>NW_004524622.1:7369181-7377227 GCF_000260255.1 Octodon degus
ATATATATATATATACTACCTTTTCGACCTTATTTACTCTTTCAGTTTCTTACACTAGGGAGACAACGTGGTATTTACCCATATGAGCCCACTTTATTTCACTTATAAGTATGGCCTCAAGCAGCATCCATTTACCTAGAAATGTCTCAAGTTTATTCTTCTTTATGTTTGAGTAGTCCTCCATTGTATTACAAAACAAACAAACAACCCACATCTTTTTTATCCATACTTCAGTTGATAGGCATTTGGGTTGTTTCCAAAAAATAGTTACCACAAATTGTGCTGCTATAAACATGGGTGTACATATATCACTGGGTATGTTTTTAATTCTTCTAGGAAAATACCCAGCAGAACAGCTAGGTCAAATGAGACCTCTAAAGCTAGTTTTTCGAGGAATCTCCACAGTGGCTGCACCAGTCTACACTCCAACAGTGGAGAAGGGTTTCTTTATTCCCATAGCCCCTCAGAGGTATAGGCACAGATCTCAGGAACAAAATCCCAATCACATGGAAATAATACAAAGAATCAACAGCTGAGATCTCATCCTATTAAAAATCTCATGCACAGCAAAAGAAGTTACCAACAGGGTGAAAAGATAATCCACAGAGTGGGAAAAAATATTTTAGCCAGTTGTCCTTCAGACAAAGGACTTATACCTAGAATATATAAAGAATTTTTTAAAAAAGACACCCCCCATGTAAAACCCAATCCAAAACTGGGTATTTGAGATAAACACACACACACACACACACACACACACACACACACACACATTCTCAGATGAAAAAATACAAATGGCAAATAAATATATGAAAAGTGTTCAATATCATAGGTCATTTGAGAGCTGCAAATTAAAGCAACACTGAGATTCCACCTCACCCCAGAAAGAATGGCTACCATCAAGAAGTCAACCACTAACAAATGCTGACAGGGCCTAGCAAAAAATAAGCCCTTCTCCATTGCTGGTGGAATGTAAAGTGGTCCAGTTGTTTTATGGATGAGTCTCAGGATTCTGCAACTGTGCCATAGTCTAATACCTTTTGTGACCTCACATTTAGGGATCTCATGTAAATGGCTAGGAGGTATGATCTAAGGATGAACCTCAAAAAAAGTTCAGAATAAACTGATAATTTTTACAAAGGTGGTTAAAGTTTGAAGATGCCAGTATCAACCATAACAAACATGACAGGTACAACAATATGACCAATATGGAGATACAAGAGGAGATGCCAGACCCGTTCATCCACTTCAACTCTCTGTCTCTTTTTTTTCCAGATGTGGCTTTGTACTATATGACTGCTTAAAGAAGTCCTGGGCCCAGGGCCAGGGAGATGGCTCAGTGGAATAAGCGCTTCCTTGGCAAGCATAAGGGCCTGAGTTCAATCCCTGGTTCAGAAAAAAAAAAAAAAAGAAGAAGACGACGTAGTCCTGGGCCCTTGCACATAGCTGAGGATGCCACTGTTCCAGTATTAGGTACAGATACATTTAAAGTCCTGACCCCTTGGGTGGGGTACCAAGGCCTTGCAATGAGCTACATCCCCAGACCTTTTTTGAGGCATAGTTTTTGTTAAATTGCCCAGGCTTGACTTAAATTTGCAATCCTCCTGTCTCAGCCTTCCAGAGAGGCTGGGATGACAGGACTACAGGCCTATGCCACCATGCCAGGCTAGATTTCCAGCTGACATTTTAAGTTCACAAAAACATTATTTTCTTCCCCATATATTTTTCCTTCTAGAAATTCTGATGCTTCCTCACGCTCTCACCACTGTTGTGACTGGCAGGAATATTTTCAGCAAACACAGATGGCAAAACTGAGATGCAGAAAAATGAGGCCCTTAGAATATCTCATCTCTGACAAACGCACAAGTGCAAGTAATCAAAGTACCCCCCCTTTTTTTTAAATGAGCAGAATATATTTATTGAGAGAAAGAAAGCCTCTGTCCAAGACAGGGACCGGAGGGGGCCCCGAGCAGGTAGTTCCCCCCAAAGTACCCTTTTTTCCTTCCCTGAATAAACATCCAGAATTCCCCACGACCTAGTATTCCACTTCGGATCTCAGCCAGCTAGCTGTGAAGCCCGACTCTGAGCTCCCGGCAACGGCTCCGACCGTGCTGCCCGCTAGCGCACATCCACAAATCATCACACTTCCAACCCGAGGTGGTAAACGCTTTCTCCAGGCGGAAAGCCACCTGATGTGTCATAATGTTTACCGTGCCCATCACGATCTGGACGGAGGTGGATGCGCCCAGCGCAAGGGGGACTCGCCGGCCGCGTCGGCCTCTAGGTCCGGCTGGGCACCCGCCCTCGGCCACGCCCGACCGGGCCAGCACTGATGCGGCCGCACCCAGCAAGGCTGGGACCGTCCTCGCCTCCCCCGACCGAGGCTGCAAGGCCTCGGGGTCCAGGCACCCGCGCGCAGGCTCACCCAGGGTCGTGCACGGCACCGCCGCCCCTCTCTCGCTCTCGGCGCTGGGCACCCCTACCAAGCCCTGAGCAGGGTCCTCCCTCCGCCACCCCCACCCATGAGAAGTCATTGCTCATCCGGAATTGTCCTCCACACCCTGGAGCGACACCCCAACCGTCCCCCTGGTCGCTCCTGGAAGCCGCGGGACGCGGGTGGGGGAGGTGAGGTGGGGCCGCGTTGCCATGACGACCCCGAGCCCCATCCGCGCGGCCCCCGCCCACCCGGCTCAGCCCCGCTCCGGTCGGCCGGCGGCAGCCTTTGAGCTGACGCAGAACGAAGCGCGGCCCCGGCCCGGCCTTACCCATGGCGGCAACGTCCTCTCGAGTGGGGGCTCGCCGGGCCCGGCCACCCACTCCCGGTAGGCGAGCGGCGGCCCGCACGGCGTCCGCGCAGGCCCTCCGCGGCCCACAGCGCCCCCGGCGGCGGGAGGACGGCGGCCGCGAGAGGCTTCGCCAGGACTCTCCGGGGCAGGAGGCGGGCGCACTGAGGACCGACGCCGGGGCGCGCGGAGGCGGTCCGCGCGTCGCGCCGCCTGCTTTCCGGGACTAGAAGCTCCTGGGCATCTACGCCTTTCATTTTTCATCATCAGCTCACGGGAGACCAGAGGAATGCGGAGAACCTGACGCCTCCAGCGGCGGCTAGAAACCCTCGGACACTGAAGACAGCTCCAATCCCGGTTCTTAAGAGGGAAAGATGTTGGCAGGGAGTACAAAGCTCACCGCCAGAGGTGACCAAGCTGAAATCCTACCAAATTGGGAAGAGTAAAAGCTGTCACTCAGTCAAATCTGGGTAATAACTAAGACCACAGCTACTGAAATTGGGGCGATGTGTTTCCCTATTTGTTTGGGACCTGTAAGCTTTGTGTGTATGTGGCATTGATGAGCCCGATTCATACACAGGGCCTTCACTCTAAACTACTGTTTGGGTTTTTTTTTTTCCTGAAATTAAATTGTTAAATTGCCCAAGCTGGGCTCAAATCTGTAATCTTGGGGCCCTGCCCCTTAGCTCAGTTGTTTAAGTGGCTGCTTCAACAAAGGAGTCAGCCTCAGGTTGCTGTGGTTCGATCCCCACAACTCCAGCCAGCCAAACATGCCCTGAAGGCATTTTGAGCCAGCCCCCCCCCCAAAAAAAAAAATCCTTCTGTCAAATCTGTAATCTTGGGCCAGCCAGACAGCTCAGGGGATTAAAGCCCCTGCTTAGGCAAATGCAGGGAACCCTTAGATTCCCCGCATGCTGTACCAGCCCCAGCCCCTGGGCACACGGATAGTGATTAAGACTGGACACGGTGGCACGCCCCTGTAATCCCAGCGCTTGGGAGGCAGAAAATAGGATTATTTAAAATCTGATCTGTGTGATGAGACCCTGGAATTGCAGGTGGGTAGCACCACACCCAGTTAATTTTTCTTTTTCAAACACCAGTCTAGACTATGACATGCCAAACTAAGGGTGGTGTTACAAGATTATAAAAGAATTTCAGTATGATGACTCTCCAAGCTTTGATACACTGTGCAAGGGTGACAGAGAAGACACCAGAAAGTAAGATAAAAATCAACTGGGGCTGGGGAGATAGCTTGGTGGTCTAAGCACCTGCCTGGCAAGTGCAAGGACTTGGACATAGGTTTGATCCCCAGTACTGCATGCTGGGAATGGCGGCTCATGCCTGTAATCCCAGCATCAGGGAGGCTGAGACAGGAGATCCCTAGGAATCCCAGCTGCGTAGCCAGACCCTGTACCAAATTAAAATAAAAACACTCCACTGAACTGGGCACAGCTCCCTCACTTCGATCTATTGAAAATCAACCCTCCACACAAGGGTTAAAAAAAAAAAATCCACTTAAGAAATCTGGGGGGGGGGGCTGGAGAGATGGCTCAGTGGTCTAAAGCACCTACTTAGAACAAGCTTGGCAAAGCATCGGGGACCGCGGTTCAATCCCCCAGCACCACATGCCAGCCAGCCCCGCCCCCTGGTGGGCTGAGCTGGCCACACACACACACCACACTCTCTCTCTCTCTCTAATAAATAAAAAAAAAAAAAAAGAAAAAGAAATCTGGGGGGGGGTGGGGAAGTGGCTCAGTGGAATAAGTGCTTCCCTGGCAAGTGAGAGGGCCTGAGTTCAAGCCCAGGTTCTGCAAAAAAATAGTAATAATAATAATAATAATCTGGGGACAAGGTCAATAGAAGTGATGCTAAGGCAAAGCTTAGGACCTGCCGCAGGTGGAGTGCAAGCTTGGTACACCACCGGTGGTACAAGGCATGGAGGTGTACACCTGTGCTCCCAACACCTGGGAGGCTGAAGCAGGAGGATTAAAGCAAGTTGGAGGCCAAGCTGGGTTCAAAGGCAGTCTGAACTACACAGCAAGACCTTGTCTCTAAAAATCCACAAAAGTGTTGGCAGGAACCAGTCACAATCCACAAAAAAGGACACAGCTTTAGAAACAGAGGACTCAGAATGCTGAGCTTGGGCCCAAGCCAGGTGGCTAAAAGGAGATTGGCAAGGAGATCGCGTTTAGGAGGCAGCCAAGTGTGGAGGACAGGGAGAGGACAGGGTCTGAGGATGGGCTTCCTCATTCTAGAGAGCAAAGTCAGTGAAGGTTAGAGTCTGTGTGATCAAACTTGAGCTGCCACCATCCTGACACACCTCAGAAGTCTCTGTAAAACTGTTGACTTTTACTGTCAGCTAAAAGCAAGCAGGAGTAGGTGAAGTGGGTTAAGGTCAGAGATCCCAGTTCTCCCTTAGTTTCAAACTAATTCAGGAATAGGGCCACTGGAATAGCAGCACACTGTCTTCTGACTCTGGCTTCCCAGCTTTAAAAAGAAAGCCTTGCCGAGGCCAATGGTACTTCTGGTCTGGGGCTGCACCAAGCGAGAGCCCAGTATTGCTGTCAATCAGAACCACCTCATCCTCAGGCCTCTTGCGGAGCTCAGCTTGCACGCAGAGGACCTGGGCCGTGTATAGCCTCATCTCAGCCCAGCCACCCGTGCACACGCCATCTGAGTAGAAGATGCTTCCTCTTTCAAATAACTAAATAGCTAGAATCTCATAGTGATGACGGCAACCATGGCACTCCTTTCCACTCTTCTATGGTGTTTATTTTTTTTTAATTATTTTTAATTTATTTATTTTCTTTATTTTTGTGTGTGGCCAGCTCAGCCCACCAGGGGGTGGGGCTGGCTGGCATGTGGTGCTGGGGGATTGAACCGCAGTCCCTGTGCTTTGCTAAGCTTGTTCTAAGTAGGTGCTTTAGACCACTGAGCCATCTCACCAGCCCTATGGTGTTTATTTCTTGGCCATACAAACTGTGTGTAAGGAATGGAATGTGATTAAACCAAAGAGCTTTCTATTCATTTTGGTCCCAGGAATGAAAATCTTTTTTTTTTTTTTTTAATTTTTTTCTTTTTCTTTTTTCTTTTTTTCCTCTTATTTCTTTTTGCTTTCTCATGATACCTAACAGTAATAGCCCCTGTAATCGCAACATTTCCTGTCGGGGCTGTCTGATCTAAAATTTCTCCACATTCAAGCTGATCTTGTGTTTCCTAATAAATCTCTCTATAACACCAATACTCTCTCACTTCAGTTTTAGATTATCAATACTAGAAAAAAATGTTGGATAACCCTGAACTTCATTAGCATTAATAATATATGACACAGGGCTGGTGAGATGGCTCAGTGGTCTAAGGCACCTACTTAGAACAAGCTTAACAAAGCACAGAGACCACTTTTCAATCCCCCAGCACCACATGCCAGCCAGCCCCGCCCCCTAGTGGGCTGAGCTCACCACACACACACACACACACACACAAATAAATAAATAAATTAAAAAAATATATATATATAATAATATATGACACAATACAATCTATCAATAAACAATAATTTATTAAAACTTCAAGTAATAGTCCAAAGAGGTAATAATTTTAACATTTAATATTCATTAAAAACTAACAGAAATAAAATTTTTTCCCTGCAGAAAATCGATGCTCTGAGGTTAAAATCTCAGAGCATATACATATGTCCCCATATGTATAACATCACTTTGAGGTAACTTTACTACCCCCCAGTTGCCATCATTGCCAACAATGCCACCACCACCATCACCCCAGCACTAGGGAATAAACGCAGGGCATGTTACACATGCTAGGCAAGTGCTTTGCCACCGAGCAACATCCCCAGCCCTTTGTATTTTTGTATTGATGACAAGGTCCCACCAAGTGTGGCAGTGCATGCCTGTAATCCCAGCACTTGGGAGGCTGAGGTAGGATGATCATTACAAGTTCAAGGTCAGCCTGGGATACAAAGTGAGTATAAGGCCAGCCTGAACTGCAATTGAAATCCTCTCTCAAAAAAAAAAAGGGGGGGGGCAGCAAGATAGCTCAGCAGACTAAGCGCCTGCTTTGCCAAGCCCAACGACCAGGGTTTGATCCCCGGTCCCACATGCCATGATGGCCCGCCTCCAGGGTGCAATGAGCCACCGAGTCCAGGCATGGTGGTGTACCCCTGTAATCCCAGAACTGGGGAGGTTGAAAACAGGAGTCCAAGCTGCATAGAGAGACCATGAACTGAATACATAAAAATAAAATAAAAAACAGTAAAAGACAGGGTTCTCCAGGTAGCCCTTTGGCTTGAGATTCTCCTGCATCAGCCTCCTGAGTGGTTGGATTATAGGACTGGATTAAAGTTACCATACCCAACACAGAAAAAAAAAAAAACAAAACAACTGAGGAATGCCCCCAAACAAACCAAAAAATATAAGTAAAAATGGGGTATAACTTTTAAATTTGACATCAATTAAGAAAATAAAAAGGGCCTATGAGATAGCTCAGTGGACTAAGCACCTGCTTAGGCAAGTGCAGGGACTGGGGTTTGATCCCCAGCACATGTCATGCCAGTCCTGTCCCCAGGTGCACTGAGCTGGCCATCAAGACCTGGCGTGGTGGTGCACGCCTATAATCCCAGTGCGAGGAAGGCTGAAAACAGGAGGATCACTGCGAGTCCAAGCTGCGTAGTGAGACCCTGTACCCAATACATAACAAATTTAAAACAAAACAAAAAGGATTTGTTGTCCAAAGAGTAAGAATTACTCCTACTCAAAAGATAATCTTCTATTATATTCCATTTTGGTGACCCACACCTATAATCCTAGCATTCAGAAGTATGAGACAGGAAAGATCAAAAGAGATTTCAAAAAAAAAAAATAAATAAATAAATAAATAAAAAGGTCCTGGGGAGATGGCTCAGTGGAATAAGCGCTTCCCTGGCAAGCGCAAGGGCCTGAGTTCAATCCCCAGTTCCGCAAAAAAAAAAAAAAGATTTCAAGGTTAGCCTAGAGGATACAGTTAATACTAAAATAATGTTTTGTTTTGTTTTGTGGTCCTTGCGCTTGCCAGGCAAGTGCTTATTCTACCGGATCATCTCCCTGGCCCCTAAAATACTGATTATTAATAATCAAAATGACCTTTGAATCAGGGACCTCAAAATATAGAGGGGGAAAAAAATCACACCTGTTTTCTCATCACAGGGCTGTGCTTAAATGATGAAAACTTGATTTATCTAGTCCTTCAAATATAATTCTTTTTTTTTTTT
>NW_004524622.1:7377537-7404160 GCF_000260255.1 Octodon degus
TGTGTGTGTGTGTGTAGCTCCCCATTGACCTGCAGCAGCGCTGGTCTGGGTTTCAAATATAATTCTTATGATTAAATCTATAAAACCAAATTAGTCCTGGAATTTTAGATTTACAAGTTTAAAATCAGATCCAGACGTAAACTCGTGTTTGAAGTTGGTTAAAATTTTATCAAACTTTGTCTAGGGCTGGCGAGATAGCTCAGTAGAATAAGCACCTGCCTAGCGAGCTCAGGGTCCTGAGTTCAATCCCCAGTACCGGAAAAAAAAAAAAAAAAAAAAAAAAAAAAAAAAACTTTTTCTAGGCCAGATAAAAATATATGTATAATACAAATAAATTTAGACTCTCCCAAGTTTGTGATTCATTAATAACTAAGTAAATATTGTGTGGCAACAGAATTTTATGTTTAACAAGCATAAATAAAATAAATTTAAGAAAAAGAAACAACTGGAACTTTGTAGAGCACACTTTGAATACAAGTCATCTTCAGAGTTTTTCCAGGCTTTGTTTTTCAGCAAACCAAAATTAGGAATAGTAGCACCAGCTCGGGGACACTGCCCTAGTGTGAACAGGAAGAAAGCAGTGCCTCATGCTCTCTGAAATCTCCCAGTATGTGACAGAGACTTTGGTGCTCTCTTGATGGAAGATCGATGATGTAGACTAATTAAGGAAGATGCACTCACCAGTATGGTAGCACACAAAAGCATTTATGGCATTTCCCCGCACTTGACAACAGGGTTTATAGAACTACGAAAAAATGTGAAGAGCTGCATGGCACTGTACAAGTGATGATGTGCTTAAGTAGGAAGATTAATCCAGCTTGCGACCATCCAGTGAATTCTTTAATGATTTATTTGAACAGCACTGGAGGGCGGGCTGGGGATAGAGCTCAGCAACACAGTACTTGCCCAACACATACACGGCCCTAGATTCAACCTCCAGCACAGCAATGAATGGAAATAAAAACAAGGTACACATCTGGAACCAGAACCAGAGAGAACCAATTTTCCCGAATGTGCTAGCTTTGGGGCAACAGATCACATCTCATTTTCCCGACTCTTACTTTATAAATTATCTCTCTGTCACCTCCATCACTTCCTGTGATCTAACATAACTTCCCATGAATTGTCTTCTCTCTCCTCTGTCAAAGGAGATCTCTGAGAAATCCAGGTGGAAAACTGAAAACACTGAGTTTTAATTTATACAAGTTCATAAAAAGCACCAGAGCACAAAGGTGACCACATACCTGACAAAAAAGGATATTAACTTTTCTGACCTTAGATGGCAAAGCAGTTTCTCCAAAGGAGGGTAGCGCGTCAGTGAGGGCACACCCCCCAGGAGGATCAGCTTGTGCTTGGCTCTGGTGATAGCAACATTGAGACGTCGCCAGTCTTTCCAGAGTTCACCAAGCTGTAAAAAATGTAATTTTCAATTCTCTCAGTTTTCGTTAATGTATATTTAAGTTTGCTCTGACAAGCAACACGGTTTTACTCATCCACTTGCTTTTTTTTAGGCAGAGTCTTCCTCAAACTCACAAGGATCCTCTTACCTCAGCCTCCCAAGTATTGAGATTGTAGGCATGCACCACCACCTCCAGCTTATTTTCCTTATTTTATATATATATATATTTTTTTTTTGGTAGAACCGGGGATTGAACTCAGGCCTTTGTGCTTGCCAGGGAAGTGCTTATTCCACTGAGACATCTCCCCGGCCCCCTAATTATTTATTATTATTATTTTTATTTATTTATTTTTTTTGGTGGAAATGGGAATTGAACTCAGGCTCTTGTGCTTGCCAGGGAAGTGCTTATTCCACTGAGACATCTCCCCGGCCCCCTAATTATTTATTATTATTATTTTTATTTATTTATTTTTTTTGGTGGAAATGGGAATTGAACTCAGGCTCTTGTGCTTGCCAGGGAAGTGCTTACTCTACTGAGCCATCTCCCTGGCCCCATATTTTCCTAATTTTAAAATACAGATTACACAAAGAATTCTAGGCAGGGATATAGCTCAGTGACATAATGCCTGATTGACAAGTGCAAGGTCCTGAGTTTGACTCCTGGTACCCTCCCCCAAAATTCTAGGCAGTTGAAAAAACTTACAATACCAGCTTTCAAGTATTGTATGTTGGGAGGCCAGGGAGATAGCTCAGTAGAATAAGCGCTTGCCTGGCAAGCACAAGGGCCTGGTTTCAATCCCTGGTTCCGCAAAAAAAAAGTATGTTGTAATACCCTAGCCATAATTTAAAATTATTATTATTATTTTTTTTCCCCACAACTGGTGATTGAACTCAGGCCCTTGCGCTTGCCAGGGAGGTGCTTATTCCACTGAGCCATCTCCCCGGGCCCTAAAATTATTAATTACATATAATAAAAAATAAAAAAACTAGTGCTCTCTCCACTCACTGTAGAATTGTAATAGTAGTAAAAATTATAAAAAAAGACACAGAAAAGTAGCTAAACATAATGATATATCTACAGAATGGACAACTGTGCAGTTGAGAGAATAAAATGAAATCTCCCTCCTGTGAACAGCAACACCTCGAAGTGGAAGTGTCTGAATAGTCTGAAAGGTTGCAAAAACTCAAAAGCAGCCAGGCGTGGTAGCACAGGCTTATAAAGCCTAGCTCTCAGGAGGCTGAGGATGGAAGACTGCTGAGAGTTCAAGGCTAGTCTGGACTACACAGTGAGCCAAAGTCCACCCTCACTTTGGCTTTTTTTTTTTTTGGCAGAACCAGGGATTGAACTCAGGCCCTTGCGCTTACCAAGGAAGCGCTTATTCTACTGAGCCATCTCCCCGGCCCCGTGACGTAAAATTTCAAACAAGTAAAACCTGAAATTATCTTCAAATTCAAATGCATAAAAGGAGCTCTTGTTAAAATGCTTCCACTGCTGGACATGATGGTGCACACCTGTAATCCCAGCACTCGGGAAGCTGAAGCAGGAGGAGCATTTCAAGTTTGATACCAGCCTGGGCTACAAAGTGAGCTCAAGGCTAGCCTGAACTGCATAGCCAGACCCTGTGTCAGAAAGACAAAATAAATAAATAAAGAAAGAAAGAAAGAAAATGTTTCAACCACAAAATTAAAAAAGCCAGGGCCGGGGAGATGGCTCAGTAGAATGAGCGCTTGCCTGGCAAGCGTAAGGGCCTGAGTTCAATCCCCAGTTCTGCAAAAAAATAAAAATAAATAAATAAAATTATGGGGCCGGGAGATGGCTCAGTGGAATAAGCGCCTCCCTGGCAAGCGCAAGGGCCTGAGTTCAATCCCCGGTTCTGCAAATAAATAAATAAATAAATTAAATTAAATTAAATTAAATTAAAAAGCTTTAGGGGACTTGCCAGTTAGCTCATTTGTTTAAATGCCTGCTTGGGCAAATCCAGTCAGGCACTGGGAACCGTGGTTTGATTCTAGTTCCACATGTCTTACCAGACCTGTCATTAAGGCAGCCTGAGCCAGCCAAAAAAAAAAAAAAAAAAAAATCTTTAAAAAGGACTGGCCTGATAGCTCAGTGGACTAAAGCACCTGGTTCGGCACAGTGCAGTGGCCAGGGTTCAATCCTGGAGCACTGTGCCATGCCAGCTCCCGCCCTACCCCCGGGTTGCGCTGAGATGGCCACTGAGACTGGGCGTGGTGGCGCACAGGCCTGTAATTCCAGCGCTTGGGAGGCTGAAAACAGGAGAATCACTACGAGTCTGATCTACACAGTGATACCCTACAGACCCTGTCCTAAATACAGAAAAAAAAAAAGCCCAACCACAACAGCTGAAAGTGAAAGCAACGTCAAAGGCCATCTATAGATAAATGCATAAATAAAATGCAGTGTACATAAACTAAGGCACATTCTGTCTTAAAAAAGGAAATCCTATGATATGCTACAACATGAATAAACCTAAGTGAAATAAGCCAGGCACATAAAGATAAAAACTGATTCTACTTCGGTGGAGTTCCTCAAAAAATCAAATTTAGAGACAAAGTAGAATGCTGGGTAATAACAGGCTTGGCAGTAGAGGAATGGAGAACTATTCAGGTGAGAACAAAACTGTTAATGTGCAAAATGACGTTTTTGGAGCTCTCTGTAACAATACTGTGAGGGGCTGGAGAGATGGCTCAGTGGTCTAAAGCACCTACCTGAAACAAGCTTGGCAAAGCACAGGGACCGCGGTTCAATCCCCCAGCACCACATGCCAGCCAGCCCCGCCCCCTGGTGGGCTGAGCTGGCCACACACACATACAATAAATAAATGTAATAAATAAAAATAAATAAATAATTTTTAAACAATACTGTGAGAGTACTTCATAGCATTGAATGGCGTACTTAAAAGAGCAGGGAAAAAAAAAAAAAAAAAAAGAGCAGGGGATATAGCTCAGTGGCACAAGAGCCTGACCGGCAAGCACAAGGTCTAGAGTTTGATCTCTGGTACAAAAAAGAAGTGATTAAGATCAAAGAAAGAGATTTAGCTGTGTTAGACCACTTACCTACTGTGCGTAAGGCCTTTCATTACCACAAAACAAGCAAAACAAAACAAAAAACTAGGTGTAGGGGTGTGGTACAACACCTCAAATGAAACAATATTTGAGCCAATATCTGCAAACATAATTCACTTACAGTTCCATCCTTATTATTTCTAACAAAAGATAGCAGGATTATTCTTTTGTCTCTTCCTTGGTATTTGTCTACTGTATTAACTTCGACCATCCCAAAAGAAGAACGTGCCAATAAATCATTGATGATCTTTAATTGCTGTCTGTATGGTGCAATGATACCAATATCAGAGGGATTACATCCAGCCTAAATAGAAAAGAACACAATTTAAAATGAAAAAGGCTCGGGGCTGGAGAGATGGCTCAGTGGTCTAAAGCACCTACTTAGAACAAGCTTAGCAAAGCATCAGGGACCGCGGTTCAATCCCCCAGCACCACATGCCAGCCAGCCCTGCCCCCTGGTGGGCTGAGCTGGCCACACACACACACCACACACACTCACTCTCTCTCTCTCTTTCTCTCTCTCTCTCTCTCAAATAAATAAAAAAAAACAATTAAAAAAATAAAATAAAATAAAATGAAAAAGGCTGATTTTTTTTTTTTTAGTTCTTTAAGCTTTACTGAGTTTATTAAGGTAAATATATTTACATTACATACCCAACTCATGTTTATAACTGACATTCCAACTTAAGGAGTAAGTACTAAATGTGTTTTGAATACATGCCTGTGCCAATCATGATGAAAAACTCCCTTGGACATTGCTGTGATTTTTAGAGGTTCAGGCAACATAACTGCTTGTGGGCCACTAAAAACATACTGCCACAGAGTAAAACAGTGCCCAGAAAGACATTTCACTCTTATTCCTTACACAGAAGTTCCCAATGCCGAATCATACTGATTGCAGCACAGTACTCACACTACTAGACATAGACGACATCACAAAAAGGCAAATTCCCAAATGCAATTATAAAAAATTATTAGAAAGTTTTTTAAGACAGGGTCTTTCTGTGTAGTCTATCCTGGTATTCAATTCACTGTGTAGTCTGTAGTCCAGGCTGACCTCAAACTTGTGGCAATTCTCCTGCTTCAGCCTCCCATGAGCTAGGATTACAGGAGTGCACCATCATCACGCCTAGCCAAAAAAAATTAAACATTTTAGATAGCTCAGCAGACTAAAGCACCTGCTTAGGCAGACACAGGGACTGGGGTTTGATCTTCAGCATGCCATGCCAGCACCGGCCCCAGCCCCAGCCCTGGGGTACACTGAGATAGTGACTGAGACTGGGCAGGGAATGAGAGTGGGCTTAGTGGAGTGCACCTGTAATCCCAGCACTTGGGAGGCTGAAAACAAGAGGATCAGTACAAGTCCAACCTGTGTAGTGAGAAACTGTAGACCCTGTATTAAATACATTTAAAAAAAAATTTACCATTTAAAAAAAAATAAAATAAAAAAATTAACCATTTTAGATAAATTTTCTCAAAAGTAGGGCTCTAGGTGCTGGTGAGATGGCTCAGTGGTCTAAAGCACTTACTTAGAACAAGCTCAGCAAAGCACAGGGACCGCAGTTCAATCCCCCAGCACCACATGCCAGCCAGCCCTGCCCTCTGGTGGGCTGAGCTGGCCCCCCCCACACAAATAAATAAATTAATTAAAAAAAAATAGGGGGCTGGAGAGATGGCTCAGTGGTCTAAAGCACCTACTTAGAACAAGCTTAGCAAAGCACAGTGGACCGCGGTTCGATCCCCCAGCACCACATGCCAGCTAGCCCCGCCCCCTGGTGGGCTGAGCTGGCCACACACACACAATAAATAAATAAATAAATAATTTAAAAAAAAATCCTTTAATAAAAAAAAAAAAAATAGGGCTCTAGTCTCATTATCTTAATTAATGGAGCTAGGGCCCTCGAAGATAGCTCAGTAGAATAAGCGTTTGCCTGGCAAGCCCAGGGGCCTGCGTTTAATCCCTGGTACCACAAAAAAATAAAATTAATGGAACTAACATCAGATCTTAAGTTTCTTACAGTCTAGTACTCTATCATTCTATATCTAAATATTAATCAGCCTTGAAAATTCTACATTACCTTAATAAACATTGTAGTCAAGAAAACTATGAGTTTGGCTTCCACTATATTGCTCACACCACTCTTTTCAACTTTTTCAGGTGCTGGAACCTAAGCAGAAAAATAGGTAGTTCCTTTATACCGATCTCAGGACAACGAGGATACTTTGCAGCCATATTTGGAAACATGAGGGAAAAAAGAAATCTAATTTTAAAGATGAAAGTGGAGTCTAGGAGATAGCTCGGTAGCATAAGCACCTGCCTGGCAAGTGCAAAGTACCAAGTTCGATCTCCAGCACCAAACAAAAAAAAGAAAGAACAAAAAAGTGATTGTACAGCAATTAATCACTAAGAATAATATATGCAGTGTGTTATTTGTTGAAACTGTACTTCCGATTTGAAACTGTCTCATTGCTGTTTATCAATAAAATTTTGAAAAAAAATAAATAAAAAATAAAGGTGAAAGTTAAGAATCAGCAAAAATGAATACAGTCACTTTCTAGAAAGCAGACAAACACAACCCATCCTAAAGATGCTATAGTTCAGGCTAAAATCTTAGGAAACTTGACCACACCCTGTGTTTTCTACACCTGTCTTGTCACTTCCCCTTCTTCAGGGATCAAAGGCATAAAAAGTGACTTGCCTGAAGCCTTACAGCAAATCCTCATACTAAGCCTCAAACTTAGATCTGGCTCCAGTATCGGCACTTTTGACAATTTGTGATACCTTTTACACAAATAACGGAGCTGAAAAGACAAAGGTTCTGCCACTGAGCTACACCCTCAACGCCCCCTCCCGTTCACCCCAGCTTAACAATAAAGACGATTATGTGGAGTGTGGAGGGGAACCTAAGGTGTACATGCTGCAGACCAAGTTGCCCCAGCACTACATAGCAGCTGAGCAGAACGTAACAACGCACCAGGCTGTTCCTAGAGGACTAGCAGGCCAGGTGATGATGTCACCAGTCACAGCATGAACCCAACTCTACCAAGTATTAAGGTTTAGCCAATGTTGATATCCCACAGTAAATAAGTGGGTTTGAGATTGCAGTCGGGCACATGGTCTCTAAAGGCCATCACTGTTCTGCAGTAATTCCTGTGTAAAAGGCTCCACGACTACCTGAACTACCGACTCAGGGCTGAGAATCACCCTGAGAATACAGGGGTCAAGACTTCATTCTTAGTCCCTAGAAATAACTTAAGCCGTTTAATGTCCCTGTGATGATTTTAATAACAACGGTGTAAAAGGATTTTTATATACACTTGTTAAGGCAAAAAGTAAATGGAATGGGCTGGTGAGATGGTTCAGTGGTCTAAAGCACCTACTTAGAACAAGCTAAGCCAATCAAAGCACAGGGACCTCGGTTCAATCCCCCCAGCACCACATGCCAGCCCGCCCGCCCCCTGGTGGGCTGAGCTGGCCACACACTAAATAAATAAATATTTAAATAAAAAAAAAGTTTAAAAAAAAAAAAAAGTAAATGGAAGGTTTGGCCAGATAGCTCAGCGGACTAAAGCACCTGCTCAGGCAGAGCGCAGGGGCTGGGGTTCCACCCCCAGTGTACAGCGCCGGCCCCACCCCCGGGCTGCCCTGAGAAGCGGTTTGAGACTGGGCGTGATGGCACACACCTGTAATCCCAGCGCTTGGGAGACTGAAGACAGGAGGATAGGTATGAGTCCGATCTACACAGTGAGACCCTGTACTAAATACAATAAAAAAAAAAAAATTGAAAAAGAAAAAGTATATAGAAATCCATGTATTTCCTGCTTAGTTTTACCATTAACCCAAAACTGCTCTAAAACTAAAGGCTTACTTAAAAAAGTTTTTAGAGGTCATTAAGTTATTTTACTTTCTGTCCTCTCATAAACCTAGTCCCTTGGCAGGATCAGTATCACTTTCCTGCCTAAGAGGTGTAGTCAGATGCTTGACTCACTTTCTCACTTTCCTTCCTGAAAACTGGGTAGGGATGTAGCTCAGTGGCAGAGCACCTGACCTAAGGCACAGAGCTTTGGGTTCAATCTCAGCACCAGAAAAACCCACAAAAGTCAAGGTTGATACCTGTCAGACCCCGGAATAAGTCTCTCCCAGAGCTATTGGGCCTGCAGTAAGAAAAGCCTCCTGTGCAGAGGCACAAGAAATGCACACTTGTTTGTCTTTAAACTGATTGCTCAACAAGACAGGCACTAATACAAACTGAGAAAGTTAAACAGAACACAAAAAAATTAAGTAGTTTTTTACCTTTTCTGTATTGAGAAAGCAAACAGGATTACTTGGTTCAAATACTCCATTCAGCCAAGGACTATCAGAATAATCAGCATAAAATTCCAGTTCCAGTTTGACGTCTTTAAAGTTAGGCAGAGCAATCACTGCGCTGGCCACTCTGTCTGACCCACACTCCAGCTTTCCTTCATAGGTCAGCTTATTACTTAAGGACATGATTGTACTAAGAGATGTAAAGTACAGCATTAGCTTGGTAGATGAAAATAAAACACGAAAAAGACTCACTGCTAACACCAATACATACCTGTTCATTCTGTACTGCACTGTTAACTGGACCACGGCACTCTTCTTCTGCTCCAGCCTCTTGAACAAGCTTTCACTCATGCCAAGAGTTCTATCAACCAATCAAATTTAGGCTTATCAGTGTACCTATACAGTCCCTTGGCAAGAATCCATCTCAAGAGTAAAATAACAGCTGCGCAGTGGTGTGCAACCGCAGGCCCAGCAACGTCAGAGGTCAAGGCAAGAGGTGCGCATGACCCTGAGAGTTCAGGCCAGTCCCGGCAACACATACAGCCCCACCTCTCCTAAAACTTAGCACCTGCCTACCTTGCTTCCCGGTTCTGCACCAAGGGAGGAAGCTGCCGGTGATCTCCCACCAACACAAACCTCCGAGAAAAAAAAAGTGGCCCCAGGCAAACTGGTTGGCTGATCTGGGAGGCTTCATCAACAATACAAAAATCAAAAGATTTCCGGGAAAATATTGGATGGTTTATTCCCATACATGTTGTTGCAACTATAAGCTAAAAAGAAAGAAAAGTTACTTAATACATAAAAGAAAATGGGTTTTCACACACACACACACACACACACACACACACACACACACACATCCTTGTCTTATTTTTTGAGCTAGGGTCTCACTGTATATTCCAGGTTGGCCTTGAACTCACTATGTAGCTCAGGCTGGCCTCAAACAGTTCTTCTGCCTCAGTCTCTCAGAGGGCTGGGATTACAGGTGTGCACCACTAGCTCCCCCATTTAAAAATAATTTTTTATGGGTACTGGGTCTCAAACTCAGGAGCTTGTGCTTGCCAGTCAGGGACTTGTGCCACTAAGCCACATGCCAGTCCCTAAAAATAATTTTTTTGGTCCCTAGCAGCAGGAATCCTCTACTATTGTTTAACTGTAAAATATGTATTCATGCAAAATATATTATTTTTTTCTATGAAAGGAAAAAAAAAAATCAAATGAACTTTCCAGGTACTATGAACATTACTCACATTGGAGTATTTCCAAATGGAAATCTGAAACATTTAAGGTGTTCTGGCTTGTGTCTAGATGTCCCCCAAGGCCTCATGCACTCATAGATGGGGCCTCTGAAGCTGGCTGGATCTAGCCTGTAGGATCCCAAATGAGTCCACAGGGCTGGGAAGATAGCACAGCGGTCTAAGCACCTGCCTGGCAAGCGCAAGGACCCATGTTTGATCCCTGGTACCACATGCTGTGTTAGCCCAAGAACTCCAAATACTCTGTGCCAGCCCCAAAACCAAGCGTGGTGGGGCACTCCTATAATCCCAGTGGTGGGGAGGCTGAGACAGGAGAATCACTATGAGTCTGAACTGCACAGCAAGACCCTGTATCAAATAAAATAATACTAAAAACTAAATGAATCCCCTGATTGGAATTAGAATAGTCTGGGTGAGGCTGCCCTGCCATGGGCTATTCTCCTCTGTGATACTCTCTGCCACACCCTCCTCTTGGAGCTAGCCATCTATGGCCTGAAACTGCTACAAACTGTAAGCCAAATAAGCCTTTCCTTCTTTAACTTTGGGTGTCAGGTATTTTGTCTCAGCAACAAGAAAAAGTTACTAAGACAAAAGGCAACACCATTTTTTTTTTTTTTTTTGGCAGAACTGGGAATTGAACTCTGGCCTTTGTGCTTTCCAGGGAAGCGCTTATTCCCCTGAGCCATCTCCCTGGCCCCTCTTTTTTTATATTTTAAGACAGGGTCTACAGGGTCTCACTACATAGATCGAACTCGTAGTGATTCTCCTATTTTCAGCCTCCCAAGCACTGGGATTACAGGCGCATACCACCATGCCCAGTCTCAACTGTTTCAGTGTGCCCCAGGAGTGGCACCAGCACGGCACACGGGGAAGAGGCAGTTAAGATTTTTTTTTTAAATATCACCTAAATTTCCATTCTGGAAGGAGTGTGTTCCCTTCATCTTCGCACAAAGAACCACTGCAGCCTGGGGACACGGCTGGGCTGCAGCGCTGTAGGGCCCCGCTCGCAGGAAGCACCTGGCTCAATGCCCAGGACCACAAAAAAACCTGGGACATTATGTACAAGTCGAACAAAGGATGACCCAGCAGATGAAGGGAAAGCAGACTAGGGAGCTCTGGCAGGGAAACAACATGCACACGATCCCTCGGGCTTTCTTTTTGCCTCACCTGAACCACTCTTGAATTAAAGATGCCATCAACTGGGATCACTGATGGTGGAAATCAGGAATGGCTTCAACACATGCCTGCTCTCTACAGCCACAGAGAAAGCCGAAAGGACAGAAAACTCCAGCAATCCCACTGACCACTCCCTATCACCAGTCACCCAGTAAAATCACAGAGCCTCATCCCGTGGTGCCAGCGCAGCAGGTTAGCGACCACTTTCTCCCTTTCCCTGCATGGAAAGGCAGCTGCTCACTCTGGAACATGCAGAGGTGAGAGTAGGGCTTTCACTGGAGGTAGGTGATGGGGTCAATCTCCGACCAGCAACATCCGTGGAGACCAGGCTGAGAGCCCTACTTCTCAGCTACCTCAGGGAGAGCAGAAGCTCCACCTGATGAGGATGCTTGTCCGGATGGAAACGCTCAATATAACACAAACGCTCAAGGTTCAACAAAAGAAACAGGAAAATCTCACGCTAAATGGAAAAAATAAATCCACCGGCCCCAGCACCAAGGTGACAGAAACACACAGGCCCAGAAAAGATGGTGTAAATGGGAACTGGAGAACTGAAAACACAGTAACTGAAATTAAGTAATCAATGAAAAAAGAATCAGGGAACAGGCACACAGAAGAGAATACAATCTAAATAAAGACACACTGAAACAAAACATGCATCCGTAGGAACTTATCCCAAAGAAACACAGAGTTACATTCCAACATTGTAACAGCCAAAATACTAGAAACAATTCCTATTGTCAGTGGTGATGGCTAAGCACATTATGGAACAGTACTCAACAATGGAAGGGAAGAAACTATTAAATTCATACAACCACCTGGGTGAATCTTCAGATCCCTAGGCTGAGTGAAAAATGCCAATCCCAGACATTTACACACTGTATGGTAGCAGGTACAATATGCAAGAACGAGACACGTGATGAACACTAATCCTGCCCATGTCCATGTGTTTGGTTGCTTTCTGTAGGTGGCTGTTGGTTGGCTGGGATCAGTTTATTAGGGATCAAACTTAGGGTCTGCTGAGGCACATCCCCAGGTCTTTATATTATTTTTCTTTTCTTTTCTTTCTTTTTTTTTTTTTTGAGGAATCGGGGATTGAACTCAGGCCCTTGCACTTGCCAGGGAAGTGCTTATTCCACTGAACCATCTCCCCAGCTCTATATTATTTTTCTTATGAGACAGGGTTAAGCTGCTAAGTTGCTCAGAGTGGACTTGGGACTTATGATCTTTCTGCTCCAGCCCCTGGTTGCTGGGATTACAGGCATGCACCATCACACGTGGCTGGCTCCTGGTTATACTAACACTAAAGGAATAGTTTATTACATCTAACCTAAGAACAAAATTGAATTTAATTTTAGGTGATCTTCAAAAATATCACTTAAGGGGTTGGGGAGATGGCTCAGTGGAATAAGTGCTTCCCTGGCAAGTGGAAGGGCCTGAGTTCAATCCCCGGTTCCACCAGAAAAAAAAAGAAAAGAAAAGAAAAAGAAAAATCACTTATGACTTCTCAGCAAAAGACATTAAATAATAAAAATTAGTTCTATTGTAGCTTTGTGTAGCCATAGGAGGGGCTTTTCAGAGATGTCTGAATCTAGAGGGCGCAATGCTGGGATCAAGGGTGCGGGATTACTAAATCAGTCCACTGATTGGTCTGGAATAGGTCTAGAGAGGACAATGGGAGCCACCCCCAGGCCCCCAGTGCTACTGCCCTAAGAATGGAATATAAGGGGCAGAAAGGACTGCCATGGTTGCCTGTCGCTTGCTGCCTTGTGCCTGCCCTACCATGGACTTTTCTCCTCTGTAATGCCCCTGTGCCAAGCCGCCCTGCTGTGGAGCCAGCTGACTATGAACTGAAACCTGTACAGTTATGAGCTATAGTAAACCTTTCCTCTTAACTTTGGGTATTTTATCTCAGCAATGAGAAAAAGTAGACATATTTAACATAAGACTTAAATATCACTGCTTGATTCAAATTCACCAAATAATCTTGAGTATTAGTTTTCTAAGATATTTGAAACTAGGAGGAGGTAATAACCAAAAAGGAATATGAATAAGAACCAAAAACTCATTTCAATTCCAAAGAAAACAGTAACTTTTTTTTTTTTTTTTTTGGTACTGGAACGGAACTCAGGAACTTGTGCTTTCCAGGCAGGCATCTGTGCCCTGAGCTATATCCCCAGCCCCAGGAAACAGTAAATTATAAATGAATAAAATGGCCCTATGAAGGTCCGGCAAAATAGCTTAGTACAGGGCTGAGGAGATGGCTCAGTGGAATAAGTGCTTCCTTGGCAAACACAAGGGTCTGAGTTCAATCCCCGGTTCAGCCAAAAAAAAAAAAAAAAAGATAGCTTAGCAGACTAAGTGGCTACCTACCTAGGATTCCTTTTTCTTTTCTTTTTTTTTTAAAGCTGGCTCAGGCTGCCTTATAAATGGGTCTGGTGCGGCATGTAGTGCTGGGGATCGAACTGTAGCCCGCTGCCCCTGACTGCTTTTGTTCAAGAAGGCGCTTCTAACCCTCCAGCCCCAAAGTAACTTGGGGCCTGTTTTACATGTTTATAGAAATACTGGCTACGTTTTAAGTTGTTCTTTATCTTAGGCCAGGGACGGGGTTTGATCCCTGGCACCGCATGCCAGCCAGGGCTGGCCCAATCCCCAGGGTGCGCTGAGCCAGCCACCAAGACTAGGCATGGTGGTGCATGCCTGTAATCCCAGCACTGGGGAGGCTGAAAACAGGAGGATCACTATGAGTTGAAGCTGCATAGTAAGACCTTGTAACAAATACATTAAAAAGGGAAAAAAAAAAAAAAAAGGCCCTATGAAATACATAATCACATGTACATCTGGTTAGTGTAAGCTCCCAGAGAATCATTTTTTCCCTTAATTCTGCCCACGGAAATTACTGCCAGCATTCGCATACAATAACAGTACCTACTTGACTGTTATACAGCTCTTCTAGAACAGACAAGGATTTAATGGATTTTGATCTGCAAATCTCCTCCTCTGTAAATTTGTGGATATCCGGATGAACCTTCTGAGTCTGACCCAAACGCAAAAATCCAATTTTAAACTTGGCTAACTTCAAAAGAATATTGTCAACAGCAGAATGTGTATAACTGGTCAACAAAACACTGAAGCCACAGGCATAGAGGATTCTCACCTAATAATGAAGAAGAAACACAGCATCACTTTTAATTCTAGATAATTTTCAACATGCGTATATTAAGTCATCGTATTTGAAATTACTCTATTGTATTTGAGTAATTTCTGTAATTCACCTTTATTATTTTCTCTTGTCAGTCTACAAAGTTAATTTGAAATAAAGATTTTGAGTGAAAACTCAGCCCTTCTATGATATTCAGGCCCCGAGAATACCACATCCTCTGCATGGAGGGAAGCTGATACAGTTTCTAAACGAAAATAAGAACCTTGGGCCGGGGAGATGGCTCAGTGGAATAAGTGCTTCCCTGGCAAGCGCAAGGGCCTGAGTTCAATCCCCGGTTCCACCAAAAAAAAAAAAAAAAAAAAAAAAAAAAAGAACCTTACAAGGGAGCAGATGGTGGTGGTTTTTCCTGTCCCAGGCATGCCTACGATGAGTGTATAATCTTTTGAAAGAAGAACCTTCTTCATGGCTTGTCTCTGAGGCTTATTTAAACCTACATTTAAATTAAAAAATAACAAGAATAAGATTACTTAATTTCAATACACAAATTCACTATTTCAGAAGAAAAGCATTCCCTGTCTGCACTTGTTTTTCAATACATCTTTTTTTTTTTTTTTTGCTGGTCTTTTTGAGACAGGATCTCACTATGCAATTCAGGCTGGCCCTGAGCTCACTTTATAGCCCAAGCTGGTCTCGAACTCACAACAATCCTCCTGCCTCAGCCTCCTGAGTGCTAGGATTATAGGCATGCATCACCACGCCTGCTTTAACATGTCTTTTCAAAGTAAAAAAAAAAAGTTATGTTGACTTTTACTTATTTATTTTTTTTTAAAGATATGTTTTTGCTATCTTTGTCCAGGCTGGCCTCAAGCTCCCAGTATTTCCCTGCCTCAGCCTCCTGATTGTTGGGATTGATTTTTTTTTGGTGGCTGGCTCTGCCCACCCTGGGGTGGGGCTGGTGCGGCATGTGGTGCTGAGGAATGAACCACAGTCCCTGCGTGCTTGCCTAAGCAGGTGCTTTTAGACTGCTGAACTATCTCGCCAGCCTGTAATTTTTATTATTTTTTTTTAAATGCCAAGATAAGAAACAATTTATTATAGAGAGAAGAAAAATTTCTCATCCAAAATATAGAAATCTGTACAACTTTGCCACAATCAATATACATGAACTGTACAAATTTACACCAGTTCATAATTTACCAAATAAAAGATGACTAACAAAGTTCACAAAATAGATGGTGGTTTGTGGAAAAAGACTTTTACCCAATTAAGTACAGGGAAAGTTACAAACCAGACCTCCACTTTCTAAAAATAAGAAGTTTACTCAGTCTTAGAAAACTACAAGCTAGCAAATGTACAGAGAGCTGGCTGGCGCTAACACCACAGTTGAGACAGTGTCTTTTTTAAAGCCTGTTGCCATGGCAGATTCTGGTCACTTGCTACTTTCAAAGCCAAAAACACAATACAAGGTCTGACCATTTCCGCAGGTCATGCTTACTAGTTTGTCTTTATGTACATTTCTACATATATAAGTGCTAGGTAAAAGTCTTGTCATAAAATTTCCAGTACTACCACGTTTAAAACAAACTTTCCTACTGAGCTGCCAGAAAAGGTTATCGGTAACAATTTTCAAGTGTAATAGTGCAAATTCCTCTGCCAAGGTCTAGTGCAGAGAAAGGTGTTCTGAAATAGCTATTCTCTTTAGAGGGACTGCTGTAAAAAATAATTAAAAAAAAAAAAATTCAGGTGTGGGAGAAACTGAAACCAGCCTAGGCCCTCGCTCCCTAGCAAATAGTGATCATACACTTGGACTCACAGGCTATTAAATCACTGAAAGGTACTGTCCAAACTATGGCACTGTCACTTTGAAAAAAAATTTTTTACCACTCTATCTTGTGCCAGATCTTCACAGCTGTGACATGGTTTAAATTCCATAATCCATCCCCAAGAGGAGCCCACCCAAAGCAAAAATCCAATTTATCCATCCATTATAAGATGATCGATCCACAGACCCTATCTTAACCTGACACAGTCATCATATTGTAGTTTTTCGAAGGGCTTGTTCTGCCCAAGAGAAGTTCCTCTTTACAGCTGATCCTGCTGTCTACCATTTGGACGTTGGAGCCAGTTTGAGTGCTACCTCCTGCTGGCGAGGCTTCATACAGCACACAGATGGAGCCATCCTCTCCGATTCTGTAGGACACTTCATAGGGGTCAACCCAGAGAGTGAGTGAACTTGGGAGAAGCCTGAACAGCTCCTGACTGCTCAGTCCGATCCGCTGCGCTGCTTGTCCAATCAGAGGATCCATTTTATGGTTGATGCGAATGCAACGGTAACCTGATCCCTTGCACAGCTTTTCTGGGAACCAGTGATGTTTATAATGTTCTGCCAGCAGCTCCTGCAGGCTCTGGCTGAAGGTCTGGAGCTGCCGTTCGCTCGTGAGCCCCTTGGTGCGGAGGAACTTGGAGATGAAGGACACGGCGGCGGCGATCTCGCCTATCATGGTGGCGGCCCGAGTGTAGAAGGGATGCATGGGGGCGGCGGGCGGGGCGGCCCGGGGCGGCCGGGGCTCGGCCCCGACAGCGGAGCGGCCACCCCGGGCTCCCTCACAGACCCGACGGCTGAGAGGAAGGGGAGGGTATGAGGAGCGGACGGCTACTTTTTTCTTTTCTTTATAGAGTTTTTAGAAAAAGTTATTTTCGAGACAGGAGGCGGCGGGAGAGAGAAAAAGACGAGCGATGGCGGCCTGGTCACATCGCTCGGACCTCCCCAGCCGCCTCCGCCTCCAGTTCCGTAGCCTCCGAGGATCCCAAGAGTTGCACTTCCAGCTCCGGGGGGCGCCCAGCCTGTAATTTTTATATACAAACTATTTCCAAATGGTCTCTGACTAATCATTATAATTGCAAGTCTAATAAATTATTAAGAAATTAGGCTGAAAAAAAAAAAAAGAAATTAGGCTGAGTGTGGCATCCCAGCACTAAGATCACTAAGAGTTTCAGGTCAGCCTGGGCTACAAAGTGAGTCCAAGACCAGCTTGAACTGCATTGTGAAACCAAAGAAAGGAAAAGCAATTAGG
Source organism: Octodon degus (assembly GCF_000260255.1). Lineage (NCBI taxonomy): Eukaryota > Metazoa > Chordata > Mammalia > Rodentia > Octodontidae > Octodon > Octodon degus. The sequence goes on from NW_004524622.1 coordinate 7,395,002, forward strand.
TTACAACATAGCTTAGTTACAAATAGAACCAGGGGGGACTGGGGAGATGGCTCAGTGGAATAAGCCCTTCCTTGACAAATAGAACCAGGGAAAATGACTCAAAGTGCTGATTATAACATACCTTTTAGAATGCTGGCCACTGTATCCTTTGCATCATGTGGAAGGACAGAACTGAGGTAGGGTATAAACTGAGGCTCCCAGAAGTCGATGATTAACTCTCGAAGTCTCTTGCTGAAAAACAAAAGGTTCTTCTAGTAGTATCTCTTAGGAAAGTAGGAAGAAGTTTAGATTTATTCACTGTTACAAACCTTGGCTGAGTGTTTTCCATCAATTTAGAGAGATTTCCTAATGGCGTGTCTATATCACAGTTTTTTTCTTCCTGGTCTAACCTGAACAAAGTCGATTCAGGAAGTACTGACAAATTCCTGAAACAGCAAAACAAACATGTGTTTTTCATTTCACATGGTCTCTATAAGAAATATACTGTTTCCTGCCAAAAGAATAAATGGGCCAGAACAGCTATTCAAATAGCTACCAGAAGAATGAAAGAAAAGCTCTCAGTTCCTGGTTCACACTTGCTCGTGAAGGACAGCATCTGGCCATGACTGGAGGCAAAGGGGACATGGAGCACACCAGCAAAGCAATGGACAACCAGAAGCCTGTAGCATGTGCTCTAGGTCCACTTGACCTTGAGTCACCACGCTTACCTTCAGAAGGATGCTAAACACATGGCACCCTCTTCCCACCTAGAGGACAGCGCTCTCTGCTGCTGCCTCCCTACTCCTCAGCCTATCCCTTTCACCAGATGCCCCTTCCCACAGCTCCACTCCTTCCACCTCAGTGGTGGCCAGAGCAAGCCTCCAACTCTCCCATCGCTGCCACCAGCCTTATGCTTTCCTCCTACCCAGCTGATTGCCCAAACTTCGGGTTTGAGTCTGCAGGAAGCATAAGCTCTCTACCTGGGCAGAACCCAGGCTATGAAAGCTCCTCTACTCACAAAGAACTCCTCATCCTGTCACACCTGAGCTGCCACTTCTGGTATTGTTCTCAGGCATGACTCTTGGACCCACACCAGAGTAGTGATCCTTCTCTCCCTCATCCTCTTCCTGCGACCCAGATCAAAGCCAAACCCAGCTGCCTGCCATATTTACTTCGTGAATACTTACCAGAATCACTCTCCCCTCTCCACCAGCACTAACTTTGCCCTCAACCACAGCCACCTTGAGCCACTATAACAACTTCAAGGTTTCTCTGCTTTGTTTTGTTTTTTTCTTTTTTTAATTTTGCCTCTTATTATCGCAAATCTTCACAATTCATCCACAGGGAAATGCAAATCCAAATATTATCTATGCTTCTGGTAAAATGTCACAGGGCTAGGAATATACCTCTAGTGGTAGAGCAAATGCCTAGCATGGGGAAGGACCTGAGTTCGATTTCCAGCACAAAAACAAAAACCTCATAACACTTGAAAAAATCCAATGAAGCTTTCTAAATATGGTATATTAAGACCGAGGATAGGGCTGGCCAGATAGTTCAGCGAACTGAAATGTCTATTTAGGCAGACACAGGGATCAGGGTTTGATCCCTGCCTGCTGTGCTGTGCCATGCCATGCCAGCCCCGGCCCCCGAGGTACACTGAGACAGTGACTGAAACTAGGCGTGTTGGCGCATGCCTGTAATCCCAGCACTTGGGAGGCTGAAAACAGGACGATCATTACAAGTCTGATCTGTGTAGTGAGACCTTGTACTAAATATGTTTAAATAAATAAAGCTCTGGTTAGCTTGCATATTCTGGGTGTGGGTAAAGAAAAAGCCCACCTTGGAGAGGGGGGCAGTTACCAAAGGGCAGTAGGCTGGAAGGGACAAAAGGGAGCGGCTTCGGCTACTTCCCTACTTCGCAGCCTCCTGCCCATGAGCTGTTTCCCCTCTGCCATGCCACGCTGCCTTGGAGCCAGCTGACTACAGACTGAAATTTCTATGGCCTATGAGCCTTAACTTCGGGGGCTGGGTATTTTGTTTCAGCAATAAGGGAAGTAGCTAAGATGGAGGATATAGACATTTGTGAATGTGGGTCTGGTCTCTGCCACTGATTTTCAGGCCAACTATTCTATTTACTTAGTATTTTTCTCTTGTCAACTTACTTTCACCAAAATAAGTATACTTTAAATCACAGCTACCAAGGGAAAAACCTTTTTAAAAGGAGGGAACAAAATTGTGAATGCCTACAGAACTAGGAGAATAAACTACATAATGCAAGGGGACAGGTATGTACTTGCCTGACACACATGCCGTTGTGGGGATCAGAGAAGGTTATGTGCACATTAGCACAGAACACAATACACTCAATAAAAGTTTGACAGTCTCTCCAAATAGTAAACATGAAATGAGCACATGACCCAGCAATTCTACTCCTAAGCAGCTATAACAATATGAAAATATGGGGCTGGTGAGATGGCTCAGTGGTCTAAAGCACCTATTTAGAACAGGCTTAGCAAAGCACAGGGACTGTGGTTCAATCCCCCAGCACCACATGCCAGCCAGCCCCGCCCCCTGGTGGGCTGAGCTGGCCACACACACACACACACACACACACACAAATAAATAAAATTTTTTAAAAAAGAATATGAAAATATGATCACATAACTATGTGTAAGGGGTTGGGGAAATAGCTCAGTAGAATAGTAGAATAAGCGCTTGCCTGGCAAGTTCAGGGGCCTGAGTTCAATCCCCGGTTCCACAAAAAAAAAAAAAAAAAACCAGAGTCTCAGAGAAACATAACTATGTGTAAGTGAATAGTCACAGACTACTATTTACACTCAAATGTCCGTTAGCTAGTGAATGCGTGAACAGACTGGCCCAACCATACCATGTAGTAACTATCTAATCACAAAAAAAGGAGAAAATAGGAAGGAAGGGATGAAGGGAGGGAAGGAGGGAGGGAGAGAGAAAGAGACTGATTGAGCCAGCCATGCTGAAACACTGATGAATCTTGTATATATTACAGTAAGTAAAAAAGGTCAGATGTGAAACTGACACCATAATCCAGACAGACAGGAAGCAAAACGGCAGGTACTGAGGGGCAGGGAGGAGCAGGTAGCAGGGCTCCCTCAGTGGGGGTGTGGTATGGTCACTATATGCTAATAAAGCTGTTATCAAAAAAAGGAGCATTTTCGTTACCTGTCTAATAAACAAGTTACTGTTGCCATGTTAATCTCCTTTACATATCCTCTGCACAGAGCAAAAAGTGATCTCTCTTCTCCACTTAAAATAACTCTGTCTCCTGCCATTAGATTCGTGACAGGCATGGCACCATTTTTACGCTGGAAGTTATGCAAGTATTGTCCATCACAAACTCTCTCTGCAGGTTCTGTTCTGATCAGGCTGCCAATGCAGCCACCACTCTTCTCCCTGTAAAAGAAAGAAACAAAGCTCCTGTTTACATCACCTGCGTTTTTCCACGCAACTTGCTTATGTCCCCCATGCAATAATGCTTTTATTTAGTCCCACCCTATTTTATGTTTCTGACTATATAAAGTGTCACAAAAGCTAAGTCAACACTCCTCTCTCAGTTTGTGTGTGATCTCTCCCCACCAGCCCGCTGCACCCACAGCTCAGGATCTCTGGACGTGGAGTTCAGCACACTGGTGCCCAACGGGTACCCCAGCTTCTGTGCTGATGCAAGAACCGTTACAGAGGCGACCATGTGCTCCAGAACCTAATGAGGACAGCCTTGTGCCATCAAGGGGACCTGTAATTGTTATTACAATGGTTAAAAGCTGGGCCTGGTGGCACACACCTGTAATCCCAGCAGGAGAACCCTTATGCATTCAAGACCAGCCTGAGCTCGTCAGCCTGAACTGCATAGTTAGACTCTGTCTCAAAAAACCAAAACCAAAGCCAAACGAAAAGCCAGCTGATAATCCCAGTGCTCCTATCTAAGAAGTAGCTAGCATTTACAGCCTCTCTGATGCTGCTCTCACGTAACCACAACCCTCAGAGGCATGTGCACTGCTGGGTACACTTGAAGGACTCACTGTACTTAAGCAACCTAACTGCAACCATGTGTGAGCTTTCTCCAGCACAACAGCTCCATTTTAAAACTATAAAATAAAGATCCTTCGATCCTTTTTTGTTTTTTGAGACAAGGTCTCACTATGTAGTCCAGGCTGGCCTTAAACTCACTACATGGCCCAGGGTGGCTCAAATTCATACTAATCCTCCTGCCTCAACCTCTTGAGTGCTGAGCTTACAGGTGTGTCTTTACTACAACTGGCCAAATTATTCTACAGTCACACTGTCATCAATATTCATTCTGGAAAGACAAATGGATCCAGGACAACTAAATTTTACATGAATATTACTGCAGAAGATGCAAAATTCTAACTTTATAAGTAGCTGAGAAGGGCAAGGGATATAGCTCAGTGGCTTAAGCTGGCAAATGCAATGTCCTGAGTTTGATCTCTGGCATCACAATTAAAAAAAAAAAAAAAAAGTAGCTTAGAGAACAACACAAACTTCTAATTTTTTTTTTTTTTTTTGGCAGAACGGGGGATTGAACTCTGATCCTTGAGTTTGCCAGTCAAGCACTTATCCTACTGAGCCATCTCCCCGGACCCTCTAATATATAATTTTACTGAAATATTAGTATCTTAAAATGCAAATAAAACATCATTGATTTTCATTGTACCACTAAGTAACAGACACATTCTAGTTTATACCTATATCAGTGATACAAAAGGAATTTACTAATCACTTTTGGTGGGGTTTTTTTTGGGGGGGGTCTTGGGAATGGAGCTCAGGACTTTGTGCTCGCCAGGCAGGTGCCTGTGGCACTAAGCTATACCCCTGGCACTAATTTTCAAACAAACATTTTTCTTTAGTTTTCCAGATGTGGTGCCAGGGATCAAACCCAAGGCCTCGGGCATGCAAAGCGACGTCTGCAGGCTGCAGTGCGATCTCTGGAGCCACAGCCCATCTCTGGTGCATGTAGGCGCGTCGCTGAGGGCTGCGGCAGTACGCACTGAGGACAGACACTGCTCTGCACAGGACAGCTCACCGACGGCACCCAGAGCTGTCACGGAATGAGCACCATGTGACCGCATGTGCGAGGCCATGCGCCACAGCAAGCACTACCGTGACTAGCACGTCACTGTGCGCGATGGGTACTTACATTTCAGAGGCAGGCACAAACCAGATATTCTGATGACTCTGTCTGTTATCTTTTGACTGTGACTCCAGGGTTAACATGAGACACCAAAGGCTGAAATACTGTAAGTGTGTGGGCTTCAGGTGCTCGGTAGCCTCTTGTATTCTGGGCAGCATGACCACGGGGACTGAACTATCCTCCATCTGCTGCTCCACTGCTCTAAATACCAAAGTCTTTGTTAGAGCTGTTCTCTTGTACAGCATTGCTCTGCCTTGCTATGAAGTAACATTTTTCTAAATTAAGTACACATACATGCTGGCGATAATGTCCAACAACCCCAACCCAAGTTTTCCTTAAAAGCAACTTTATAAGTCACGTGGCTATTTACAAAACAAAAACTGTGTAAGAAATTCAATGTTATTATTTTGCCTCCCATGACTATCAATCAAACAATTTAATCTCGCTATACATTAATCTTCATTCTCATACACAACAAGTTTCGGCCTTTTATACAACTGTATGTTTCTTGAAACGACAGTATTTGTACACCTAGCTCTATAACATAAGCAAGTCAATCTAAGATGTGGAGAATCATTTGAAATGGGGTTTTTTGTTGTTTTTGTTTTGTTTTATTGTGACAGGACCTCAGTAAGTAGACCATGCTGGCCTTGAACTCACTGTGTAGCCAAGGCTGACCTCAAACTCAAATGATCCTCTTGCCTCAGCCTCCTAAACACTGGGATTACAGGTATGCACCACCATGCCTGGCAAGGAAACTTGTATTCAAAATACTTCAACTCGGGGCTGGTGAGATGGCTCAGTGGTCTAAAGCGCCTACTTAAAACAAGCTCAGCAAAGCACAGGGACCACGGTTCAATTCCCCAGCACCACATGCCAGCCAGCCCCGCCCCCTGGTGGGCTGAGCTGGCCACACACACACACACACACACACACACACAAAAAAAAAAAAAAAAACTTCAACTATATTTTTCCGAACCAGTTTCCCAAATCCTAAAATTACTTCACTTCACAGAAACTATATGCAATAAAGCTTGATGTGGTGGTACATGCCTATAATCCTAGCACTTAGGAGATTGAGGCAGGAGTGTCTCCACAAATTTGTTTTTTCTTTTTTGTTTTTTTTCAGAAGCAGGGATTGAACTTGGGCCCTTGTGCTTGCCAGGGAAGCGCTTATTCCACTGAGCCATCTCCCTGGCCCTGTCTCCACAAATTTGAAGCCAGCCTAAACTACAAAGAAAAACCCTATCTGAAAAGGAAGAAGGAGAAGGAGATGAGGAAGAGGAAAGAACTATATGTAGTAAAATTAAAATACCTTCGGCAGGGCCGGGGAGATAGCTCAGTAGAATAAGTGCTTCACGGGGCCAGGGAGATGGCTCAATGGAATAAGCGCTTCCCTGGCAAGTGCAAGGGCCTGAGTTCAATCACCGGTTCCACCAAAAAAAAAAAAAAAAGTGTAGAATAAGTGCTTCCCTGGCAAGCGCCAGGGCCTGAGTTCAATCCCCGGTTCCGCCAAAAAACAAAACAAAACAAAAAACCCTTCAGAAAAAGTTTTAAAAGCATTCTACTATTTACCAAAAAAAATGGAATAGGAAATTGCTTGAGAATATAAACATAACCCCTCCCCCCATTCCCTTTATTTCAATACTATACCAAATAAAAGCATGAAATGAAAAGGGTATGGGGATACAGCTCAATATGAAGCCCCTGGCCTCAGTTTCCCAGTAGTACAAAACAACACAACATGGGCTGGTAAGCATCGCTCAGTGGACTAAGCACCTGCTTTGGCAAGCACAGGGACCAGGGTTCGATCCCCAGCACCACACATCACAATCATGCCTATAATCCCAGTGCTGAGCAGGCTGAAAACAGGGGGATCACTATGATTCCAAGCTGTGCAGTAAGATCCTGCACCAAATACATAAAAAACAAGAAACAAAACAAAACAAAAAAAAACACAACACAAAATCATCAACGACAGATCAGCCAACAGTGTTATACTGAATTCACGCTCACCTTGAATTACTGCGTTTGGAAGAGTGCACTTACCTGCTATAAAGAGCACAGTTGTTCATTTGTGAACAGTATTTACAGGTTTTCTCCTCCTCAATTATCTGAGGCAAAGAGGCAAGCTGTGTCTCCTTTTCAGCAGCAAATTTGCTAGTACGGTGCAGCAAAGTGAATACCATCTGGTTTCTTAGCTTTAATAATTCTACAGGGAGAAAAAAACTAAGCATCTTCAGAAGTTTATTTAGTTGAGTTTATCACATCTTTTCCTTTAGATTAGTAAAACTCTAAAGCATAAAGGAAAGCAGGAAACAGCAACCATATTCCCCACGACACTAGAATAACCACTTATAATCATATTTTGGTACATTTCCTCTAAGTTTCTGTTGAGTAGCTAAGATCTTGAAACAAATACCTACCTCTGCATAGGTAAGGATTTTTCTTTCTTTTAATGAGCAGAATATATTTATTGAGAGAAAGAAAGCTCCTGTCTGAGAGAGGGACAGGAGGTGTGGGGCGAGCAGGTAGTTCCCCCCAAAAAAGGCAGGATTTATTTTTTCTCCGAATGCCTTCAGGGCAGGTTTAGCTGGCTTGAGTTGTGGTGATCAAACCACAGTAACCTGAGCCTGACTGCTTTGTTGAAGCAGCCACTTAAAGAACTGGGTAAGTGGAGCTGGTGAGATGGTTCAGTGGTCTAAAGCACCTACTTAGAACCAGCTAAGCCAAGCAAAGCACAGGGACCGCGGTTCAATCCCCCAGCACCACATGCCAGCCCGCCCGCCCCCTGGTGGGCTGAGCTGGCCACACATTTATTATTAAATAAATAAATATTAAGAACTGGGTAAGGATTTCTTAAGCTCAGATTTTCCTAGCTGAGTACTAAGAATAGCACTATCTACAGCAACTCATAACAAAGTTCAACCTTAAGTTTACTGTATAACAAAATTTTAAAGGTTAATTTTTCTCAACTATAGAACACATCATTAAATTTCTATTTCGAAAAAGTGCCACAGTTACCAATTACAACTCAATAGGCTGGCGGGTGCCACAAGCAGGCCTTCAGGTGTAAAGCCACGGCCAGCACTGAGGGCAGCAGCAGGGCCGCAAGGAAAGCTGAGCAAGCAGCCCTACCTCTCTTATCCAGATGCTTAGCAGGCACAGGATACATCTGCCCCGTCTTGAGGTAGAGAAGCCAGCCGGCCTCAGGGTCCGCCCTCCTCTCCTGGCTCAACAGTGTGTAGAGAACCACCTGTAGGAGCACTGAGCGCTGTTAGGCAGAACTGAACTTTTCCTACTTGTAACCAACACATAATTTTAAAATCAAAAGATGAACGAAGCTACTTCTATTTATAAAACAAGCCATAAAAAATTAAATAAAAAGATAAAAAAAACAATAAGCCAAATTCATAAAAGTAACTAACAATTTGATGTCAAACATTTAATTTGCATAACACAAGTTATGGGGCCAGCCAAGGTGACACATCCCTATAATTCCAGCACTCAGGAAGCTGAGACGGGAAGACCTCTTCAAGGCTGGCCATACTTCACAATTTTTAAACAATGAAGTTAATTTTTCTTAAGACAATAAATATTTAGATTTCTACAAATTTAAAAAGCTAATCAAGAGAGCTGGTGAGATAGCTCAGTGGATTAAGGGCCTGCTTTGGCAAGCACAGGGACCAGGGTTCAATCCCCAGACTCACATGCCACACTGGCCCCGCCCCCCAGGACACGCTGAGCCAGCCACCTACTTCAGGTGTGGTGGTACATGCCGGTAATCCCAGCACAGGGGAGGCTGAAAACAGAAGGATCACAATGAGTCCGAGCTGAGTAGTGAAACCCTGTACTAAATACATAAAGTGCGGAGGAAAAAAAGCTAGTCAAGGAGCCAGGGAGACAGTTCAGTGGCATAAGCACCTGCCTGGCAAATGAAAGTTTCTGAGTCCGATTCCCCGGTAACCAAAAAAAAAAAAAAAAAAAAAAAAAAA
>NW_004524622.1:7405230-7407817 GCF_000260255.1 Octodon degus
TTGAACCATGGTCCCTGTGATTTGCTAAGCTCATTCTAAGTAGGTGCTTTAGACCACTGAGCCATCTCACCAGCCCCCATTACACAAAATATTGAGTTGTGTTTTTGTGTGAGATTTCTTCGTGATTTTTGTAGTACAAGGTCTCACTATGTCACGTTGGCCTGAAGTCACTGTGTCCCAGACTGGCCTCAGACCTGTGATCCTTCTCCATCAGCCTCCCAAGGGGAGCTATACAGGGCTGGGGAGATGGCTCAGTAGAATAAGCGCTTCTCTGGCAAGTGCAAGGGCCTGAGTTCAATCCCCAGTTACACACACACACAAAAAAGAAACCAAGGGGGACTATAGGCGTCCTCCTCACCTGGCACAATTTTGTTCCTTTGGGCCAGTCATAAATAATAGTGTTTGTGCAAGTAACAAATCTAACAAATACAGAAGAAATGCCCCACACAAAAAAAAAAGAAATCCCAGATTTGAGAGATAGCTCAGCAGACTAAAGCGCCTGCTTAGGAAAGCACAGGGATGTGGTTCAATCCCCAGCACCACATGCTGTGTCAGCCATACCCTCAGGGCAGGCTGAGCCAGCCACAGAGTCTGGGCATTGTGGCTTACATCTGTAAGTCCAACGCTGGGGAGACTGAAAGCAGGCAGATAGGTCACCACAAGTCTGAGCTGTGAAGTGAAACCCTGTAACAACTAAATATATAAAAAATAAAATAAAATAAAAAATCCCAATATGCAATTTTTTAAAATGTATTTAGTACAGGGTCTATGTAGACTGGACTCATAGTGATCCTCCTGTTTTCAGCCTCCCAAGAACTGGGATTACAGGTGCCCACCATTACACCCAGTCTCAACTGCTGTCTCAGCACACCCTCGGGGGGAAGGGCCAGCAAACTATTCCCTGGGGTCCCTGCAACAGCCTAAGCAAGCGCTTTAATCCACAGAGCAATTTGGCTGGCCCTCCAATATAAAAATTTTGCAAGCAAAATACAACCCAGATACCTAAAGGTTAAGGCATGTATAATTTTTGTTGTTGTTAAGAAATATCTTTGGGGCCAGGGAGATGGCTCAGTAGGATAAGTGCTTGACTGGCAAACGCAAGGATCTGAGTTCAATCCCCGGTTCTGCCAAAAAAAAAAAAAAAAAAAAAGAAAAAGAAAGAAATATCTTTGATAAGTGAAAATATCTACAAAATAAAATGTGGAAGACTTCTGTCCTAGCAGTCATGCTAAATTTTAAAGTTGTAGCTTATTTCATAAATTCATCTGTACATATAAGTTTTTTATGTTAACTTGCCTGCCTAAACACCAGAGCTTTGGAAGCATGTAGATTTCCCTACATCCTTTTCAGATTTTGTTTTTAATTATGTTTATTGGTACATGTTAGGCATATATAATGGTCACATTCATCATAGGGAATTTGTATCTGTACATGACACGATCTTACTATCAATCCCCCCTTCCTATCTTTATTCACAAAAGCTTTGTTTCCATTTTTTCCTTATCTCATCATTATTTTCTTTTCCTTTCCTATCTAGCTGTGGTCCCTGTACAACATATCTACCAAAAAAACCTGTGTGTATGATGCTGGAGATCAAAACCTGTTTTATTCTTAAGTTTCTCCAGCAGCTTCTCTTTCCGTGAAGATAAAAGTTTCAACTGAACACAGTTTAGCGCCTCACATTCTCTGCCTTAAAGGCAAAATGAATTAGATCAGCAATCAGGAAAAAGGCCCCTCAATCTAGACCACATTGAGCCATTTCAATCTAGCTTCTTATAAAGTCAACTGAACAACTTTCGGTTTCATGTCTATGAAACACAACCCCTAACATATTTTTTCTTTTCCCTTTGGAGTTGGGAACTGAACCCTGGATCTCACACAGCAGGCAAACATCTGTGATTGAGCAGCAGCCCCCAATCCTGCAGTGCTGGGGACTGAACACACCCAGGGCCTTCACACATGCTGCACAAGTCTTCTACTACTAAGATAGATAGATAGATAGATAGATAGATAGATAGATAGATAGATAGATAGATCTCCCTAGCTTTCCCCACTCCTAACTTAAAATCTTTGACTTCAAGAAGTCTTCCTTCTATTCTGGCATGGTTTTTCCCTAGGAGAGCTTTAATCTACCCCAGGCTTCCATTTGTAATTTCAGTCGCTTCTATATTATCAAGTTGAAAGTTCAAGTCTCTTAACAGAAGCCTAATTTTCCCTCTACTGTCAACATCTATACAACCTAGGAGGTGAAAACACAGAATTACTTTTCATTCCAAACCGCTAATAACCTTTAATATGTCATACACAATTAAGAATGGCAAGAAAAATTTAATAGAGCCACTTTAATCCCTGAATTGTAACTTGTGCTTGTCAGGCAGGCACTTATGCCACTGAGCCAACTCCCCAACCCCTATTTTAGAACTATAGGTCTGAATTTTTACATAAAATCTGCTCAAAAAATATAAAAAAATTTCAATGTCAAAAAACAAATTTAGGGGCTGGAGAGATGGCTCAGTGGTCTAAAGCACCTACTTGGAACAAGCTTGGCAAAGCACAGGGACTGCGGTTCAATCCCCCAGCACCACAT
>NW_004524622.1:7409298-7412673 GCF_000260255.1 Octodon degus
AAGCCAGGCATGGAGATGCACATCTGTAATCCCAGCACTCTGGGAGCCTTAGCAAAAAGACTACAAGGGCAGGTTAGTCAGCAAGACCCTGTCAATCAATCAATCAAGGTGAGGGAGGCAAATCCATACAATGGCCCTTGTTTCACTTCCCCATACCACACATATACACACACAAAATCAAAAACAAAACAAAGACCTTTAATTATCATTCTAGCAAAAAACAATTCTATTATTTCATCTCAGATAAAATCACCATGATCACATGAAGACCAAAGGTCAATCCAGGACTGGGGATACAACTCAGTGGCGGTGGCACAGTACCTGCCTGGCAAGCATGAGACCCTGAGTTCCACTCCAGGTACAGGGGTGCAGGCAAAGGTGGGGGATCCAAACTAACATTTCCTAAGTGGTGAGACCCTGTCTGAGACCTTGTCTCAGAAAAAAAGTTTAAATTAAATTAAAAAGATTTGAGAACACTTAATTAAAATACTAATACGTATGGAAGAATCCCCAACTGTGCTTGCTTTACCCGTCACCCATAATAAGGAACTATTTTGGCAGCATCTGCTTAGATGGGTGGCTAACAGGTTCAACTACTGCACTACTTTGCTAGGAAATGATCTACTAAGAAGTTTATCCTGGAGGGGCCAGGGAGATGGCTCAGTAGAATAAGTGCTTCCCTGGCAAGCGCAAGGGCCTGAGTTCAATCCCTGATTCTGGGAAAAAAAAAAAAAAAAAAAAGAAACAATAAAAGAAGTAAAAAATAATAATAATAATAATTTTTTTTTTTAATAAAGGAGTTTATCCTGGGAAGCAGAGGACTCCGACATACTACAAATGGAAAGGTACAGGTGAAGCTCAGACACACGCATGCCCTGAACTGCACCACCACTTGCAATGCAGACACACATGTGACAGGAAACAGGCAGGCAACTGCTGTAAGGTTTATACCTGACCACGATGTTCAATAGAATTGGATTCTTTGCCAGTTTTAAGCTCCAGTGGCATGATTTTATATCTTGCTTTACAACCTCGATGTATTTTCACACCAACTGTAACATCTATTTTGCCTTTCATGCCAAACCTTGGGGACCAAATGCTTTCTTCGATATCCAATGAACTTATCACTTCGATGTTACACGTTGAATTGCTGTTACTACCATCACTTGGCCTACAAAAAACATACAGAAACAATTAGAACACAGATCGCTACCCATTGGCTGGCCCTTGTTATGGGGAATGCAAGGACGGGAAACCATGGACCAATGCTTCTCAAGGCATGGTCCTGAGCCAGCGGCAGCAGGGTCACTTAGGAACTCCTGAATGTGGAACTCAGCCCTGCTGCACACTGCTCCACCAGGCTGTGGCCCAGCCACTGACCCTCAGAGCCTTCCAGTGATTCTGATGATGCTCTGGCTTCATAAGCTGTTTCCCAGACTCTGGCTCACAGAGCTTAGTCCTTAACCTCTATCCTCTGCTCCTCGGGTTCATTCCTGCAAGCTTAACTCATGCCTCTACCTGCCAGCTCTGTGCTCAACCAATGATCTGATACTTGGCTGCTGAACCCATGACAGGAACTGGCGCACACTTACGACATACACTGGCAGACGGTGGCCTGAGGGGACACAGGCTGCCAGCAAGGGACCTGCTCCTTCCTGCGATGGCAGCTCAAGCTAGTGAGGAGGAGCTGTCTTTCCAAACCATGTAGGAGGTGTGAGTTCCTCCGCACAACACCTCCCCGGCATACCACACATGATAACTCTGGAGGACTTCTGGCCACTCAACTTCATTTTGTAATCATTAAGTGAATCCACCTCTGCGATGATCAATATTTAACATTAAGTACTCACTGTTGTCTTTTATATTATTATTAGTGGTATTGGGAATCAAACTGAGGACTCTGTGCTTCCCAGGCATTCCCATGTCTTTTATATTATAATAGAAGTTCAGAAGTTCAGTCTGGCAAGCCCAAGGGCCTGAGTTCAATCCCCGGCTCCGCAAAAAAAAAAAAAAAAAATGTTCAGAATAACTGAAAAAAAAAAAAAAAGTTAATAACTGGTAATCACTAATCAAGAACACAACAAAGAAAAAAATATATATATGTGTAGAAGATGGAGACAGCTTTTTAAAATTCTTATCCTCTGTTACCTAGTATTTACTCATTTTCAGAGCAGTTATTTAGCAGAAGGGAATGGAAGAAAAGTCAGTCACCTGCTAATTCTTATTTATGAGCTCTACTGGTAAAGTATTTTAAATATTTAGACTCAAAGTCATTTAAAATACTAAATCTGGGGCCAGGGAGATAGCTCATTGGAATAAGCACTTGCCTGGCAAGTGCAAGAGCCTGAGTTCAATTCCTGGTTCTGCAAAAAATAAAATAAAATAAAATACTAAACCTAACAAATATCTCAAGTGAAAATAAAGTTTTTAGCAATTAACACATTATATTTATCAAAGTTGAATTTTATTTATTAAGTTTTTCACTTTTTCAGACAGGGTCTCATTATGCAGTTCAGGCTGGCCTTGAGTTCACTTTGTAGCCCAGGCTGGTCTTGAACTCCCAATGATCCTCCTGCCTCAGCCTCCCAAGTGCTGGGATTACAGGCATGAGCCACAGTGCCCGGCTAGAATAATTTCTTATAATGAAAATACAACTTTTAATTCATTGGATTCTCTTGTCATACAAGATACCAAGAACCAAGCATGGTGGCACAAATCAGTAACCCCTGCACTTAGAAGGCTGAGGTACAACTGCAGCGAGTTCAAGGCCAGCCTGGGCTATATAACAAAGCCCTAACTCAAAACACAAAATGAAACAAAAAAAGGTGGTGAAGGACTATTATTTGTCAAACAGGCAAACTAAAAGGCTAAGTGTAATGGTTCAGACTTCGGAAAGCCATGAGTCAAACAGAGAACAGGTTCCTGTCCTGTAAATACAAGCACTACAGAACACACATTTCTTACAGGGAGAGCTGCATCTGAGGGAAGTCGGCAGAAACACTCTTGTGCATGAAGGCTCTAGCCCACTTGGAAAAGGAAGGAAGATACTCCTCTACTTCTTGTTTTATTTCATCCTGACTCAGATTCAAGCGGTACCTGGCAAAAGAGATATTAATTATGAAAGCACAAATAGGAGAAATGTAACTAAAGCAGAAGCATCAGAAACAAGCCAAGCAGCCGCCAGCCAAGGAGCAGGTATACACAGCACACAGGTGTGGGGAACTGTGCAGACTGCTAGGCCGTCCGCAGGAAAAGGGAGGCGATCCTGCCGGTGACCACGAGGGGGCACTGAAGGGGCCAGCCACAAGCAGGCAGGTGCATGATTTTACTGCTGTGAGTACATATTATGGCTGTCAGAACCATACCCTAAAAATA
>NW_004524622.1:7412818-7413391 GCF_000260255.1 Octodon degus
GAGAGAGAGAGAGAGAGAGAGTGAGAGAGAGCAAGTGTGAGAGAGAGGTGCTGTGTGCCTTTAATCCCAGCACTTGGGAGGCTGTAAACCGGCAGATCGCTATGAGTCTGATCTAGCAGTGAGACCCTAAACACCCCGTAGACCCTTCCTTAAAATTAAAATTAAAAAAAAAAAAAAGGAAATAGTAGATGTTGATCCCGAAACCAATCAATAGAAACCAGAAATTCAGGCCAGGGATATAGCTCAGTAGAATAAGCACTTACCTGGCAAGCCCAAGGGCCTGAGTTCAATCCCTGGTTCCGCAAAAAAACAAAAACAAAAACAAAAACAAAAACAAATACTTCATGTTTTAAGACCAAAGTTCAATCCCTGGTTCTGCCAAAAGAAAAAAAGGAAAAGAAAGCAAGCAAGAAGAAATCCAAAGAAAGCTGTGATAGCATATACTTTATAAGGCCAGCACTTGGGAGGCTGAGCCAGGGAGATGGCAACACTGAGACTAACCTGGGAAGCTCAGTATCTTGTATGACAAGAGAATGGTGTCTCAAGAGAAACCATTAAAAGGGGCTGGGGGCC
>NW_004524622.1:7414506-7415896 GCF_000260255.1 Octodon degus
AAGGGCCTGAGTTCAATCCCTGGTTCCGCCAAAAAAATAAAAAATAAAAGGGGCTGGGATGTAGCTCAGTAATAGTTTTCTTGATTTATTTTTCGGCACCACCACCACCAAAAAAAAAAAAAAGCAACTATGCATGGTGGTATACACCTGTAATCCTAGCACCCGGGGAAGCTGAAGGCACTGAATTCAAGGCCCGCCTGCACTACATAATGAGAGCTTGCCTAAAAAAAAAAAAAAAAAACAAACCAACAGTGAAAAGGGTAAGATCATATAGACAGAAAAGTAACATGAACCTTACTAGAACCACACATGGCAAGAAGCAAACCTTTGAGAGACAAGTGCCCAAACTGTAATCCCAAATTGACATCTAGCCCAAAGTGCCAACACTGCAATTAAACCTGCATATTGAGGTTTTACTTTTTGGGGAGATGGCTCAATAGAATAAGTGCTTGCTTGGCAAGCACAAGGGCCTGAGTTCAATCCCTGGTTCTGCCAAAAAGAAAGGCTTAAAAAAAAATTTTTTTTAAATGCATTTAGTACAGGGTCTATAGGGTCTCACTACACAGATTGGACTCCTAGTGAACCTCCTATTGATCAGCCTCCCAAGTGCTGGGATTACAGGCATGTAGCACCATGCCCAGTCTCAATCACCTCTCGAGCGCCCAGGTCAGGCCGGCACACCACAACAGGGATGGAACCCTAGTCCCTGCATCTGCCTAAGCAGACACTATTCTGCTGAGCTACCTGGCTAGCCCCTAAAACAACTATCATCATTGGATGCTCAGCTTCAGGTTGAGCTGGCTCAAGCCCGAGCGGGAGGGTGTGTATGCTGCTGCATGTGTACTGCAGGTTTGCCACCCCTGCTCCACAGGAACTAACTTCTCATCGGGGAAGTCAGCAGAGGCTAGAAGAATGCAATCTGAATCTTGCAGGTGCCCATGAGGTCGATACTATATCACAACAATATTAAGACGACGCCATTTGTCTCTGTGCTTTTATGTTCTCTGGAGTACACAGTGGACTTTTCCAAAGCTATGTGGCATAAAATACAACAATATATTGGATACACAAGCAGCTAGCAAAAACCAGCTGTCTTGTATTAAGCCATTATAAATATCTGCAAAGATGCAAAACAAGCTCAAGCATTTGATTACATTTTTGTCAATTAGGGCTGACCAGAAAGCTCATCGGATTAAAGTGCCTGCTTAGGCAGACGCAGGAGGTTTGACCCCAGCCAGCCTGCCATGCGCCTCCCCATGTGATGAGACTGGGCATGGTGGCGTATTTGTGACCCCTGCCCTTGGGAGGCTGAAAAACAGGAAGATCACCAAGAGTCTGATCTGTGTAGTGACAGCCTGCAGACCATGTACTAAAGATATTAAAAAATAAA
>NW_004524622.1:7416257-7418630 GCF_000260255.1 Octodon degus
ACACTTCCTCACCAGCTCAGGCAAGGACCCTTGGCTTCCAGAACAGTTCACACCAGTTAACACCCCTGCACTTAACGTTTTCATCACTAATTTGAGGCCAATGACATGAAGCAACTTGTTCTGTCCTGAGAATAAGACACTGAAGGTAGGACTTTCAAACCTAACCTTTCATCCACACGAGAAGGTAAAGCAGAAAGAGATCTCCTCAGAACCATGGGGAAAGGGTCTATGAACAAGATGGAAGAGAACTCTGGATCCACTGCTTTAGGGTTCTCTGAAAGTGCTTGCTGCGGCAGCACATATACTAAAATATGGTTCTCTCTAATCAGACTGGCATTACTTTGGATGGGAAAAAAATTTTTTTTCCAGGTAAATCAGTATATTTATTTATGCATTTAACAAGTTTACACACATGCTATAACTCCAACGTGATAAAAAGCCCTAAAAGTTAGAAAAAGTTCTGAGACATCAGGCCCCTTGCGTATCCCACACAATTCCTGAGACAGAGGTAGAGCATGTGTTCATTTCATAGTGGTTAAGGACAACCAGAGACCCGGTCAGGCTTAACAGGGGCAATCAATGATGAGAGCCTTGCAACGGGATGCACAGAAAGGACGACACCATACAGAAATCTTCAATATTTAAAATAATCATGTTCATTCCAACTCCTTTCCCAGGTTTGACCATGCAATAAGTTACACACACACTCAAGTTCTTGAAGGTTACTGTGTAGCGCACTCGCTGATTCAGTCGGAGGAAAGCAGTCACTTTCCTGACAACCAGACTCCGAATTCTCACACAAGGACCCCAGCAGGGGCTGTGTATATGGCTGCCGCTGAGTCCTGCCTGTGTATGGACATGGTCAAAGCAGCATGATTCTTGAGGCACCTTCACAGAGTGTCACGTTCACTGCAGGGGGGCCATGTGAACAGGGGGCCAGGGCACTGCAGGCTCAGGGCGAGAAGTAACACTTCTGTGGCCTGTGAGCGGAGCAGGAGTCAACAGTAACATGGCTCTAGGAGCACATCCCCAAAGGTTACATGGCAGCCCTGCTCCAAGGATCCCTCCCCCTGCGTGACTTAAGATGACTTCTTAGCTGCTGTTTGGCTTTTCTGGCAAGGTGATGGCTTGGTAGAATTTGTTATGATCCACGGGTGTTCAAGCACTTCACTAAGAGTCCGCCTCTGGCTTGGATTATACTTGAGCAGCCTTGAAATGAAGTCCTGGGCTCCTTCTGTCACAAAGTCAGGGAATGTATATTCAACCCACGATATCCTTTTGTAGGTCTCTTGGTGAGTGTGTGCCTCAAAGCAAGGGTTCCCGACCAAAAACTCGTAGCAAAGGACTCCCAGGCTCCAGAGGTCCACCTTCTCGTCATGCACCCAGCCCTCAATCATCTCGGGCGGCAGGTAGTCCAGAGTGCCACACAGAGAAGTCCTCCAGGAGGATGGAGTGTGTACCGACCACCCAAAATCTGCAATCTTCAACTCTCCAGTTGATCCCAGCAGCAGGTTCTCTGGTTTATTTTTTTTTTTCTGCAAAGCCTTATTCCAGAGGGGCTCAGTCCTTCTTGGCAGCTGCCTTCCTCATGGCAGCCAGCACATTGCTCAGCTCCTCACCCTTCCTCTTGACACGGATGTGCATCCCCACCCTTTCCTTGATGAACTTGAGGGCACACTTGTCCTTGGAGACCTTGAGCGGCTCTATGGCGTGCCACTCATAGGGGGCAAAGCTGCACATCTCCGGGATCATGTCCCGCACGAACTTGGTGTGTTTGGTGAGACATCCACGGCAGTGGCTGTGCCTCGGTTTGCTCACATTCTTAGTCACCTTGTGGCCCTTGTGGAGGCCCACGGCCATGGGATAGCGGAGGGCCAAGGCTCTTTTTCAATGGTTGCTGTGGCGGAAGAGGTTCTCTGGTTTAATATCTCTATGAATAACTCTCTTGGAATGACAGTAAGGCAGGGCATTTGCAAATTCTGTGATACACGTAGCGGTTCCCTGCTCATCAAACTTGGAGAGCTTCTGCAGTTCCCTATAGACCGTTCCAAGCGGCACATATTCCAGAAGTTGATAAACTCTTGTGGCATCATGGAAATAGCCATACAGCCCGAGGATGTTGGGGTGCTGAAGGTGGGACTGTATTTCTACTTCTCTTCTGAGCTGGTGCTCCACTCCTGCTTTCTCCAGCTGAGCTTGAAACAACACTTTCAGAGCCAGGATAAACTTGCTTTGCTTTTCTCTTGCCAAATAAACATTGCCAAACTTCCCTTTACCTAGTGGGCGACCAATATCAAAATCTTCCAAAGTCCACTGTCTCTTTTTTCTTTTTCTTTTTTTTTTTTTTTGGCGGAACCAGGCATTGAACTCAGG
>NW_004524622.1:7419737-7424812 GCF_000260255.1 Octodon degus
CATCCAGATGTGTAATTATTCAAGCAAAGCTGGTCCAGATAAGCCAGACCAATTACACCAGGCATGCTGGCACACAGGCTGTAATCCCAGTACTCGGTAGGTTGAGGCAGGAGAATGTTGAGGTCATGACCAGCTTGAGCTACAAAGGAAGCTCAAAGAGCCTGAGCTGCACTGTGAGACCCATTTCCACTTCAGGCTTTCCCAAGAACCTGTATACCTATGGCTGGTGGCTTCATGCTTACGACCTTAAATTCTCATCCTTTTTTGCCACATAACTGGCCATCAAACACTAAATTCCACTTGTGTAATTCACCATTCATATACTGAGATCCTCAGGTTCACCACCGAAGAAACAAAAAAAAAAAGAATAAGCTCAGTAAAATTATAACCATCTAGCGGAAGCCAGGTCACACCGGTGAAAGCCCAAAAATTCTTAAGAGAATTTACATTTTAATAACTATAAAATATCCTATTTTCCTTAATGACTTACAATGTCATGATAAATAAGAATGACAATTCAGTGACAACCAAGAATCTGCTAAGTATGAATCCCTCTAAAATTGTGACCTGGCCAGGCATGGTGGTGGTGCACACCTGTAATCCCAGCACTTGGGAGGCTGAAACCTGGAGGATCACTATAGTGAGACCCTGTACTAAATACAGAAAAATAAAAGACAAATAAATAAACAAACTGTGACCTTTCTATATCCTGGTTTCTTCCATTTCGCTGTTTTGGTTTGGTTTTTTTACTTTTGTTTTGAGAAAGGGGCTATGTAGTTCAGGCTGGCCTTCAACTTGCAGCAGTCCTCCTGACTCAGCCTCCTGAAAGCTTTCCTCTCTTACATCCTGAAATGAAGATACCAACTCTCATTTTGTACAATTATGCAAGTGTCTCTCTATAGCAGCCTCTTATTCCCTGCTGCCTCTTCGAAACAGGTCAAGTTGCCAGGTGCAGGGCCATGCACATACAGCCCCAGCTCCTGAGAAGACTGGGGATAACTGGAGCAAAGGAGCTTGGAGACCAGCCTGGGAACAAAGTGAACCCCTCCACCACAAAACAGAAACTAGTGAAAACAATACTACGGGAAGTGGTGAGAGAAAGGCCAATCCGACAAGCGCAGAAGGGCTTTCCTGGCATGCTCTTTTCACAACGCTGCGAGTGGATTGAAGGCTTGAGCACCCTGAGGAAGCTCCCACTGAGTGCCACTGAGTCCCACCTCCAGGCCAGATGTGCAAGGTGCAGCCCCTGGCGTTCATGCCCACAATACTGGTACTTGGAAACCTTTTTCTTTTTTTTTGGTGGAACCAGGGATTAAACTCAGGCCCTTGAGCTTGCCAGGGAAGTGCTTATTCTACTGAGCCATCTCCCTAGCCCCTTGGAAACCTTTCATGTGCTTGGTTTTGGTTTTCTTGAAAACTGGGCTCTAGATTAACCAGGTATCTAAATATCTACAGAAGTTTAAACATATATGAGGCAAGGGCAGGGGAGCCTTAATAGAGTTGGGAAACTTCAGCTAAACCATATAGGAATAGGCTCAAGAGATCTGTCACAGAAGATGGTGACTACAGTTAACATTATGTTACATTTTGAAAACTGAGAAGAGTAAGTATTCTCAGCCCGCAAAGCAAGCACCTAGGGCTAAGGATGTACCTGTGGCGAACACAAGCTAAGCGTGTACAATGCCCTGGGCTTATCACCAGCAACCAAACAATGAAGAAAGGCAGCTTGGCCTGGTTGCACACGAGAGGCTGAGGCAAGACAGAGCAAGTTCAAGCCCGGCCTGGGCAACATCACAACTACTTACATTTCCTTCAAATGCCGTATTTCTTGAACAGTTTGAAAAGCAAGTTCTCTTAGCTTTTCTGGTGCAAAGCTATTAGTTATTGCTTTCTGAAATATTTCATGAAGAATCGTACCAATCAGCATCTGGCGTGTGGCTAGATCGGAGCCCTATGAAAACAAATCACATCAAAACATTTTATTTCACAACATATACACACATCATAATATACTGTATGACCACAATACAGTCAATGTGTACATGTAAGATACATGTCAAAACATTGGGGCCGGAGAGATGGCTTAGTGGAATAAGCGCTTCCCTGGCAAGCACAAGGGCCTAAGTTCCATCCCTGGTTCCACAAGAAAAAATTAATGTATTTCTGGTAGGTGGAAATATAGGTGAATTTCACTTTCTTCCACTCAGAATTATGAACTTTTGTACAAATTTGGCAGGTTTTTTTTTTTTTTTTTTTTTTTTGTACCAGGAATTAAACTCAGGACCTTCTGCCTGCCAGGCAGGTGCTGTGCCATTGAATTATATTCCCAGCCCTGAGTTATTTTTCAAATCAGTGCATTTCCATTCTGAACAGATTTTTTTAGAAAATGAAACCTTTAACATGTTTTCATTTTTTTTTTTTTTTTGGGGGTGCTAAAGACTGAATCAGGGCCTTGTATACACTGGGCAAGCACTCTACCACTGAGCCACCTCTTCAATCCTTTCCAAAGCAATTTTGACAAAGGATCTTGAGAAGCTCATCAGGCTAGCTTCAAACTTATTATCTTCCTGCTTCAGCCTCCTAAGTAGCTGGGATTTTAGGACTGTGCCAAAACACCCAGCTCAAAATTTTTTTTTGTTTGTTTTTTTGGCAGAACTGGGGATTGAACTCAGTCCCTTGCACTTGCCAGGGAAGTGCTTATTCTACTGAGCCATCTACTTAGCCCTGTTTCATGTTTTTTTAAAGAAAATTTTTAATCTCACTGAGCTACCTCTCAAACCATTTTTATTTTTTATTTTTAGACAATTGCTGGCTCAAGTCCAGCCTAGATTCTATTAGGTATTTTTCTATTACTCTTCCTACAGCTAGCGTTCTAGTTTCCTACATACCTATGGTTTAACTGCATACTTTCTAAAAATTGAGGGGACAGGAAAATTTTAACAAATTCTTTAGGCTCTTTAACAATCGTCAGAGAAATGGTGGAAGGGCCAACAGAGATTGAAAAAAAAACTTCAGAGACATGTCAACCAAACATACTATTAAGGACCTTGTTTGAATATGAATTACAGGCCTGGGAGAGAGCTCAGCAGAATAAGTGCCTGCCTGGCAAACACAAGGTCATGAGTGTGCTCCCTGGTAAGAAAAAAAAAAAAAAAAAAAAAAAAACAACCCTGAATATGGGAATAGGGTAGAGCTTCTGTCTTGCACAAGGCCCTGGGTTCCATCCCACAACCACACAAACAAAAAGCTGGGTATGGCGGCGCAAGCCTGTAATCCTAATACTCAGGAAGCTGAGCAGGAAGTGCAACACTAGTTTGAGGACAGACCCAGTTACATAGCGAGTTCAAGGCCAGCTTGAACCACATACTGAGACCTTATCTCAAAAGGAAAACAAAGTTAAAACACAAAACTAAAAAAATAATTTTATTTCTAGTTTACTGAGAATCACATGAAGCCAAGTTTGGAAATGCCTAGGTGTGCCAAAATCTTTTTGTTGTCCCACCCCTAGGGCACTGCTGAGATAGCAATTGAGACTGGGTGTGGTGACAGGTGCCTGTTATCCCAGCACTTGGGAAGCTAAAAACAGGAGAATCATTAA
The DNA here is from genome assembly GCF_000260255.1 of Octodon degus. Classification (NCBI taxonomy): domain Eukaryota; kingdom Metazoa; phylum Chordata; class Mammalia; order Rodentia; family Octodontidae; genus Octodon; species Octodon degus. The sequence goes on from NW_004524622.1 coordinate 7,423,336, forward strand.
AAGTTGGACCCGTGCAATGAGACCCTGTAGACCCCGCAAAAAAAAAAAAAAAAAAAAAAATTTAAATTACTGTGGGATTAAACCCAGGCCCTTTACATTGAGCTAAGACCCCAACCCTATTCCTTTTTTTTTTTTTTTTTAATGTATTTAGTACAGGGTACAGAGTCTCACTACACAGATTGGACTCTAGTGATCCTTCTGTTTTCAGCCTCCCAAGTGCTGGGATTACCCAACCCTATTTCTGAGACAAGTTCTTGCTAAATTGCCCAGGCTTGGCTTAGATTTTTAATTCTCCTGCCTCAGCTTCTCAGAGTGCTTGCTGGGTTTATAGATGTGTACCATCACAGTTGGCTTCAACTCTTATTTTTGTCATTTAGGGGCTGGGAATACAGCTCAATAATAGTGTTGGCATAACACTCAAGACTTTGGGTTTGATTCGCAGAACCAAATAAGGAGGGGGCTCTATAAGCTATGATGCTGTATAAACAGTTGTTACAATTTTTACCCTAAAAGTTTCACTCAGGACAGCTCTTCTCATACAGCGAATACTACTGGCTATGCTTGTACCAGAAATCAGCATGTCTGGATATAGGATCAAAAACCCAGAATCTTTATCTATTATCCAAGTATCATATGAGCAGTCTCCTTCCAAATGAATGATGTCCCCTGGTTGTACTGGTACAGAACACCTGAAAATACAACAAAGTTAAAACAGAAATGCATAGTTTAGATTCTCACATTTAAACTTATTAGGCCAGCGGCCAACTAGCTCAGCAGATTAAATCTCCTGCAAGCAGGCACAGGGGCTAGGGGTTTGATCCCTGGCCTGCCATGCCGGCCCTGCCCCAGGGGCAAGACCCATGAAACGGGGCGTGGTGGCTCATGCCTGTAATTCCAGCATCTGGGAGGCTGTAAACAGGAGGATCACTCTGAGTCCAATCTAGTAGTAAGACCCTGAACACCCTGTAGACCCTTCACTAAAATACAGAAAAGGATAAAAATTAAATAAATAAACTTGGGGCTGGGGAGATGGCTCAGTGGAATAAGTGCTTCCTTGGCAAGCACAAGGGTCTGAGTTCAATCCCCAGTTCCACAAAAAAAAAAAAAAAAAAAAAAAAAAAAAAAAAAAAAAAAAAAAAAAACAACCAAATAAATAAATAAATAAACTTATTGGGCCAGGCGTGGTAGTGGCGCACACCTGTAATCGCAGCACTCAGGAGGCAGAGTCAGGAGCATCCTTAGGATTTTAAGACCAGCCTGGGCTGCAAAGTGGCTTATGGCCAGCCTAAACTGTAGTGAAACCCTGTCTCAAAAAAACAAATATATAGATAGATATTAAAATAAACTTATCAATGAAGCTTAAAAAAATAACCAATTATCTTATCTGGAGAAAAAATAAGTATTTCTCAAAAGGTATGGCGGCACATCTACAGCTTCCCCAAGTCTTGAGACATGAAATGAAGTCCACGGTAGGAAA
>NW_004524622.1:7424917-7425970 GCF_000260255.1 Octodon degus
ATATATAGTACTATAATTCTATCACTCTGGGAGGATAAGGCAGGAAGATCCCAAATTCCACACAGGCAACTGTGTGACTTAGCAGAAGCCTGTCTCAAAATGAAACATAAAAAGGATGTAGCTCAGTGCAAAGACCTTAAACTAAAATGAAAGCAGGCAAAGGAAGAGGGAGGAGGAAGGAGAGAAGGGAAAAGAGGGGGAAGGGGACAGGGAAGAAGGCAAGAGACACTATGGTTTTCTTTGTTTTTGTTTTAAGATTTATTCATATTTTTATATATTTAGAATGTTTTAAGATTTAATGGGGAGGGGCCGGGGAGATGGCTCAGTAGGATAAGCGCTTGACTGGCAAACGCAAGGATATGAGTTCAATCCCCGGTTCTGCCAAAAAAAAAAAAAAAAAAAAGATTTAATGGGGAAAGAAAGCTCCTGTCAGAGAGAGGGTCAGAGGGGAACTGCATGGCTTGCCAAGACATATGAAAGATTTGTTATCTAAAGGAATCCCAATCCAGAGTCTATAAAATAAGAATATATTCATTGGGGGAAAGAAAGCTTCTGAGAAAGCTCTGAGACAGAGTCTGCAGTGGGTTGCTTGAGAGACACTCTGCTTAAATTTCTGGACCCTTTTAACCTTTAAGAGGATGTAGTCCCCTCCCTGTCTGCAACACACTTCCTTAAGTACCAAAGAAAACAAGGTAACAAATGTGTAATAAACATCCAGCAAAACTATCAAACAACTGCTAGTAGAAAATACAGCTCCAATTATAAACTGGGTTGTTTAAATAGTTCTCCCCTTAAGACTCTCAGCACATTTACAGCTTTCCCAAGTCTTGAGACATGAAGTCAAGCCCATGGTAGAAAAACAATATATAGGGGGCCGAGGAGATGGCTCAGTGGAATAAGCGCTTCCCTGGCAAGCGCAAGGGCCTGAGTTCAATCCCAGGTTCCGCAAAACAAAACAAACAAAAAAATTCATGCCAGTGATATAGCTCAGTGGCACAGTGCCTGCCTGGCAAGCACAAAGTCCTAATGCCAAAAATTAAAACATTAAAAAAA
>NW_004524622.1:7426542-7432129 GCF_000260255.1 Octodon degus
AATAAATAAATAAATAAATAAAATTCAATTTTGGAACAAGAGATTTGAGATGCTGGAGTAACAGACACAATCTTCATATAGGATTAATTCAAGTTCAAATCTCTGCCCATTTGAACAATTAAATTACACAAGATCCACACAAAGTATTTCTTAGTAACCTGGAGCAGCTGGGTACAGTGGTGCACATCTGTAATCCCAGAGCAGAGATCTTTAATCTGAGAGAGACAGGCAGGCAGGCAGGCAGGCAGGCAGGCAGGCAGAAAGGCAGGCAGGCAGGCAGGCAGGCAGAAAGGCAGGCAGGCAGGCAGGCAGGCAGGCAGAAAGGCAGGCAGAAAGACAGGCAGAAAGGCAGGCAGAAAGGCAGGCACAGGCAGGCAGGCACAGGCACAGAGATTGAGAGGGACCAACAAACACAGACAATGTACCCTGGAGCTTCAGATGTAGCTCAAGTGCTTGCCTAGGATGCAGGGGTAATCCAAAGACTACCAAATCAGTGCTCAAAGTTATACAAACATTACCAGTCATTCCTAAGGATACACTGTTCTTTACGTTCTAGTGACCAGGACGCGGTGACTATTAGGTGCTTTTCATAGCTTCCTTCTTTGTTCTTCACGAAGTCAACTGCTAACACCAGGTAACGATTATCAGGTCCTCGGCTCAGAATTGTTCTGGGAAAGGAAGCTTCCACTTTCTTCTGAAATCTTAAGCATGCGCATACAAAAGTATTTTAATACAACCATGAAATAAGGCATTTAATGTATTTATCTAAGAACCAACCTTCTGTTTTTCCATGTTGAAAGCTTATCAGGATAACTAAATTCAGTAAAACTGAGTAAAGGCAAAACGGGAAGAATGCCTGCTATAAAAACTTCTCAGAAGCAGTGTCACCTGGAACCGGGGTGATCAAGGGCGCCGAAGGTGCAGGTCAGCGCAAGAGTGTGTGGAAGAGCACCTGTGCGATTCACAGCACGTTCTACCATTTACAAGAGTATACTTCAAAATCACTTCATCCAAGATTTTATTGCAGGAATTCCTATAAAACTTTATTAGGAATTAACCAGCCTCCACTTCTTAGAGAAATGATACCTATCAGGGTAGATCATTCTTTCATTGGGTAAGGCGTAAGTGTCTTAGTTGTATTTATTACGTGCCAGCCAACCCCACAATACTTTAATCCAGTAGTGCAAATCTCCTGAAACCATGCAACTCTGAAAAACAGTTGTGCTAAATCTTTCTTGCAAGTCTTAAACACGCGAGGGACCAAAGGCGAGTTCAAAGTCACTCTCCAATTCCACCAGCAAACGCTTTTCTCTTTTGTAAATAAAAGAACATGGATCATGAAGAGCGCGGTAGCTGCTCGCACTGAACACATGTCCCTATCGTGATCCTGGTGCCTGCTTTTCCCTGGGATGAATTCCTTCAGCTCCAAAAGAAGAGCCTCGGGCACCTGTGTTTTCCTTCTGCGCGGTAATTTCGCGCGGCCGCGGCAGCCAGAACCGGGAAAGCGGCGGGGCTCGGGCGGGAGCCCTTCGGGCCTGAGGGCCGCTCCCGCGGTCCTTCAAATCTCCCGCCCGGCTCCGCCCACCCACCCCACCCCTCTTGGCTCACCGATCCGCCGGCGGCGCAGCCTCCTCCTCGAAACCCTCATCCATCAGCAGCTCCAGCGGGTCCACCTGTTCCATCCCGGGATCGGAGACGGAAAGCACTAGCTAGGTAGCGTCCAGCGAAACAGACAAGCCTGCAAAGCCCAGCCCTGAAAAAGAAGCGGGAGCGCGCGGGGCGCAGCGCGCATGCGCTCACCGGCCAGGTTCCCACGTGACCTGTAAGGACAGCCCCCTGAGCCCCACGTGGAGCCCCCACCTGTACTGCGCAGGTGCAGACGGGATGCCCCACCCCCTCCCTCACTCCGCACTGCAGCCCCGCCCAGTATACAATTTAACTCTACATAAAGCTGTTTGCTTACTCCTGAAATCAGGCGTATTTGATGGCTATAGGTTTTATTTATTTGTTTGTTTGTTTGTTTGTTTGTTTGTTTTTTATTATTATTTTTGTATTTAGTACAGGATCAGGGGCCGGGGAGATAGCTCACTGGATTAAGCGTTTGCCGGGTAAGTGCAGGGGCCTCAGTTCAATCCCCGGTTCCGCCAAAAAAAAAATAGAAGTAGAGGGTCTCACTACACACATAGTGGTATAGGAACATGAGATTCCCAACCTGGCCTGGATGAGCTCGTGTTTTCTAAAACCAAAGAATGAATTTTAGGAACAAACGGAGGTCGAGGGTAAAACTTAATTGGAAAGGAAAGCTTTTGTCTGAGGGACAGAAGGGGGCCCCCACGGGGTGCCAGGGAAGCCGTCTCTTTCTGGTTAATGTTATAGGGCAAAACCATGCGGGGCTAAGGTAGAGACAAAGGGGCATTGCTTAGGTGGATACAAGGTGGGACAAAACTATGGTGAACCAACAGGATTACAAACACCGTTGCTCAGGTAAAATTTATTAGGCCTAGGACCAAATGGGGTAGTGAGTCACGTAGCAAGCGGGCATGAATGTAAAATGGGACCTTATCTGGTGGCCTTTAGACAATGATTCTTCCCGACTAATGAGCAATCCTGGAGGCCAACTTTAGGGAGGTCAGCATTTGTTTGATCTTTAGGTCTGGCTCACACCAGGGGCATCTCCGCAGTAAGGTGTCTGGTCTTTGCCATCTCCTTCGAGGGCCTGACTGTGTCTAATTACCTGCAATATTTTTATCTAACTCAGGCTGCCTGCAACAATAGGACTCATAGTGATCCTCCTGTTTTCAGCCTCGAAAGCGCTGGGATTACAGTGCGTGCCACCACGCCCAGTCTCACTTGTTTTCCAGAGTAAGCCAAGTGTAGGGCCAACATGGCATGTGGTGCCAGGGGTCGAACCCCAGTCTGCTGAGTTGGCTGGCCGGCCCCTGGTCCTGGTTTTTAAAGAAGAGACTAGGGGCCACGGTGGTGCACCCCTGTAACCTCAGCACTTGGGGGTGGGGGTTACAGGGGCCTGAAGCAGGAGGAGCCCTAGGAGCTCCAGGCTTGTTTGGGCTACACTGTCAGAGTGCTCCTGAACTACATAGCCAGACTCTGTCTCAAAATGAAAAAACATTAACAAAACAAAAGAGACTCTATCGGGAATTTCTCTTTATGCCTCGACTAAATCTACAAAGCTACCAATATCAGCTCATTTTATAACCTCTTTCCACCTTTGTACCTCATGCTGGGATTATGGTTGTGCACCGCCACGTCCACCATTTTTTATTTTTATTTTTTTTCCACCATTTTTTAAACAGCAAAGTATTCTTGCTGCTGCTGAGCAATCTCTCCACCTGCAAATAGGATTCCAGAGGCATCTGGCATTTTTAAGGGAGGGTGCTTCCTTCCTTCCTGTCAGTCTTTTTAGTCAAAGTCACCAGGCGAGTCCTGTCTTGAAAAGATGTCACCTGGGCAGGACGCAGCCCATCCATCCTCGCTCCCGTGGTACACTTGCGGTAACGGGATCAAACTGGAGACCTGCATTTATGCCACTGAGCTACATCCCTGCCCCAGCAGCACACTTCTTGCAGGAGACTGGGGACCACATCTTCCCTCCCCATTTCTGCAATTTATCCCTTTCTCTCTTTTTTTTTTTTTTTTTTTTTTTATTTGGTGGAACCAGGGATTGAACTCAGCCCTCGAGCTTGCCAGGCAAGCACTTACTCTACTGAGCTAACTCCCCAGCCCTTTCTCACTTCATTTGTGAGGACAAATTTCAGGTGAAGAGAATCTTAGAACTTTTTTTTTTTTTTTCCAGAACTGGGGTTTGAACTCAGGCCCTTGCGCTTGCCAGGGAAGCACTTATTCCACTGAACCATCTCCCCTGCCCCAAGAACTATTAAACACCCATTTGCCAGTCACCCAGAATTTATAGTTAACATTTGCTGCCTTTAATTTGTCACACATGCACTTACCCACTTCTCTGTCCATTTGGAAATTCAAGTTTCTCTTGATGCATTTTAGAAGCACAAGCATATTTCATCCCTCAATACTTTCATGTGAACATTAACTACAATTCATTTGTTACGGTCCTCTCCAACTTTTTGATGTGACTCTTCAAATGTATATAAAATACATATTTTTCGTGCACTATTTGATGAATTTTAACAAATGCATGTGAGTAAACCAAACCTCTATAAAGAAAGGTTCTCAGGGCTGGCAAGATAGCTCAGCAAACATGCCATGGCAGCCCCGCCCCCGGGTGCACTGAGCCAGCCACCGAGTCTGGGAGTGGTGGCACATGCCTGCAATTCTAGTACTGGGGAGGCTGAAAACAGGAGGATCACTGCAAGTGCAAGAACTGTGTAGTGAGACTCTGTACCAAATACAAAAATTGAAAAAAAGTTTCTCAGCAGGGCATGGTAAAGCCTGTAATCCTACTACTCTGGTAGGCTAAGGCAGGAAGATGTCAAGCTGTCTCAAGAAATAACTGTGTGTGGTGGTGCACACAGGTAATGCCAGCACTTGGGAAACTGAGGCAGGAACATCACTGCAAATTCAAGGCCAGCCCAGGCTACATGGTGAATTTCAAGGCTAGTCTGAGTTACATGAGGCCCTGCCTCAAATAAATAAATATATAAATGAATGGGGCTGGGCATGTTATCAGCCCAGAAAATTCTCTCATGTCCCTGCCAGGGTAGCTCCTACCCCCAAGCCAAGGATATAGTTCATAGTATTTTGTGTCAGGAGTCTTGCATCCAGTGTAATGTTTTTGAGGTTTATCCATTTTATTACACAACCTGGAAGTTTGTTCCTTTTTTTTTCCCCCATGTATTTGTCATAGGGTCTCACTATGCAGCTCAGACTAGTAGTGATCCTCCTGTTTTCCGCCTCCCCAGTGCTGGCATTAAGGTGTGCACCACCATGCAACACCATCCTGTGTGTATCAGCTTAGAGTACACACAGCATACTCGGGAAATGTAGGTCAACAAGGCATTTACCACAAAGTGTGCATCAGGGGCTGGAGAGATGGCTCAGTAGAATAAGTGCTTCCCTGGCAAGTGCAAGGGTCTGAGTTCAATCCCCAGTTCCGCAAAAAAAAAAAAAAAAAAAAGTGCATCAAAGAAATACCTGGTGTTACATGCTCCTGGGGACCCAAATCAGACAACACATGCAGTTAATGGGCCAAGTTGCCCATAATTCCAATGTAATTACTGGTGTACAATATGCCAAATAGAGTTTATACCTTAGAGAGGGAGCAAGATTTTTTTTCAGTACTGGATATTGATTGAACCCAGGACTTTACAATGAGCTACATCTCCAATCCTATTTTTATTTTTTTGAGATCTGGTCATGCTGTATCGCTAATGGGCCTGAATTTGGGATCTTCTGACTCTGACTTCCAGAATGCTGAGATTACAGGCCTATGTCATCAGATCTGCCTTTTTATATATGGTGCTAGGGAGACAACTCGGTGGTCTAAGGTCCCAAGTTCAATCCGTATTGCATGCCATGCTGGCCCCAGAACCCTGGGCTCACTGTGCTGGCACCAAAACCAGGCATGGTGGTGCAAGCCTATAATCCCAGCACTGGG
>NW_004524622.1:7432890-7433532 GCF_000260255.1 Octodon degus
CGGTTCAATCCCCCAGCACCACATGCCAGCCAGCCTCACCCCCCGGTGGGCTGAGCTGGCCACACACACACACAATAAATAAATAAGTAAATAAATAAACCTTTCCTTCTTTAACTTGGGCTGTTGGGTATTCTACCTCAGCAACAAGAAAGAGTCATTCACCTCTCTCGAACACCTTTGTAGGGCCTCGATGGAGATGTAGGGCTGGTGCCTCCCTCAGTCACCAACTTGAGATAAAGACACCACTCATCTGATAAATTACAGAGGTCAACAGATCGGAAGACAGGCAAGGGGGAACAATGAAGATAAAAGAAATATCTGGCAATCTTTCAGGGCAAAATAACCTAGCAAGATGTGTGTGCATGTGTGTGTGTGTGTGTGTCCCACTAAGGACTGGACTCAGAGCCTCATGTATGCTAGGCAAGCATCACACCACTAAACTTCATCGCTGGCCTTCTTTTACTTTTATTTTGGCACGGCTCACACTAAGTTGCCTTGTTTGATCTCCAGCTTGAGCCTCCCGCACCTGCCTCCCAAATAGCAGGAATTACTATACAGGTGCACACTACCATATCCAGCACAAATAAACTTTGATCTTTTTTTTTTTTTTTTTCGGAACCAGGGATTGAACTCAGGCCCTTG
>NW_004524622.1:7433632-7434229 GCF_000260255.1 Octodon degus
CAAAACAAAACAAAACAAAACAAAACAAAAAAATCAGATGGATTCCGGGGTGTGGAAGTCATGTTCCTCTCTGCAGTCTCCCTTGCCAAGAGCAAGTCAAAAACCCTTTTGGTGACAATGATGAGCCAGGCCAGGACAGGTATTACCTTCAATGCCAGGAGAGGCTGACCCCAGGAGAAGCTAACTCTTTTGCATTATGATCCAATTGTGGGACAAAAAAAGTGCCGTTCGTGGAACAGAAAAAAGCACTCTTTCTAAACAATGGATTGAAAATGAATTTGATTTATAAATGAGAAGACTGAGGGCGGGATTCTGATTCAGAAACCTCACAGCCTATAATAAAAGAAGAGGAAAGGCTTGACATCAACTGCCTCCTGTGATTTGAAGGCCACTGTGAACGGGAAAAGTGTGGTGAAAGAAAGTCCTTTGTTTTGGGACAAATATCATAGTATCACATTTATTTATCTTTCTGGATTTTTTTTTTTTTTTTTTTTGTTCCTCAAATGTCTTCAGGGCACTTTTGGCCAGCTGGAGAGGTGTGAGGTTCGAACTCCAGCAACCTGAGGCTGACAGCTTTGTGGAAGCAGCCACTTAAAG
>NW_004524622.1:7438254-7440304 GCF_000260255.1 Octodon degus
TTGAGAAGGAATGCAGCGAATATAATTCAGAGACAAGCCCCGGTACAGCCCCTTGCGGATCCCATGGTTCCCGTAGACATACTTCATAGTCTCCCGCATGGTACTGAAAAACAACGGGACAGGGTGACACTTCATGCCAGTTCATGAAGCAATGAGCTCTTCACAAAGCAATGAGCTCGGCATTTTATTTATTTATTTATCTTTTGGCAGAACCGGGGATTGAACTCAGGCCCTTGCACTTGCCAGGTAAGCGCTTATTCTACTGAGCTATCTCCCCGGCCCCTTGCTAGGCATTTTCAAGTAGTATTTACTTATTTATTTTAAGATAAATGTTGCCATTATGTACGCACATACGAATACAAATTTAAACTTTGGCCAGAGCACATACCTGAAATTCCAGCACTCAGGAGGCTGAGGCAGAAAGACTGCCATGAGTTTTGAAAGCAGGCTGAATCACACCTTGTATAAACGCAGCTATCAGATGATTTCATTTTCTTATTTTGTGGGTGTGGATGGGTTTTTGAGACACAGTCTCACTATGCACCCAGGCTGGGCTTGAGCAAGCTCACTTATATTTCTATTTAACAGAGCTGCTCTTTCTTTGAGATACGAGTTTTGCCAGATAGTTCAGGCTGGCTTTAAGCTACTACATCCTAGGCTGGCCTAGATCTTGAACTTGCCTCAATCCTCCTGCCTCAGCCTCATAAATGCTGGGATTAGAGTGTATGCCATAGCGCCTTACTAAAAATAGAAGTTTTGGGTTTTTTTTTTAAATAGAAGTTTTGATAAGAGAACCAGGACCTGAGTGAAGCCTTCTAAGGTTAGCACGGTACTATACAGGGATAACATGTAAGATCAAAACTTCTGAGACCAGAGTTCCTATCTTCCTACTGATCTTAATATTACATTTCCCAAAAAAATGAACAATGACATATGGAGAACTTACAGGCACTTTTCAAATTCTGGCAGAACAGTTCCTAATTGCATTCTCCGACGAGTTACATCAAATGGGTAGCTACAAGAAAAAAAGCATAAAGACTTAAAATATATGTATATTTTTTCATTCTCTATTCAACCCTCCAACGAATGGAAAGTTTCATATACACCAGGAAATAATGTCCCTGCGCTCTTACTGCTTTGTCTAATGTAAGAATTAGAATACAAGCACAGGGAAAAAATTCAATGAGCCAGCCAGGTATGGATGGTGGCACATGCCTGTAACCCCAACACTCAAGAAGCTGAGGCAGGAAGACTGCTACAGGTCCAAGGCCAATCTGAACTACATAGCAAGTCCCTGTCACAAAAACCAAAACCAAAACAACCAAACAAAAAAATTAATGAACAATACAGAGGGATTAGGGAGTTAGCTCAGTAGAATAAGCGCTTGCCTGGCAAGTGCAAGGGCCTGAGTTCAATCCCCAGTTCGGCAAAACAAAACAAAACAAAACAATATAGGGTCCTCTTCCTTCTTCAGAGAAGTCTTCGTCTTGTCATAGTAACAGGATATGTGCACTTCAAAGGGACAAAATAAATGCCAATTCTTGAAAAAAGAAACAGTGGCTTGGGACCGGAGGACAGTTCAGTAGAATAAGTGTTTGCTTGGCAAGTGAAGGGTCCTGAGTTCAATCCCTGGTACCACAAAAAAAAAAAAAAAGGAGGAGGAGAAGGAGAAGAAAAGAAACAGTGCTTTTTATTAGGGCTTCTTCACATTACTTTTGTTATTTTTTAAAAGAGGCTATTTTGGGGTGGGGAGATAACTTAGCGGTCTAAGTGCCTGCCTGGCAAGAACGAGGACCTGAGTTTGATCCCTGGTACTACATGTCATGCTGGCCCTGGAAACCCATACAGGCCACCGAGACTGCATATGGTGGTGCATGCCTATAATCCCAGCACCGGGGAGGCTGAGACAGGAGGATCACTACAAGTCTGAGCAGCACAGTGAAACCCTGTGCCAAATAAATAATAAAAAATTTAAATTTAAAAATAGAGGGGCTGGAGAGATGGCTCAGTGGTCTAAAGCACCTACTTGGAACAAGCTTGGCAAAGCACA
>NW_004524622.1:7440404-7443992 GCF_000260255.1 Octodon degus
ATAAATAAATAAATAAATGTTTAAATTTAAAAAAAATAATAAATAAATAAAATAAATAAATAGATCATGTTGTCCAACCCACCCATGAGTTATTCAGCCTGGGCAGGGCTTGAACTTGCATAGGTCCTCCTGTGCCACCCCCAACCCCAAAGGGAAGTGCTGCGTCACAGCTCTCATTTGCTACTGCTGACATTTTAGGTCATCCTTTGAAGACTGTTTTGTGCATTTTTAAGATGTTTAAGCACCACAATCATCATCGTCGTTATTATTTATTTATTTATTTAGTACAGGGTCTCACTACATAGATTGGACTCACAGTGATTCTCCTGTTTTCAGCCTCCCAAGTGCTGGGATTACAGGCACGTGCCGTATCAGTGTGCTCTGGGAGCAGGGCCGGCACAGTATGCCAGGGATCGAATCCTTGCCACTGCACTCTGCCTAAGTAGGTACTTTAATCCACTGAGCTATTTGGCCGGCCCTCACAATCATTATTAAAAATTGAATTATACAAAAAAACCAGTTTAGGGGTCAGGGTGATGGCTTGGTGGAATAAGCGCTTCCCTGACAAGCGCCAGGGGTCTGAGTTCAATCCCCGGTTCTGCCAAAAACAAAGAAAACAAACAAACAAACAAAAAACAGTTTAAGTGCATCCCTGGCCCCTGTCTACTAAATGCTAGCAGCTCCCCCTACAGTTGTGACAAAATGTTTCCAGATATAAACAAATGTCCACTGGACACAGCTGAAAGTCCAGCTGGGAACTACTACCTGAATTTCAGCAAGTCCCCTTGATTACAGTATAGTAATACAAAATATTCTCTTTTTTTGGTGGAACCGGGGATTGACTTAGGCCCCTGCACTTGCCAGGCAAGCATTTATTCTACTGAGCCATCTCCCCAGTCCCAAAATATTCTTTAAGAGCTAGAACTACCGTACAGCAAACTGCATTTCAAGGGCAGAGAAAATTAGAGACTTGCACCAATAGTTTCTCCTAGGAGTGACTGTAAAGCTCCTTTCATTTGCCCACACTGAGTACTTGCACTGGGTCCTGTGCCAGGACCTATACGTACGCACTGCCTCATCACCTCACAACAGCAGGAAGTACAAACACATGCTGCAGTGTTAAAGAGCCGCTCTCTGGTTTCCTAGTCAAAATTCTCCATAGTATCTAATATAGATAAGAGTGATGTATGGGCCAGGGAGATAGCTCACTGGTCTAAGTACCTGCCTGGCAAATACAAGGGCCTAGGTTCAATCCCCGGTACCACATGCTGAGCCAGCCGCCAAAACTGGGTGTGGTGGTGCATGCCTGTAATCCCAGCACTAGAAAGGCTGAGACAGGAGGGTCACTAAGAGCTGAACTGCATAGTAAGACCCTGTACCAAATAAATAAATAAGATTTTAAAATTGCTATTAAAGGCCAGGGATATAGTTCAGCAGCACAGCACCTGCCTGGCAAGCACAAGGTGGTGAGTTCAGGGCTGGTGAGATGGCTCAGTGGTCTAAAGCACCTACTTAGAACAAGCTTAGCAAAGCACAGGGACCGCGGTTCAATCCCCAGCTCCACATGCCAGCCAGCCCCGCCCCCTGGTGGGCTGAGCTGGCCACACACACACACACACACACACAAAAAAAAAAAAAAAAAAAAAAAAAAAAAAAAAAAGGTGGTGAGTTCAATTCCTGGTACAAAAATAATTACTATTAAAAAACAAATAGGGGGCCAGGGAAATGGTTTGGTAGAATAAACGCTTGCCTGGCAAGCAGAAGGGCCTGAGTTCAAAACCCCGGTTCCACCAAAAAAAAAAAAAAAAAAAAAAAAATAGAGGGGACTGGGAAGATGGCTCAGTAGAATAAGCGCTTCCCTGGCAAACACAAGGGTCTGAGTTCAATCCCCGGTTCCATCACAAAAAAAAAATAGGGAACCAGGGAGATAGCTCAGTGGCATAAATGCTTACCTGGCAAGCGCAAGGCCCCAAATGTGATCCCTGGTACCAGAAAAAAAAAAAAAGAAAAAGAAAGAAAGAAAAGAAAGGTTGGGAGCTAAAGACTGTTCTGGAAGCAGAAAAGGCAGTGTTTGCCATTTTGCAGTCACAGTCCTCCAGCCTGCACACCCAGCCCTGAAGGGAAACACTGGCAGTGTGGGGTTTTGGGTGATGCCGGCTCATGGAAGGAGACACAGGCCCTGGTAGATGGAATGGGTGTTGGAAAGGGCAGTGTAAATATGTGATTTTCTGGGCTGTGCTGAAACCATGACAACAGACAAGGTGCTCTAGACCCTGATGTAGAAGATGAAAGCCTGGCTTGGGAGAAAGAGGAGTCAGAGACAGCTGAGAAGAGAAGACAAAGTCACGGCAGCACAAGGGCCAGATGCCAGTGGGGAGCTCATTTGATCAGGGACACACAGGTGAGACATGCAGGCAGTGGGAGATCAGAGGCGGCAATCTAGGGTGCACATCTTCGTCCAACTTCTGAATTAGAAAGAAAAGATTATTGAGACTTAAGAAACACAGACAGAACTTTCTCGGACAGAAACTACCATTAGGTAACATGGCAGTTTATTAGTATTCAAAGGTAGACATTTTAACCCATGTGATAGGTGACAACTGTAATTACAGAACTCAGAAGTAGTCAGGAGTATAAGTACAAGGACAACCTGCACTCCTTAGAGTTGAAGGCCAGTCTGACTACATAATAAGACTGTCTCAAAAACAAAAGGGAGAGGGCCGGGGAGATGGCTCAGTGGAATACGTGCTTCCCTGGCAAATGCAAAGGCCTGAGTTCAATCCCCGGTTCTGCCAAAAAAAGAAAAAAAAAAAAAAAGGGAGGAGGCTGGGGAGATAGCTCAGTAGATAAGTGCCTGCCTGAGTCTAAATTGGGAAAAGCAACAACAAGAGTAAACTGGGGAGCTGGTGAGATGGCTCAGTGGTCTAAGGCACCTACTTAGAACAAGCTTAGCAAAGCACAGGGACCGCGGTTCAATCCCCCAGCACCACATGCCAGCCAGCCCCGTCCCCTGGTGGGCTGAGCTGGCCACACACTAAATAAATAAATAAATAAATAAATAACTTTTTTTAAAAAAAGAGTAAATTGGGGGTTAATGCTAAAAAAAAGGGAGGCAATAAAATCCAGAAAAGAGTCAGAATGGTGGGATGCCACCATTTCTCTGTGAATGATATAAAGTCTCTACAGATGCATTTGTAAAATTAAACCTGAAAACCCAAAACTTTCAGTGTAGGATAATCTGCTCCCACACACAAATAAACTGAATCTCCTTTTACAGATGTAACACAGACTGTGAAATCCAATGAATCCATTACTCTTATTTTCCCATTGTACACTTTCCCCACCAATACTGGAGATAGAGCCCAAGGCCTTGTATCCCCAGATAGTTTTACTTTTTGTTTTGAGATAGGTTTTGTTAAATTTCCCAGAGTGGCCTAGAATTGATAATTCTCCCTGTAGCTGGGATTATATGGATAATCCTTTTGTAACTTTTTGTGATACTACTAGTTCCTTGCCTTCCTTTTTATTCAGGCCGTTTTTTCTGAGTCATAGAAAATTTTTTATTTCTGAGAAGTTCTTATTACTTAT
>NW_004524622.1:7444294-7448547 GCF_000260255.1 Octodon degus
CCTGGCAAGCTCAAGGGCCTGAGTTCAATCCCCGGTTCGCAAAAAAAAAAAAAAAAGAAAAGAAAACAATAGTTTTATTTCTTCAATGAATTCTCCAATGCCAACTATACCATCTGGTTTGGTTTTGTTTGGCAGAACCAGGGCTTGAACTCAGGCCCCTGAGCTTACCAGGCAAGCGCTTATTCCATTGAGCCATCTCCCCAGCCCCTAACTGGTTAAAGTAAGCCTCCAAGATCTACTACAAGAGCAGTTGTGTCTCCTTACATACATGCACACATGTATACTAAATTGTCCAAACTTTGGGAACTTCATGAAAATTCATAAGAAAATACAGGTAATGATTATTTTTCTTTCCTTTCTTTCGTTTTTGTTATTTAAGACAAGGCAGCCTTGCCTTGAATTTACTATGCCAGGCCGGTCTCAAATTCAGAGCAATCCTCCTGCCTCAGCTTCCCCAGTGCTGGGATGATAGCATGCGCGATGCCTGGCTCTTTTCTTTAAATAGCAAATTGGGTGGATTCACATTAATTTGACTTGGCATATAATTATTTATAATGTGCTTAAAGTGAAGGCAAAAAAGGATTAATATTTATAAAAAGTTAATACTCATTTTTGGCAAGGGATCACGTTTTTAATAATCTATTTTAGAAAAATAAAATGATTAACCAATACAAAAATCAGGATTGGGTAACTGTAGTTTGATTGAAAAGTTGATGAAACTTACGATATTGTCTGTGCTATTGCTCCAGCAACACCACCACAAAGTAAATTTATGTGAGTTTTCAAAACTAACACATTAGGATTGTCTGATGAAGGTCTGCCAAGAAGGGTAGGGGCATAGGAAAGCCCAACACTCTTTAAGGTACCAAAAGTAAAAAATGAAACACCTGAAAAACAAAATATAAATTCACCATAATGCGTAACAGAACATGCGTTGTGAAAGATACCTCTTACATAACAACCAACTCCAGGAACTAGCTCCCCACTTCCTAATTTTGGCTGCTTGGTTTAATGTCAAATAAAATCATTTCATGTTTCCAAATACACTGACAAAACCAAAACCACAAGAAACGTAAGTTTGATTTTCACATACTAGTATGTTGTACACTGAGGGGAGACTGCCTTTTTGTTTGTTTTTTGTGACAGTGTCTCGCTATGTAATTCAGGCTGGTCTTGAACTCATGGCAATCCTCCTGCCTCAGCCTCCTGAGTGCTGGGATGACAGGCATGAGCCACCATGCCTGGCTGCAGCTACTTTACAGATGAATTCAACAATTTCCTCAAGTTTTCCACAAAAGAAAATTAAGGGGCCAAAGAGATAGCTCAGTAGAATAAGAGTTTGCCTGGCAAGTACAGGGTCCCGAGTTCAATCCCCAGTACCGTGAAAAAAAAAAAAAAGAAATTACGACTACTAACTGTGAGTAAATATGAGGATTTATAATTACAACAACAGTCATAATGTAAGGCAAAAAATTCCGATGACAAAGCATTTTTTTAAAAAATTTTATTTATTTATTTGTCTGTGTGTGTGTGGCCAGCTCAGCCCACCAGGGGGCAGGGCTGGCTAGGATGTGGTGCTGGGGGATTGAACCGTGGTCCCTGTGCTTTGCTAAGCTTGTTGTAAGTAGGTGCTTTAGACCACTGAGCCATCTCACCAGCCCAAGACAAAGCATTTTTAACTCAGTGTCTACTTTTGTCTTCAAAGAGTGACCATGACAGAAATGTTTATATTGGCTCATAAGACTCACAGAGTCCTATTAATCAGTTTTGAAACTGTCTCATTGCTATTTGTTTCTCAATAAAATTAATTTTTAAAAAAGTATTAATAATACTAACAAAAAAAGACAGAATCTAATGCCTAAAAAGCAGGTGGTGCTTGCTAAACATTTATGACTTCTAAATAGAATAAAGGGGGCCAGGGAACTGGCTCAGTAGCATAAGCACTTCCCTGGCAAGCGCAAGGGTCTGAGTCCAATCCCTGGTTCCACAAAAATAAATAAATATATAAATAAATAAATAGAACAAAATCATAACTTAAAAAAAAAAAGAATTCAAGCCACACCTGGTGGCACAAACCTGACACCTGAGCACTCTAAGAGGTTCAGGGCCGGAGTATAGCAAGTTTTATCCCAGTCTGGAAAACTTACTGACTTACGGAGATGCTGTCTTGAAATTTTAAAAACTTGTTAATAGTGCTAGGGCTATAGCTCAGTGAAAAGGCCCCAAGTTCAATCCCTAGGAAAGAGAAAAACAGTCAAGTACCAGTAAATATTCATCCTAGCCTGGGCTAATACCTCCTTCCGTTGTTCTCTTTCAAGACAGGTTCTTACTAAGTTAACCAAACTGGTCATAAACCTACAATCCTCCTGACTCAGCCTCCCAGAGCATTCACATTACAGGCATACAACTTGCATTTCTTTTTAATAAATTCATATAATCTATAGTATTTTTTATCTATAGTATTTTTAAATTTTTTATTATTTTTTGGATACAGGATCTCACTATGCAGTTTGGACTTGCAGTGAGCCTCCTGTCTCAGCCTCCCTAGTGCTAAGATTACAGGTGCGCACCACCACACCCAGTTACAGGGCCAGCATGGCATGTGGTACAGGGTGTGAACTCCAGACCTTGCGTTTGCCAGGCAGGCACTTATGCCACAGAGCTATCTCCCCAGCCCAATCTATAGTATCTTAAAATGATACTATAATTTTAGAATACCTAATTTTTGAATATCCATGTACTTCAATGTTTACAGAATTATGTTCTAAGGACTTAAAAAGTTTATTACAAGAAAATTCATAAAAGTATAACTAGGAAAAAAATCAGAAATACTTAAATGATCCAGGTGTGATAGTGTGTGCCTATCTCCCACAGGAGAATCACTGTGAGTTTGAGGCCGGCCTGGGCTGCATAACGAGTTCGTTCACTAAGACCTGAAATACTTAAATAATGTGGTCTTCAATATAATGTAACCCAGTGAAGACTTATTTTTTTTTAATTTAATTTATTTATTTATTTGTGTGTGTATGTGTGTTTGTGTGTGGCCCACTCAGCCCACCAGGGGGCGGGGCTGGCTCGCTTGTGGTGCTGGGGGATTGAACCGCAGTCCCTGTGCTTTGCTAAGCTTGTTCTACGTAGGTGCTTTAGACCACTGAGCCATCTCACCAGCCCCAAGACTAACTATTTTTATGAGTACTCAAAATGTGAAAAATACTTGGGAAATGAGGAAATATTAAGTAGCAAATTGGTAGATACATTAAAACTTATATAAAATTTTTTTTAAAAAAGAGAGGAGCAGGCAGGCATGGTGTTTCACATCTGTAATACTGCACTTGGAAGGCTAAGGTAAGAGGATTGCCCTAATATAGAGGAAAAAGAAAAAGAAAAGAGGAGCCAAATGTAATGACACACACCTACAATCACAGCAACTCAGGAAACTGAGGCAATAGACCATTCATTGGAACAGCAGCCATGCCAATATGTTGGAGACAACATATTAAAATGTAAAAAGGGTGGAAGGACAGAGAGATAGCTTAGTAGACTAAAGCACCTGCTTGGGCAAGCTTAGGCAAGCGCAGGATGGAGGTTTGATCCTCAGCACCACAGGGCCAGCTCCGCCCCAAAGAGGGCTGAGTCTGCCAGAGTCTGGGCGTGGTGGCACATGACTATAATCCCAGTGCTGGGGAGGCTAAAAACAGGAAGATCATTATAAGTCCCAGCTGTATAGTGAGATCCTAAAACAACTAAATTACACTAAAAAAAGAAAAACAAAAAACCCTCTAAAAATAACTTAAAACAACGGTAGAGTGCTGGCCTAGCAAGCAATCCCAAGCATAAGGAAAAAAAGGACAAACCAGGATTGTTGTAAACCTGTAATTCCAGCTACTTAAGAGGCTGGGGCAGGAGGATTATGAATTCAAGGCCAGATGAGGGAATTTAGATGCCCTTTACAACATGGGGTAGTATGGCCATGCATCATGGCACTCAGGAGGCTGAAGCAGGAGGCTCGCCATCAGGGTGAGGTCAACCTGGGTTACACAGTGAGTTCAAGAACTGCATAGTGGGCTAGGGAGATAGCTCAGTAGAATAAGTGCTTGCCTGGCAAAGCGCAGGGTCCTGAGTTCAATCCTTGGTACCGCAAAAAAAACCCAAAAAACTGCATAGTAAGAGGCCAGGGAGATGGCTCAGTAGAATAAGCGCTTGCCTGGTAATCACAAGGGCATGAGTTCAATCCCCAGTTCCACTCAATAAAT
>NW_004524622.1:7449409-7456803 GCF_000260255.1 Octodon degus
CACACACACAAATAAATAAATAAAATTAAAAAAAAAAAAAAAAAACTTAGAAAGGGCTAGGAATGTGGCTCAGTGCCAAGGCCCTGGTTCAGTTCACATTATGGAGGGGGATAAAAAACAGGAAGAGAGGAAAGGAAGGAGGAAAGAAGTGAGGGAATAAATGTGTACATTTATAAAAGGGTAGGGGAAGTAGGGATGCAGAAACATTGTAATTCCAGCATTCAGGCTGCATGAGTTCAAGGCCAGCCTGGGCTATAGTGAGACCCTGTTTCAAAATACATGAGGAAGGGGGTCCTGCCCTTAGCTCAGTTGTTTAAGTGCCTGCTCATACAAAGGTAGTCAGGAGCAGGATACTGTGGTTCAATCCCCAGCTCCACCTGCATTACCAGACCTGCCCTTTTTGGGGCCAGGGAGATAGCTCAGTAGAATAAGTGCTTGCCTGGCAAGCACAAGGGCTTGAGTTCAATCCCCGGTTCTGCCTAAATAAAGAAATATAAATTCAATTACATTAAAACTTAAATTGCTGAACCACAGCAAGGGGTTTAATAACAGCTGATCATCGTGGTGCAGCCTGTAATCCCAGCACTCAGGAGGCTAAGGCAGGAGGATCACAAGTTCAACCCTACTTTGGGCAACTGGAAAACTTAGCGAGGACCTGTCTGTCTGTCTCTAAATAAAAAATAAAAATAAAAAGGACCAGAGATGCAGTTTAGTACAAAGGGCCTGGATTCAATCCCCAGGACCACGCTACCAAGGAAAAAGAGAAGGTAACAGTAACAGCAAACATTGAAGAAGTGTGGAATGCTGTATTTCTCATATACCACAGGCAAGCTGGACACAAGGAGAATTATTTGAACAGCTTCCTATACACTTAAACATATCCTTATTCCACAACCCAGCAGTTCTACTCTTTTTGTTTGTTTGTTTGCTTGGCGGAACTGGGGATTGAACTCAGGCCCTTGCGTTTGCCAGGGAAGCACTTATTCACTGAGCCATCTCCCCCGCCCCAGTTCTACTCTTAAGTATTTGTCCAAAATATATTTAAAGGGCTGGGGAGATGGCTCAGTGGAATAAGTGCTTCCCTGGCAAGCGCAAGGGCCTGAGTTCAATCCCCAGTTCCGGAAAAAAAAAAAAAAAAGAATAGGGGCAAAATATATTTAAAATGTGTATCTGGGGGCTTGGGAGATGGCTCAGTAGAATAAGTGCTTCCCTGGCAAGTACAAGAGTCTGAGTTCAATCCCGGGTTCCGCCAAAAAAAAAAAAAAAAAAAGTGTATCTGTGGAGACTTTCACCTAATTTGGAAAATGTACACCTATCACTAGAAGGGATAAATACATTGTGCTGTGCTCCTGCAGTGAAATATGACTTAACTCAAACCCACAAGGACGCCTTTTCATACCTAACGATGTCTATAGCCAGGTCAGGTGATGACAAGCCCTGGCACAGGGCGTCAAAGTCGGACTCATGCTGTTGGGGGTGGAGGCCCCTCAGACTTTCTGTTCACTGAAATGCTCCATGAAAATGTCTTGGGACATGACTCAGGGATAGCACAACTGCCTAGCAGGAGTAAAATCTTGGCTCAACTCCCAGCACTGCTAAACCACAACTAGAACCCCACAAACAACAGTATGAGAAATGAAAGAGGGCTGGTGAGATGGCTCAGTGGTCTAAAGCACCTACTTACAACAAGTTTAGCAAAGCACAGGGACCGCGGTTCAATCCCCCAGCACCACATGCCAGCCAGCCCTGCCCTCTGGTGGGCTGAGCTGGCCACACACACACACACACACACACACACAGACAAATAAATTAAAATAAATAAATTTTAAAAAAGAGAAATGAAAGAGCCAGCTAGAAGGGTGGTGCACCCCTACAATCCCAGCACATGGGAGGCTGAAGCAACAAGACTGCTTAGGGCTCAAGGCCAGCCTGGGCTACATAGTGAGTTCACCCTGGAGTATGTAACAAGATGCTGTCTCAAGCCAACAAACAAACAGTCCAAGAACACATAGGTGAGATAGATCAGCAGAGGAAGTGCCTGCTTAGGCAAGCCCAGGGCCCGGTGTTTGATACCCCAAACACATTCACGCCGCACCAGCCCTGCCCCTAGGTGCGCTGTGCAGGCCACTGAAACATGGTGTGGTGGCACACACCTGTAATCCCAGTGCTGAGGAGGCTGGGATAACTGGAGAAGGATACGAGTCTGAGCTGTGTAGTAAGACCCTGTACCAAATACATTAAAAAAAAAAAAAAAAAAAAAAAGAACAAGGGGCAGGAGAGATGGCTCAGTGGAATAAGTGCTTCCCTAGCAAGCGCAAGGGCCTGAGTTCAATCCCCTGTTCTACCAAAAAAAAAAAAAAAAAAAAAAGAAGAGGGCCAGTGAGATAGCTCAGTGGTCTAAAGTGCTTGCTTAGGCAAACTTAGGCAAGTGCACAGAGACTTCAGTTCAATCCCTCACAACAGGGGCAGGGAGATAGCTCAGTAGAATAAGCACTTACCTGGCAAACACAAGGGCCTGAGTTCAATCCCCAGTTCCACAAAAAAACAAAACAAAACAAAACAAAAAAACCCCAACAGCTGAGCTGGCCATGATAGATAGATAGATAGATAGATAGATAGATAGACAGACAGACAGACAGACAGACAGACAGACAGACAGACAAAAGAAATACATAATAAGAAAAATCCATCTCAATAGGAAAGTAGGAGCCTGCCAGATAGCTCAGTGGATTAAAGTGCCTGCTTAGGTAGACAAGGGACTAGGGTGCAATCCCCAGCTTGCTGTGCCAGCCTCACCCCTGGAGCATGCTAAGTCAGCAATTGAGACTGGGTATGGTCACATGCACCTGTAACTCCAGCACATGGGAGGCTGAAAACGGGGATCACTACAAGTCTGATTGTAGATCCCAGTGTGCTAAATACATTTAAAAAATAATAATAAAGAAAAGAAAGAAAGTAGTTCAAACACATAAGCGGATACTTCCCAGAAAAGGAAGTGGAGGCAACCTTGTAAATTATTTTCTGATAACTCAGTAGTAAAGCATTTGCCTGCTAAATCAGAGGTTTGATCCTTAACACCACCCTGAGGAAAAGAGTTACTTCATATGCCTAACACAATTCACAAAAATTTACAAACCAGCCAATACCAAGCTAGAGTGGTAGCTCAGCAG
The DNA here is from genome assembly GCF_000260255.1 of Octodon degus. Classification (NCBI taxonomy): domain Eukaryota; kingdom Metazoa; phylum Chordata; class Mammalia; order Rodentia; family Octodontidae; genus Octodon; species Octodon degus. Next base: position 7,452,580 of record NW_004524622.1, read on the forward strand.
TACAGCACTTGTCTTGCGCAAACCCACACACCCTTGCTTCAATTCCTTGAATCATCTCCCAAGAAAAACAAAACAGAAAAAGTAATACTCATGGGCATTTTTATTATTTGTACTTTTTTAAAGTGCTAGCCTTGGAACTGAGTATGGCAGTCCTGAAATCCCTGCACTCTGGGAGGCTAGGGCTGTCCGGGCTGGCCAGCTTAGACTAAAAAGTTCAAGACCAGCCTGGAAAAAAAAAAAAAAGACCAGCCTGAACTGCATAGTGAAACCCTGTCGCAAAAAAGACACCACCAATAGGAGAAACTAGGCAACAAGTTCACACAATCTCTCCATATTTTCTTACAACTACATGAAAATCTACAATGACTTAAAACTCAGAAAGCAGTTAACAAACCCAACATTATGTTAGGTAACATAATGTAACAGCAGCAGTGGAAATTGAGGACTATAAATATATTTCTTCTTTCTACTTTTCTGTTTTCTAAATTTCCCATAAGTATTCATCACTCACCATTAGAGAAAAAATATGGTTCAAGTCTGACTGCTCATAACATACTCATAAAAACAGAACTCTTAAGAACAATCTGAAACAAGTACAAGTTACTAAGACCACAGCTGGCTCAGACACAAACGTGCACTTCCTGTCCTCCTGTAGGGAGCCACCTTTGTACATAAGCTCTTGCTACATGACCATGTATGGATCATAATTTTATCTTCATTTAAGTGAAGGGTCTTTTCAGACAGCATCTTTTCATGTTACCACCTTAAAAAAATGGTCCGTAATCTAAATACACAAGTAACATACCTGCATATGGAGCCATTCCTAATATAGTTGGCATCAGGCCTCTGTAAAATCCAAGGAAACCGCCTTCCTTTTGAGTGAAGGAAAATTGGGAGTGCAATTAGATTATGCATAAAGACAAAAAGCATGTAAAACAATAAAAACATTTTTTTTGGCAACAAAAACATTCTTGCGATCCCTCCTGAAGCACAAAATGAGCTTTCATAATGACTATTATTGTCAATATTATAAATAATAGAGATCATTAAAAATATCTTCCTAAATAAAAAGGACATGTTACATATGAGAAAAGTAAGTATAGACTACCTTTGCATAAATGGTTTTGAAGGCATGAATAATTCCTGTGTAGGTGTGCTCCCCTTTCACCTGGAATGCTAGGCGCACCCTGACCACATCAAGAGGGTAGGTACAGATAACTGCCGTCATGCCTGCAAAGAGAGCCACACGTGCGTGACAGGAGAGTGGCAGGGTTTTTTCATTGCCCTAGCCTCAGCCCATGTTTTTAGTGTTTTTTTATTTTAAGACAGGGTCTTGGGGCTGGGGAGATGGCTCAGTGGAATAAGTGCTTCTCTGGCGAGCGCAAGAGCCTGAGTTCAATCCCCGGTTCCAAAAAAAAAAAAAAAAAAAATCAAAAAACAAGCAAAGACAGGGTCTTACTCAACTGCCTGAGTTGGGCTTCAACTTGTGATTCTCCTGTCTCAGCCACCCACTGTGTACCGCTATGCCCAGCTCAGAAAAATCTTATTGATATATATATATATATATATATATATGTATATATCTATGCATAAACAAATAGACAGTACATATATATCCTCTAATGTTAATAGCACTCTCAAAATACAGTGATTACGGGGCCAGAGATATAACTCAAGAGGCATAAGCACCTGCCTGGCAGGGGCAAGGTCCCGAGTTCGATCTCCAATACAAAAAAAGGTACATAATAAAAAATATATATAGCAATTATGAAAAACAAATAAAGCAGGGCACTGAGGCAAGAGGATCCCTGAAGCACTCAGGAGGCTAAAATAGGAGGATCGCTGAGACTTAATGAGGCCTACATAGTGAGTTCTAGTCCAGCCTGACCTACACAGCAAACATAACAAACAAGCTGGGCACAGTGGCACACACCTGGGCCGGGGAGATGGCTCAGTAGAGTAAGCGCTTCCCTGGAAAGTTCAAGGGCCTGAATTCAATCCCCAGTTCCGCCAAAAAAAAAAATGGTGCACACCAGTCACTCCAGCACCTGGAAGGCTAAGGAAGGAGGACTGACACAAGTTTCAGGCCACACAGTTAGTTCAGGGGCACCCTGAACTTTACAGCAAGACCCTATCTCAAAAAAACAAAACTACAGCTGGCCAGATAGCTCAGTGGACTAAAGCGCCTGCTTAGGCAGAGTGCAGCAGCTGGGGTTCGATCCCTGGTGTGTCCTGCCAATCCCGCCCCCGGGGCACACTGAGACAGTGATTGAGACTAGGCGTGGTGGCATGCACCTGTAATCCCAGCGCTTGGGAGGCTGAAAACAGGAGAATCACTACAAGCTTGATCTATGTAGTGAGACCCTGCAGACTGTAGACCTTGTCCCAAAATACCAAAAAAAAGAAAGAAAGAAAGAAAGAAAAGAAAAGAAAAGAAAAGAAAAGAAAAGAAAAGAAAAGAAAAGAAATATAGGTAGGGCAGGCGCAGGGTCCTAAATTCAATCCCCAGTACCACAGGAAAAGAAAAGAAATATAGGCTGAGGGGATAGCTCAGTAGCATAAGCGCCTGTCTGGCAAGTGCAAGGTCTAAGTTAACCCCCAGTACCTCAAAAAATTAAAAAAAAAAAAGAAAGAAACATAATACTCCTCTTACCTGCCAAGGAACCAGCCATTAATCTGTGCACATGACCAGAAATTCCCAGCTTTGTGGTAATCAACTAGAAATCAAAAATGTCAAATTAAATGAGACATGTTTTAAACACTGCCTATTTCACTTAGAATCAATATTTCAAAAAGTACAGATGCAATAAAATGTAATAATACATGTGACTAAAATGAGCATAATTACACCAAGTTGGATAATATCACACCAGAAAGAGGTATTTCTTTTTTTTTTTTTTTAATAGGAGGTAATTCTTTTATAGCTTCTTTTTAAATTTTTGCTCTTTTTCTGAGATTGAGTCTCACCATGTAGTCCAGGCTGGCCTTGAACTCCCACGGATCCACCTGCTTCACCTCCAAAGTGCTGGGATTGCAGATGTGCATGCACCACCATACTCAGTCCCTAAGTGTTTGCAATTTTGCAAATACAATCTAGCTTAGATCTTATAATCACCACACTATATCCTACTACCATTAAAACTGTGAAAGGGGTAGCAAGAGTAAAAAGCTACTACCAACAATGAACTCTGATCACACTGATGGCATCAACTCTGCCAACCAGGCTGACATGCAGTTTCCAACTCTGCTGCCTACTTTCATTCCAAAATACTGTTTGTGTGCACAGGGAAAGTCACTCAGCAGTCAGTGGTAGCAGACTGGGGGCCTAGCATGCAGGAGGCCCTGGCTTCCATCCCAAGCACCATACATGGAACAAGACAAAATATTATTTTTTTTTTGCGGAACCGGGGATTGAACTCAGGTCCTTGTCCTTGCCAGGCAAGTGCTTATTCTACTGAGCCATCTCCCTGGCCCCAAGACAAAATATTCTTTAAAGTGTAACAATTCCAGTACTTGGGAGGCCTTGAACTCACTAAGCAGCTGACAATGGGCTCAAGCTCCCAGTGATCCTCCTACCTTGGCCTGAGTGCTGGAACTGCAGGTGTGCACCACCATACCCAGGCAAAGGCACTGTAACTAGCTCAAAGCACACACATGTGCAAGAATTTGAGTTCCATCACTGGCACCACCAAATAAATAAATGAATAAATTAAACCAAATTGTTAGCCACATCCCATAAAAGAGAAAAAAAATTCAAAGAAAAAGATTCTTGGTCAAGTAAGCATGATATTTAAGTATAAACAGAAATGAGGTAAATTTAGCTACCATTTTATACTGTTCAAATGCCATAAACTGGATTGCACCATAGGGAAAGATTCGAATCATCATGGCACCATTTCCTTTATACAGTCCAAGGTATCCTTCTTTTCGGGGAACAGCACACAATGCAGAAAATACTCCTATTTGTAGAAAGATTTTAGAAGAAAAACACCATTAAAACAGAGAAACTGAAAAAAAACAAACAAACAAACAAACAAAACAGAGAAACTACTCAAATTTAAATTTCCAGGACAATCACTGATAAAAATTACTATGCCATTAGTCATGCTAGAATTTTGCTTGAAAAAGAACACATGGGGGGCTGGAGAGATGGCTCAGTGGTCTAAAGCACCTACTTGGAACAAGCTTGGCAAAGCACAGGGACTGCGGTTCAATCCCCCAGCA
>NW_004524622.1:7456978-7457988 GCF_000260255.1 Octodon degus
AAAAAAAAAAAGAAGAAAAAAAAGAACACAAAGAGTAATTTTTTTTTTTTTCTGTTTCGTTTCTTTTCTTTCTTTTTTTTTGGCAGAACCGGGGATTGAACTCAGGCCCTTCAGCTTGCCAGGCAAGCACTTATTCTACTGAGTCACCTCCCCAGCCCCTAAATAATTTCAATACATCAATTAAACGTAAAAGTATACCATATATCCAAATAAATATAAATAAGCACACTTCACATAACAATAGAAAACCAAGTACCAGGTGCAGTGGGACACACCTGAAAGCCCAGTACTCAGGAGGCTGAGGCAGGAGACTCACCAGTTCGAGGCCAGCCTGGCTACATAGTAAGTTCAGGGGTAGCCTAAACTATACAATGAGATCCTGTCTCAGACAAACAAAAATAAAAACAAAAAACCTGACGTAGTCCCACTGGGTGTGGTGGAGCATGCCTGTAATCCCAGCTCTTGGGAGGCTATAAACAGGAGGTTCACTATGAGTCCGATCTAATAGTGAGACCCTGAACACCTTGTAGGTCCTTCCCTAAAAATACAAAAGAGAAAAAAAGAAAACCTGCCATAGGGCTAGGAACATAGCTTAGTTATAGAGTACATACCTAGTGTGGGAGTTTTGCTGGATAGCTCAGTTGTTTAAAGCACCACTTGGGCTAATGCAATCAGGCACATAGGACTGTGGTTCAATTCCCAGCTCCAGAAGCTGCACCAGACCTGCCCTGAAGGCAGCATGAAGTAGCAAAAAAAAAAAAAAAAAAAAGCACTCCTTCTCATACCTAGTGTGTGCAGGCCCTGGGTTGGAGCCTTGCACCAAAAAACATTTTTGAAAAAATTAAAACATAGGGCTGGCAAGATAGCTCAGCAGTCTAAAGCACCTGCTTAGGCAAGCTTAGGCAGGCACAGGGGACCGCCGTTTGATCCCTGGCACCACATGCCATGCCAGCCCCAATCTCAGGGCGGGCTGAGCAAGCAAAAAAAAAAAAAAAAGAAAGAAAGAAAAT
>NW_004524622.1:7458951-7462753 GCF_000260255.1 Octodon degus
AAAAAAAAAAAGAAAGTCAGAGACTGGGTTCATCCTTTTCCAACCTCAGATGTGAGGATCTTCAGAGCCCTTTCTAATAAATAATGCAGCAGACACTAAGCAGCCTAGCAACCCTCATACCCAGAAAACACTTTTTAATAAGCAATTATCTAAGTGGACAAACATTTTATTAAAAAGAATTCATTAAAGACCCTATCTGAAAAAAATAAGACCTCACCTTGCTGGATGAGGGGAAAGGTTAATCCTTATTTAATTTTATTCAAAACCATCCATGCAGACTTAAGAGTCAGTCAAATGTAGAACAGTGATTCCTACTAGGGACAAGCATACTAATGACAAGGTCAGAGTACAGACAAGCTCAGCTGTACACAGATGCACTGTATGTATACATACATTGTACTGGTTCTTGGAGACGAGTAGGGGACATAAAACAATCACTGTGCAATTGAATTTACTTTTCCTCCTTAGCTCTACTTCCCTGGAGGGTTTAGAAAGATGCCAGTGCCTAAAAGACTTCATAGTGCTACAGCTGGCAGGGTAAAAGCTTGCCCCACACTTCCTTGCTGTTAGATGCCTCACTGCTTGCCCTAGAACACATTCAATTTTTAAATAGAGACAGAAGGGGCCAGGGAGATGGCTCAGTGGAAGAAGCGCTTCCTTGGCAAGCGCAAGGGCCTGAGTTCAATCCCCAGTTCCGAGAAAAAAAAAAAAAAAAAAAAAAAAAGTCCTTTTAAAATCTATCTCCTTTAGAAGATATAAATTTCTTCTATCACTGAATTCTGGTTATCTCAATCTTATTATGCTATTCTGATCCTGGAAAAGCTTGAATTTATTCTGAAAAATGGGATACAGGAATTATAAAGTAAAAATTAAAAAAAAAACTTTGTTCTAAAAGAATCTATCAGGGGCCAGGGAGATGGCTCAGTAGGATAAGCGCTTGACTGGCAAACGCAAGGATCTGAGTTCAATCCCTGGTTCCGCAAAAAAATAAATAAATAAAAGAATCTATCTTTCACAAATATATATGTTCTTAAATATCAAGATTGGCTACCCAGGATATTTTTTTTGAGACAGGGTCTTGCTGTATAGTTCAGGCTGGCCTTGAGCTCACTTTGGAGTGCAAGCTGGTCTCAAACTCATGGTGATCCTCCTGCCTCAGCTTCCCAAGTAATAGGATTACTCCCAGCTGAACCTAGGATTTTTTTTTTTTTTGTAAATGTTATTTATTTATGTGGAGGGGGGCAGCTCAGCCCACCAGGGGGCGGGGCTGGCTGGCATGTGGTGCTGGGGGATCGAACCGCAGTCCCTGTGCTTTGCTAAGCTTGTTCCAAGTAGGTGCTTTAGACCACTGAGCCATCTCACCAGCCCTGAACCTAGGATTTTTTTTTTAATATTTATTTATTTATTTATTTTGTGTGTGTGGCCAGCTCAGCCTACCAGGGGGCGGGGCTGGCTGGCATGTGGTGCTGGGGGATTGAACCGCGGTCCCCGTGCTTTGCTAAGCTTGTTCCAAGTAGGTGCTTTAGACCACTGAGCCATCTCACCAGCCCTGAACCTAGGATTTTTTTTTTTATTTAATATTTATTTATTTATTTATTTTGTGTGTGTGGCCAGCTCAGCCTACCAGGGGGCGGGGCTGGCTGGCATGTGGTGCTGGGGGATTGAACCGCGGTCCCCGTGCTTTGTTTAGCTTAGTTTGTTCTAAGTAGGTGCCTTAGACCACTGAGCCATCTCACCAGCCCCTGAACCCAGGATTTTTATAAAATCTTTTTTTTTCTGCAGAACTGGGGATTGAACTCAGGCCCTTGCACTTGCCAGGCAAGTGCTTATTCTACTGAGCTATCTGCTATCTCCCCAGGCCCTATAAAATCTTTTGAAAAGATAGCAGAGGCACAAAGAACCCACATGCTATCCTCCAAATTGGACATAAGATGCCATAAGATTACCCACAAAGAGGCAAGCAACATCTTTCTGACATGACAGGAGTCACTACTAACAGTAAAATTAAACAGTACTCAGAATTTGAATCAAAACAAAAATGTTACTTTACCAGGGATCGTTGGCTTTTAAAAACTACTATTTTTTGGGGGGGTGGGGGAGTTGGCTCAGGCTTCCCTAAGGGCAGGTCTGGTAAGGCACCGGGAGTTGGGGATGGAACCGCGGTGCCTGAGCCTGACTGGGTTGGCCCCAGCAGGTGCTTAAACAACTGATCTAACCTGTAAGCCCCCTTAAAAACTACTCTGAAATACAAACATCACAAGCCTTCATTTTTTTTTTTTTTTTTCTTTTTTTTTGGCGGAACCAGGGATTGAACTCAAGACAAGCCTTCATTTTGTACAAAGAAGACAATTTTAAAAAGTTTATGACTTTATTCCTTCCAAATACCCAATGTCATTCATATCAGGTATCTGGAAGATAAAAAAACAGTACAAAAACTTAAAAATGTAGGGTTGGGGGGCCAGGGAGATGGCTCAGCAGAATAAGAGCTTCCCTGGCAAGTGCAAGTGCCTGAGTTCGATTCCTGGGTCCGCCAAAAAATTAAAAAAATAATAAATAATAAATAAAAAAAGGTTCAAGGTACAACAGACATAGTAAAATAGAAACTAAACATAAGGAATAAACAACTGAGATGATGGAAAGGAGAAAAGAGAGGAAAAAGGAAGCAGGGGAGACGACCTAGTTTCTATGTATTCGTCTCTCAAAATTTGTCGTTTTGGGGCCAGGAAGATGGCTCAGTAGGATAAGCGCTGGACTGGCAAATGCAAGGATCTGAGTTCAATCCCCGGTTCCACCAAAATTTAAAAAAAAAATTAGTTGTTTTCTTTCTTCAAAATTTATTTCCCTCCTGGGCTGACAGTGTAGCCCAGAAGCAGACTATATGCTTACCATGTGCAAGGCCCTGAGTTCAATCCTCAATCCTCAACATCATAAAAAAATTCATTTTTCGGGGCCGGGGAGATGGCTCAGTAGGATAAGCGCTTGACTGGCAAAAGCAAGGATCTGAGTTCAATCCCTGGTTCCACCAAAAAAAAAAAAATTCATTTTTCATCACAAAAATTTTTTTTTTATTTTTGGCAGAACCAGGGATTGAACTCAGGTCCTTGTGCTTGCCAGGCAAGTACTTATTCTACTGAGCCATCTTCCCAGCTCCCTCATCAAAAAAAAATTTTTAAATAAAAAATCTTTTACATTGTACATGGTAGGGGCCGGGGAGATAGCTCAGTAGAATAAGCGCTTGCCTTGCAAGCCTAAGTGTCTGAGTTCAATCCCTGGTTCCGTGAAAAGAAAAAAAAAATTGTACATGGTAGTGTGTGTCTCTAATTCTAGCATTGAGAAGGCTGAGGCAGGAGAATCACAGGAGGCAGACAGTATGAGCTATACAGAGTTCAAGGGAGGTCTAGACTATACACAGATTTGCTCAAAAAAATAAACAAGCTGGGTATAGTGAAACACACCTGTAATCCCAGTACTGTTGGAAACTGGAGGAGGAGGATCCAAAATTTCAACCATGCTTGGGCAGTTGAGCAATTTAGGGTCTCAAAAATAAAATAAAACAGAGGGGCTGGGGATAGCTCAGTGGCATAAGCACCTGCCTTGCAAACACAAGATTCCGAGTTCAATTCCTGGTACCAGAATTTAAATAAATAAATAAATAAATGGATTGGAGATATGGCTCAATGTGAAGGTCCTAGGTTAAATCCCCAGTACTGGGGGCCAGGGAGATGGCTCAGTAAAATAAGCGCTTCCCTGGCAAGCACAAGGGCCTGAGTTCAATCCCCGTTTCTGCCAAAAAAAAAATAAA
>NW_004524622.1:7463168-7465050 GCF_000260255.1 Octodon degus
CACACACACACACACACAAATAAATAAATTAAAAATTAAAAAAAAAAAAAGCATAGCTATATAATCCAAGGTCCTGAGTTCAATGTCAAGTTCTGCAATTAATTAATTAATCTATATATACACATATATGTATATTAACTATATCTTATTCTGCTTCCATTATTATTTCTAGAGAATGTGTAATTCCACGGTGCTGGGAGGCTGAGGCTGGATATACCAAATTTGAATCAGCTTGGGCAATTTAGTGACTTACAGAGACACTGACACAAAATAAAAAACATACCCAGGCATGCTAGCTGTAATTCTAGCACTCAGAGGAGGCCGAGGCAGGAGTATCATTGAGAGTTCACGACCAGCCTGGGCTCCAAAGTGAGCTCAAGGCCAGCCTGAATCACAGGTGAGAACTTGTCTCAAAAAAAAAGCCCTCTCAAATAAAAAATAAATAAAATGTAAAAATAAGGGATAGGAATGTAGCTCAAAGTTAAGGCTCTGGGTTCAATCTTCAGTATTAGAATAATTTTTTTCTAGAAACCTTAAGGTTTTTCTACTGTTTATCTCTTTCTTTGTTCTGGCGCTGAAGACTGACTGAACCCAGGGCCTTCACACCAAGCCACATACCGAGCATCCTTCCCACTTTTGAGTCAGGGTCCTGCTAGGTCACTAAGTTGCACAAACTGGGCTCAAGCTTGTCATCTTCCCGCTTCATCCCCAGAGTGCTGGGATTAGAGGCATGCACTACCACACTCGGCTGTTTACATGACTGAAGAAGGAATTACTTCAATGTTGTATTTCCCAATCCTCATCTCTGTCACTGACAGAATTAAAAATAGCAGGCTGAGCTGTTCCATCTGTGAGGAGCATAAATCATTAATCATAACAAACAGTACTTCCCTTTTGATTCCAAGATTTTGGTTTGAAAAATATCAGTACCCTAAAATGATAATATATATAACCACTCTTTCAAGTGAACAGATTAAAACTGGTAAGAGGTACACTGCTAACAAAATGTACCAACAAACTTAAATTCCCTTTTGTATTCTCTTCCCGGTATAATTCACAGCTGGAAGCCAAGCAGGTACATGGGTAATTATTCCACTCCTCTTCCTCATTAGTATCTTAACTCACCTAAATGCTTGTAATGGCGATTATGAGCTTGTAATAAAACCTTTACTCGATCCAAAGGAGCAACTGTTGTTTTAGCACAGCATCCAGCAACACCTAAAAAGAATTAAAAATATCAGAAAGAAAAGAGCATACCACTCTTCCAAAAAGGAAATCATTGTTTGTCCAGTCAGCAACTCTGTCCTGCCTTTACAATGGCCTCCATGTAAAGAACTGGTTGGTGGCAGGTACGCAGATGACTGGCCTCACTCCCTGAGCTTGCTTGCTTTTTTTTTTTTTTTTTGGTGGAACCAGGGAAATTTGTTTGCTTTCTGAGACAGGCTCTTACTATGTAGGTCAGGCTGGCCTGGAACTCACTATGTAGCCCCAGCAAACTCATGGTAATCCTTCTGCCTCAGCCTCTGAGTTCTGGGATTACAGATGTAGGCCACCACATTGGCTTCCCTGAAACTTAATTGAGCATGTCACACCTAAAAATAACTTTTAGGAGCATAAATTGGGCCGTAATGCTGATGAACCAGGGAATTTTGCTAAAATATAGTTATGGAGACTAACACTGGACAGTATTTAATCAACCATAAAATGCTGTTTGAAATGACCACCTCTTATTGGATGACACTTTCATTGAAACAGTCAATCAGTGCCCATCAATAAACACTCCTGGGGCTGGTGAGATGGCTCAGTGGTCTAAAGCACTTACTTAGAACAAGCTTAGCAAAGCACAGGGACCGCGGTTCAATCCCCCAGCACCACATGCCAG
>NW_004524622.1:7465940-7476091 GCF_000260255.1 Octodon degus
AAAAAAAAAAAAGAAAGAAATAGGGGGCTGGGGAGATGGCTCAGTGAAATAAGTGCTTCCCTGGCAAGTGCAAGGGCCTGAGTTCAAATCCCCGTTATGCAAAAAAACAACAACAACAACAAAAAAAAAAACCCAACAGCTTTGCAGGGCACAGTGGCACATGCTTATGATCCTGGAACTCAGGAGGTTGAGGCAGGAGTGAGGCTGATTGGGATGTGGCCAGAAAGCTGGGCTGGAGATACGATCTGTCCATCATGCAGATCTGGGAGAAATATGCCAACTTTGTACGTGAAACCAATCAGAGTGTGCTGGGTTTAAATTTTTTCACAAGAAATCAAGCAGGATTTGACAGGATGGCCCAGGACCTACATGCAACACCAGCCTTCGCAGTCAGGGAAACATCAAAGAGCTGCCATGGAGCTCTTGGCCCCTGTGTTCTTCTCACAGTGGTCGGCTCTCACCCTGCAGAGTACGTGCGCTTCTTTTCCTACTTTTAGTTGACCTAAACTCACGCTGCAGAGCACACTTTTTTTCACTCCTTTGTATGTGTGCATGTGTGTGTGTTTGGTTTTGGGGGGGGGCTGTCCTTGAACTCACTGTGTAGCCTAAGCTGGGCTGGAACTCCTGTTTCAGCCTCCTGGAGGCTGGGGAGATGGCTCAGTAGGATAAGCGCTTGACTGGTAAGCACAAGGATCTGAGTTCAATCCCCGGTTCCGCAAAAGAAAAAACAAAACATCTCACTGTCTCAGCCTCCTAAATGCTGTAATTACTGGCATGTACTACAGTCATTTTTCTCTCTGGTGTTCTGTTTGTTTTTGTGGTACCAGGGATTGAACTCAGAACCATGCATTTGCTAGGCAAGCACTTATTCCACTGAGCCATCTCCCCAGCCCCCTCAGTCATTTTTATGCTTGCCTTTTTTTTTAAAACAGGGTCTTGCTATGCAGTTCACGCTGGCGTTGAACTCACTTTATTTATTTAGTGGTACCAGAGATCGAACTCAGGACCTTGTGCGTGCCAGGCAGGTGCTTATGCTGCTGAGCTCTCTCCTTGGCCGGCCTCAGACTTGCAGCAACCTTCCTGTCTCCGCCTTCCAGCTGCTGACATTACAGACCTGTGCCACCGCACCTGGCTTATGCTTGTCTTGGCCAGCTTTTTGTTCAGGACAGAAAGGGCCTAGAAAACACATGTAAGAGAATCTAGCACCTTACAACCTCTTAACGGCCTCACCGCTGAATTGCCAGGCCAGGCTCAAATTTGTGATCCTGTCTCAGGCTCCGGGTTACACGTACTCATCGTATTGCAAATGCTTGGAGTTTTTTTCAGAACCGGGGATTGAACTCAGGCCCTTGCGTTTGCCAGGCAAGCGCTTATCCTTATGAGCCATCTCCCCGGCCCCCCGGATTGCAAATTTTTAAAACGTAAGACAAAACCATTCAAAGCACACATACGTAAGAGCGCAGCACGCAACTAACGTTAAAAATCTACACTTTCAGGGGCTGGTGAGAAGGCTCAGTGGTCTAAAGCACCTACTTAGAACAAGCTTAGAAAAGCACAGGGACCACGGTTCAATCCCCCAGCGCCACATGCCAGCCAGCCCGCCCCCTGGTGGGCTGAGCTGGCCACACACACACAAAATAAATAAATTAAAATAAATAATTTATAAAATAAAATAAAATAAAATAAAATAAAGGGAGGGTGTTTATAGCTCAATGCAAAGATCCTGGGTTCAATCCCCATTACCACAAGAAATGCCTATTTTGAGATATGTTCCAATGCCTGGAGTCCTGGCACTCAATGCAACAGCAAGCAGAAACATTAAAACAACATCCAGGATTTGGAGATAGATTTATTTAGGTTGACAAGCACTGATTGGGATCATTCCCAGAATATCAGGCTCCAGTCCCTGATGGTTTTAGGCATATATAGGACAAGCAAGAAGGAAGTACAGAGGCAGAATGGCTTGTCAGTTGGGGATTGGTTTACAAAATGTTCATCATAGCGACCAGCCGTTTCTAAGGGACAGGAGCAACCAGAAGAGGAACTGTTACCTGGGCAACTAACAAACTGTAATATGCTGCAGGGGAAGGGTAGGGGGATGGATTTTTTTTTTTACTACATCAGGAAGCTGAGTCAGGAGGACAGCCAGGAGTTCAAGGCCAACCTAAACTACATAGCCAGAACCTTGCCTAAAAAAAAAAGTCCGTGGGGGGGCCAGGGAGATGGCTCAGAGGAATAAGCACTTCCCTGGCAAGCGCAAGAGCCTGAGTTCAATCCCGGTTCTGGAAAAAAAAAAAAAAAAAGTCCGTGGGCCGGGGAGATAGCTCAGTAGAATAAGTGCCTGCCTGGCAAGCACAAGGTCTTGAGTTCAATCCCTGGTACCACAAAATAAATAAACAATTTTCTTTTCTTTTTTTTTTTTTTTGGTGGAACTGGGGATTGAACTCAGGTCCTTGCGCTTACCAGGCAAGTACTTATTCCACTGAACTATCTCCCCAGCTCCTTAAATAAATTAATTAAAATTTTAAAAAGTCCTTTTCCAAACTATCCACCCTTCCTTCTCAGTAACCAACTGCTATTTCACACCATGGATTTTATTTCAACTAGTTTTGAACTTTATACAAATGTGATCACAGTACACTTATTTGTGCTTGGCTGCTTTTGCTCAATACTGTGCTTGTGAAAGTCAGGAGTGGAGGCACACATCTATAATCTCAGCATTCAAGAAGCTGAGGCAAGGCAGCGACCTAGCGCAGCGGTTTCCACGCTGGGCTCAAGAAGCTGAGGCAGGACTGAGAGTTGCAGGCTAATCTAACCTCTCACATAACTTCTTTCTGTTATCAACATCACCTGCCCTCAGCCACAGAGCTTGCAGCCAAACTCTGGAGTCTTGGCTTTGGAGTCTTTTGATTTGCCTTCCATACCAAACACTCCTCTTTAGATATCAATTTGTTAAACTTCCTCACTCCTTCAAACATTTGCATACCAAGGACATGATCACAGCTGAGGAAAGGGTATTACAAGTTTGAGGGGACAGGCAGGGTTGGGTCAGTTGACTAAAGCGCCTTCTTGAGCAAAATCCGCTGGCCAGATAGTTCAGAGGGTTAAAGGGCCTGCTTAGGCAGATGCAGGGACCCGGGTTTGATCCCTGGCTTGCCATGCCAGCCCTGTCCCTGGGGTGTGCTGAGACAGCAATTGAGACTGGGTGTGGTGATGCACGCCTGTAATCCCAGTGCTTGGGAGGCTGAATATAGGAGGATCATTACGAGTCCTATCTGTGTAGTGAGGCCCTGAAGACCCTGTACTAAATATATAATTTATTTATTTTTTTTTTTGGGGGGGGAAATAAGGGCTAGGGTCCATCCCCCAAAAAAAGATGGGGGCTGGGGACATAGCTCAGTGCTCTAAGCGCAGGCCTGCCTGGCAAGTGCAAGGACCAGGGTTCATTTCCTGGTACTGCATGCCTGGACCCTGCCCATTACCAAAACCGTGTGTTGGAGCACACCTGAAATCCCAGCGCTGGGGAGGCTGAGGCAGCAGGATCACTACAAGTCTGAATTGCATAGCAAGACCTTGTATCAAACAAATAAATAAAATATATTATTTATTTTAGTTATTTATTTTTTTGCAGAACCTGGGATTGAACTCTGGCCCTTGCGCTTGCCTGGCAAGCGCTTATTCTGCTGAGCCGTCTCCCTGGCCCATATATATATATATTAAAGGCCTGGTTCAATCCTCAGAACTACAAGGAAAACAAAGTTACCTCATCTCTCCCCTCAATGAGACAGACTCCCCACAGCTATTCCACCTAGTGCTCCACACACTGCTTGCTACACTCACTTTCGCATACTTCTCACAGAGTACAAGTTATTTTGTGTATTGTCTTTCCCCCTCGAAGCTCCAGAAACCATGGAAACTCCAGGAGGCCACAGATCTTTGTTTTGTTCTCTGATGCATTCCAAGCAAAAAGCAGCATATAGCTGGCACTCAGATAGTCCCAGTATGAATTAACAAGTCATTTTTTATCACCAGAAAGATAATTAATATTCCTGGAGTCTAGTTACTATACTTCTACAATATTTCTCATAATGTGGATTCTAAAAAATTTTCTGGGTTTAAATAAATGCTGACTCTCAGTGAAGCAATAATACGGTGTAGAGGCTGACAAAGTCTTTACGGGAAAGAAAAGGATATTTCGTTGAGGCAAAGTGAACCTTCCAGCCGCACCAATACTAGGTAGGGCTTGTCAAGCAGCTGCGGCAGCTTACTAGAATCTTGGAACTAGATTTGTTTGTACACAATTTTGCGCAATTTCCCAATCATCTTTTAAAAACTGCTATCCAACATTTCTTTTCCTTTCAGCAGACAGCAAAATCCAGTCTACACTGTCATGCACGGCCTTATAAAGGAAAGGGGTGCTCCGCTGCTGCATGCCAGGGATCCTCTGCCTGGCTATCGAGTTCTAGAACAGGCACCTGTTTCCATCTTTCCAAGTCTCCAGTCCCTCCGCGAGAACCCACGACCCAGCTGTCACCAGCCAGGTGATTACTGCTGGAAAGAGGTCACAGGAAATGGGGGTAAATATCCAGTGCGGCAATGAAGCAAGTGGGGTCCAGGAAGGTCCGCGAGCCCGCCGGCACCCGACAGCCCGCGACCCTGCCCCGTCGCGAGCACCCACCTCCGGCCAGGAAGGAGCGCAGCCAGTAGAAGTCTCGCCGGGCGGCGGGCCCTCCGACCCCCGCCGCCTGCGGCATTGCAGGAGGGTGATCGGCCGCTGCCAAGGCCGCTGCCGCAGCCACCATGACGAGGCCACGTCGGGAGACTCGGGTGCCAGCTTACAAAGCACCGGCGAGGACTACAACCGGGGCGAGCAGCGTCAGGGCCGACCGCCGAGCGGGCGGGGCCGAATGTCGCGCGCCCGGCGCCGACTGATGACGTTGGGCGATGCGCGGGGCGCGGGAAGCTTGCGTCCGAGGGAGGCGTCGCCCGAGCGGGCTCACCTGCTAAATGCGCGCGCCCCGCGGGTCCCTCTTTGCGCTTCAGGACTTTTTTTTTTTTTCTTGGCGGAACCAGAGACTGAACTCAGGCCCTTGCGCTTGCCAGGGAAGCGCTTATTCTACTGAGCCATCTCCCCGGCCATTCCGCTTCAGGACTTTAGGATTCCGCGGAAGGAGAAGGGGGCCAGTGATCAGCGAGGGGTCCCTCCAGAGCCCACGACTTCAGATCGCTGTCCTGGCCGTCGACCTGTTCTGGCCACCCGGATTAATTCTCGCTTCAACCCTCTCTATGTCCCTCTCTCCTCTCGCTCTTTTTTGGACAGGGTCTCCCTAAGTAGGCCAGGCGGGTCTCGAACTCTGCGTAATCCTCCTGCCTCAGCCTCCCGAGGGCTGGGGTTCGGGCGTGCGCCCTCAGCGCGGCGCGTGCGTCTCTTGCCTTCCAGGCGTTCGGGGCTCGCACCCTTCTCTCCTCGGCCAGCTTGCGGAGCCTCGGCCTCTGCCCGCCCCGACTTTCGCTCAGGCAGAGCACCTCTGCCGACAGCCGTGTCTGCTGTTGTGCACCTGCCCTGGGCGGTGCGGATCGGTTCGCCGGTCCACTTGGTTACCAAGCCACAAGTGATCCCCTCGAGGCCTATTAGTTACCCCAGCTCCTCCCAGCTATGGTCCCCCCAAAGCCACGTCCTTGCTCTGGCCCAACACAGCTCGTTCCCACTGTGGGACCGGAAGTTGTTTCCAAACTCTAGCCACCAGGTCAGAAATCACCATCACAGGGACGGGGGAGATGGCTCAAGGGCCCGAGTTCAACTCCCAGTTCCGCCAAAAACTAAAAGAAATCACCATCACAGGGCTGGTAGAACAAACGTGTAGCACGCTCAGGCCGAGAGTGCAAACCTCTGCACAAAAGAGGAAGGCTAAGGCAGGTGGATGACAACTCAAGGCCAGCCTGGGCTACATAGTGAGGCCCTGTCTGAAAAACAACAAAAACAAAACAAGAGGAAGTAAAGGCAGGGCATGGTGGCCCTTGCCTGTGTTTCTAGCACTGGGGTGGCTGAAGCAGGAGGGTCGCCACGAGTTTGAGACCTCCATAGTAAGTTCAAGGCCAGCCTGAAGTACATAGGTGTTGTAACTCAAAAATGAGGCAGGCTCGAAAAGAAAAGAAGCGCTTTATTTTAGCTGGTACCCAGAGGCAGACACACTGGCAAGATGCTGAGGTACGCGCCGGGAGGATGAGGGGAGTGGGCATTTAAGCCAATAAACCACAAAAGCTGACGTCAAGGGTTTATCTAGGGGCTACAGTTGAAAAATTACCTGTTTCTAATGAACAATAACAGGTGCAGTGGTGGGAACAGTTTGTAGCTGGGAACGAGGGCAAGAACAGGGCATTGGGCCGGAACTAGATTCAGGTGTGCACAAACGGCAGCGTGAGAAAGGCCCAACTGCGGGTTCTCAAGTAGAGAACGGGTTGGGCCTGGGAGATGGCTCAGTGGAATAAGCACTTCCCTGGTAAGCGCAACGACCTGAGTTCAATCCCTGGTTCTGCATGAAAAAAATAAAATAAAGTGTGGTTTTAAGGGGCTGGCGAGATGGCTCAGTGGTCTAAAGCACCTACTTAGAACAAACTTAGCAAACCACAGGGACCACGGTTCAATCCCCCAGCACCACATGCCAGCCAGCCCCGCCCCCTGGTGGGCTGAGCTGGCCACACACACACACACACACTAAATAAATAAATGTAAAAAAAAAATTAAAAAAAAAAGTAGAGAACGGGCACAGTGGAACGTTACAGCATTTAGATTGGCGCGTACAGAACAAGATGGCGGCGCCTATGTCAGGTTATAACAGTTAATAAAGTTACAGTGGAAACATACAGAGTTACAAAATTGGAATCATTTGCACAGGTTATAACAATAGGGAGTGAGGAAAGGAAGGAAAAAGGGAGAAAATTATTCAATAACTAGGTCACTAATGACAGGTCCAGATTTCAAATCCATATTTCCCGGTTTTCAATTTTTATACCAGAAAATAGAGAAATATTTATAAATCATGATTTATATTTTACAAGTTTGGGCTGGAGAGATGGCTCAGTGGTCTAAAGCACCTACTTGGAACAAGCTTGGCAAAGCACAGGGACCGCAGTTCAATCCCCCAGCACCACATGCCAGCCAGCCCGCCCCTGGTGCGCTGAGCTGGCCACACACACACACACACACACACTAAATAAATAAATGTAAAAAAAATAAAATATATTTTACAAGTTTAATCTGAAGAATCAGAAGCTCTCTACCTTGCAATGGTGGTGATATGCATGCAAACGATTAAAACTACCGACTGGGGCTGGGGATGTAGCGCAGTAGAATAAGCACTTGTGGGGCTGGGGAGGAAAAAAAAACCCCGACCCTTAGGGGCCACATAGCTCAGTGTACAAAGGTACCTAGTTAAGGAACCACAGAGATGGCTCAGTACAGGGTCCAGGGGTTTGATTCCCTGGCGGGCAGTGCCGGCCCCACCCCCAGGGCGTGCTGAGACGGCAATTAAGACTGGGTATGATGGAACACGCCTGTAATCCCAGCTCTTGGGAGGCTGTAAACAAGTGGATCACTACCAGTCCGATCTAGTAGTGAGACCATGAGCACCCTGTAGACCCTTCCCTAAAATACAAAATACAAAAAATAAATAAATTAAATAAATAAATAAAAAAGCAATAGCGAGGGGCCGGGAAGATGGCTCAGTGGAATAAGGGCTTCCCTGGCAAGCAGAAGCGCCTGAGTTCAATCGCCGGTTCCGAAAAAAAAAAAAAAAAAAAAAGCAATAGCGTTGGCAGGTTCAGTAGTTATCTAAACAAAGTACTGGGACAGCCAGCACATAATACTTTTTTTTTTTTTCCTTGCCAAGTCTTCTTTTTCACATAATACTTTTTTTTTTTTTAAGAACTTTATTTATGTGTGTGTGTGTGTGTGTGTGTGTGGCCAGCTCAGCCCACCAGGGGGCGGGGTGGGCTGGCATGTGGTGCTGGGGGATTGAACCGCGGTCCCTGTGCTTTGCTAAGCTTTTTCTAAGTATAAGTAGGTGCTTTAGACCACAGAGCCATCTCACCAGCCCAATATTTTTTTTTTTTTTGAACCGGGGATTGAACTCAGATCCTTGTGTTTGCCAGTCAAGCGCTTATCCTACTGAGCCATCTCGCCGGCCCCCACATAATACTTTTTAAGCAGCAAAGGAGCTGTTTTTAATACGCACACCTGTAATCCCGCACTTGGGAGGCTGAGGAAGGAAGATTGCTGTGAGTGCCAGGCCAGGCTGAGCTACGTAGTTGAGACACTGTCTCTCTCTCTCTCTCTCTCTCTCTCTCTCTCTCTCTCTCTCTCTCTGTGGAACAAGGGATCTAACTCAGCACCCTTACCCGTAAGCACTTATTTCACTGAGCCATCTCCCCAGCCCCAAGACACTGTCTCATAAAAACAAATATTATTTTACGAAAGCTGAGAGTGAAGTGCGGGGGGGGGGATAGCTGAGTGGCACAGGTGTCTGCCTATTAGGCCCAATGTCCTGAGTTCAATCTCTGGTACCAAAAAAGGAAAAAAAAAAAAAAAAAAGTAAAAGTGGATTGTTTTGTACTGTGCTCTGGCAGTACTGGAGATCAACTCTAGACCTTGTTTATGCCCAGCCTGAACCCTACAACTCAGCTCCACGGCGCCACCTTATGGTTCTAGAGAGATAGATGTCGGAAGATGCAAAGTCTTCAGAATTTTTCTTTTTTTCTTTTTCTTTTTTCTTTTTTTTTTTTTTTGGCGGAACCAGAGATTGAACTCAGCCCCTTGTACTTGCCAGACAAGAGCTTATTCTACTGAGCCATCTCCCCGGCCCCAAATGTGATTTCGTTTTTTCTTTTTTTTTCCGTATTTTTTAGGGCGAGGACTACAGGGTGTTGAGGGTCTCACTACTAGATCGGACACACAGTGGTCCGCCTATTTACAGCCTCCCAAGTGCTGGGATTACAGTCACACACCACCGTGGCCAGTCTCAATCGCCTTTTCAGCACACCCCGGGTGGTGGGGCCTGCATGGCAGGACCTCAGAAATTTTCAAGGCACAGATAATTTTTTTTCCCCTCCTTAGTGGTACTGAAGATTGACCAGGGACTTGGCCCTGAGCTACATCTCCACCCCCCATTTATTTATTTATTTGTTTGTTTATTTATTTATTTTTTGCAGTACTGGGGATTGAACTTGGGCCCTTGCGCTTGCTAGGGAAGCTCTTATTCCAGGCTGGTTTCAAATTTATGCTCTTTAGGGGCCAGGGAGATGGCTCAGTAGATTAAGTGCTTCCCTGGCAAGTGTAAGGGCCTGAGTTCAATCCCTGGTTCAGCAAAAAAAAAAAAAAAAAAAAAAAAAAGAAGAAGAAGAAGAAAAAGAAAGAAAGAAAAGTAAAGAATATGAAGGTGAAACATAGCCCCTTGAAAAGTGTTTTCACACCATATACAAAAGGGTTGTGTCCCTAGATGTCTATAATTTCCTGAAACCAAGAAAAAGTGCTCAAGGCCTGGAAATAGCTCAGAGGCATAAGCACCTACCTGGCAAGACCATCTGTAATCCCAGCACTCAGGAGGTTGAGAGAGATCACTGCGACTTTGAGATCAGTCTGGGAACTACAAAAGTGAGCATAGGGCCAGCCCAAACTGTAGGGAGCCCTTGTCTCAAAAAACAACAACAACAAAAAAAGCAGTGCTCAAGTCTGGCTGGATGTGGAAGTGCATGAACCTGTAATCCTAGCACTCTGGGGACCGGGGAGATGGCTCAATAGAATAAGGGCTTACCTGGCAAGTGCAAGGGCCAGAGTTCAGTCCCCGTTTCTGCCAAAAAATAAAATAAAATAATAAATAAAATCCTACCACTCTGGGAGGCAGAAGGATCTCAAATCCAAGCCTGGCCATGGCAATTTAGTGACTTTACAAGACTGCTTCAAAATTAAAAACAGGGGCTGGGGAGATGGCTTATTGGAATAAGTGCTTCCCTGGCAAGCGCAAAGGCCTGAGTTCAATCCCCAGCTCCTCAAAATGAATAAATAAATAATAAAAAATAGGGGGATGGGGAGATGACTCACTAGAATAACCGCTTCCCTGGCAAGTGCCAGGTCCTGAGTTCAATCCCTGGTACTG
>NW_004524622.1:7476721-7504838 GCF_000260255.1 Octodon degus
TAAAATAATAATAATAATAATAATAATAATAATAATAATTCAGTCAATGGTACTTTGTTTTGTTTTCAGTACTGGGGACTTAACTCAGGCTTTCACTGAGTGCTACAACCCTAAAACTTTTTTTTTCTATTTTAGACAGGAGTTCACTGTGTAGCACAGTTTGGCCTCAAAGTGTGGAGATCCTCCTGCCTCAGCTTCCTGAGTACTGAGATTACAGGTCTGTGCAAGCTTTAGCCTTGAGACAGAACAGGATCAAACAAAGGGGACTCAGGCCAGGCATATAGTGAAACACCATAAGTGCCTTCCTGGCACTTGCCAAAACAAACAAACAAACAAACAAACAGGACTCTTTCCGCTTCCATTTATTTATTTATTTATTTATTTATTTATTATTTACTTTTGATGGAACAGAGGATTGAACTCAGGCCCTTGCGCTTGCCAGGCAAATGCTTATTCTACTGAGCTACTTCCCTGGCCCCTCTTTGGCTTCCTAAGCACAAACAAAAACAAAAACAAAGTACATCTGCTGGGTGTGGTAGCTCACTCTTATCCAGCACTTGGGAGGCTTAGGCAGGAGGATTGCTTTGAGCTTGAGGTCAGCTTGGGCTACATGGTGAGTTTAAGGCTAGGCTGAACCACACAGATAGTCTGTCTCAAAGAAAAAGTAAACCACAAAATGGTTAGAAATTATTTCTCATAGTCAGGATATCTAAGAGGCTGGGGAGATAGCTCACTAGAATAAGTGCCTGCCTGGCAAGTGCAAGGTCCTGAGTTCAATCCCTCGTACCGCAAAACAAAACACATGTAATGTTTGAGCCCGGGGAGATAGCTCAGTAGAATAAGCACTTGCCTGGCATGCGCAGGGTCCTGAGTTCAATCCCCAGTAACACAGAAAGAAAGAAAGAAAGAAAGAAAGAAAGAAAGAAAGAAAGAAAGAAAGAAAGAAAGAAAGAAAGAAAGAAAGAAAGAAAGAGAGAAAGAAAGAAAGAAAGTCATGGGGCCGGGGAGATGGGTCAGTGGAATAAGTGCTTCCCTAACAAGTGCAAGGGTCTGAGTTCAATCCCCGGTTCTGAAAAAAAAAAAAAAGCCATGAGCCACTTTAAAAACAAAAAAGGATATCGGAGTGGTCCATGCAGAAGTTAAACTGTCCAAAAAGAAAGGTGGCATTTCAGGGACTGATGAGTCTGGAGGAGAGTCCCTGGTACAGAAATAGGCTACGTTGTCTCAAAGTTCAACTCACACCTGGGGTGGGATGTCTGCAGCCAGTTCCAAGGGTCAGTTCCAGCTAGACCTGAGATCTGAGTAACAATGGGCTCGGGCTCCAGCTGAATCCGCCCAAGCACAGACACTCTGCTCTGCTGGGCAGATTTTGAAGCTGGCTAATGGGTGGGAAAAGTGAGCAGGGAAGTCTAGACACAGCAAAATGAAGAGACAGCCTTGTTGCTTATGTTGTAGGCAGCTGAATTAGATAGAAATATTATAGGGACTGGGGAGATAGCTCAGTAGCATAAGCACTTGCCTGGCAAGTGCAAGGACCTGAGTTCAATCCTTGGTTCTAACAAAAAAAAAAAAAAAAAAAAAAAAAGAAAGAAAAGAAAAAGAAAAGAAAAGAAATATTATAGGCAGTTAGACAGGGCCAGGCCCTCAATGAGACAAGATGGAAGCCAAGGTGACTTTACAACTGGGAAGAGACTGACACGCCCATATGGGCCACACCTCAAGACCAAGACAAAGGAGGAAACACAGCTACATACTTCCCTAGGGATGGGCAGCAGGGATTGACATCCTGAGTAGGTATCAATTGCCTTGAAAGAGCCCTAAAGAGTCACTAGCCCAACCCTAACAGGAAGAGACCCTGTCCCATATTCATGCCTGCTTGCTATATGACTTGCTTTCCCATTTTGGTCCTGGACTTAATGAATTATACCTGAGCAATGGTGCTTTTTTTTTTTTTTTTTTGGTGGAACCAGGGTTTGAATTTAGGTCCTTGCGCTTAGCAGTGGTGCTCATTGGTTGACCATAGTTTTGTCCCACCTCATGCCTACCTAAATGATGTCTTCTCCACCACCTTAGACCCACCTCACCACATGGTTTTCCTTTATAAAAGTCCCTGGAAGTGGGGTCGGGAGATGGTTCAGTAGAATAAGCACTTCCCTGGCAAGTGTAAGGGCCTGAGTTCAATCCCTGGCTCCGCAAAAACAAACAAAACAAAGGTCCCTGGAAGAGATAGCTTCTCCGGGACCACTCTCTTAGGCAACCCCTCCTGTCTCTCTTTCAGACAGGAGCTTTCTTTCCCTCAATAAATATATTCTGGGGCCGGGGAGATGACTCAGTAGGATAAGTGCTTGACTGGCAAACACAAGGATCTGAGTTCAATCCCCAGTCCCCCCCCCCGCAAAAAAAAGAGGCAAAAAATAAATAAATAAATATTTAAAATAAAATAAATATATTCTGCTCATAACCTTCGTTTGTTCCTAAAATTCATTCTTTGGTTTTAGAGTACATGAACTCATCCCAGGTACCTTTTAGGTTGGGAGGTCAGTTTTTCTCCTTGTGTCATTTGGAGGTTTCCTTGTATCACTTGGAAGCAGGAAAGAGTGTACCAAAATCAACTCAGTAACCACACATATAACGTTCATAATTCAGTGAATGAATGAAGCCAGGAGTGGCAGTGCACATCTGTAGCATGCAGGCAGGCTGAGGCAGGAGGATCACTGTGAGTTCCAGGCTAGCTTCCACTGCATAATGAGTTTAAGACCAGTGTGAGCTACATTTTTGGAGACCTTGTCTCCAAAGAGAGAGAGAGAGAGAGAGAGAGAGAGAGAGAGAGAGAGAGAGTAAAATGTTTATTTGCAATCTGGTTATCTTGGCATCTGACACCCCGATTGATGGCACCCTAACCAGAACACACCCTCCTACTCTACAGTAGCAACATATCCTCGCTCTTCCCCTTCCTTCCAAAGCCAACAGTGCAATGTATTTTACTGGTGCACACTTGCAGTACTCTGTGCCTACATTCAACACGGGCTTCGCTATCTGTGCTTGCGGCACCTAAATTCTTTTCAGGCTGCCTTCCCCTCCTTCACCCTCCTGTCAGTTCCACTTTTCTTCCCAACAATAGCATTTGATATCCTGCCATTGTCACTGAGATGTCCTGGTTTGCACTTCCAGTGCGCTGTACCCTTGTGATGCTGGTCTGTTTGTTTACTGAGAGATAGGATCTGGCTATTTCGCGTGGCCCTTGTCTATTTTTGAGACCCTTCTCTTCAATCTGAAAAAAAAAAAAAAAGTCTCAGCTCTGCATGGCGTGGCACACTCTGAAATCCGCCAGGTCACGGGAGGAGGAGGAGCTCCTGGAATTTCCTGAGTGATAGGAATCCCTTTATTCAGAACAATGCCCTTTATCATGATGTTAATGAGGGACTCAGGGTGGGGTGCAGGTGTTGGGGACCAGCCTGGCCCCCGAGGCTACCTGTGCCCCTGTGGGACACACACGCATGCTGCTGCGCTGGGTGGCCAGAAGGAGGGGCGCTCAAGCCCAGTAGTGTCCCTTGCTGCTCCTGGAGCTCCATCCTGCATGCTGGCTGGGAGACCTAAGCCAAGGCTGTTCCTGGGCTCTGTGAGCCAGCCTCCTCTATTATCCAATCCAGAATGGGGCTTTGGGGAGACCTTCACAAATACAAGTTCCAGGGCCGGGAGATGGCTCAGCAGAATAAGCACTTGCCTGGCAAGTGCGGGGCCCTGAACACTGGAAAAAAAAAAAAAAAGAGAGAAGAAAAGAGAAAAAACAAATACAAGTTCCAAGCCGCTCATGGTTAGTGGTGCATACCTGTAATTCCTGCACTTGGGAGGCTGAGGCAGGAGGATCATCACAAATTTGAGGCCAGTCTGGGCTGAATAGTGAGTTTTATTTTATTTTATTTTTTTTGGTGGAACTGAGGATTGAACTCAGGCCCTTGCGCTTGCCAGTGAAGTGCTTATTCCACTGAGCCATTTCCCTGGCCCCTGAATAGTGAGTTCAAGGCCAGCTTGCATTACAGTCTGAGACCCTGTCCCAAACCAAAGCACACATGCAAGCGTATGCACACACACACACACACACACACACACACACACACCACAGATCACAACCTTGGAATTGGTAACTGGTGTCTCAAAAGGATAATTGAATTGAATAATTACAACAGTGGTGCCTTGTCTGTGTATGTGTGTTATTGCCATTGAACCAAGGGCTTTTATACTAAGGTACATTCTCAGACCATTTTTAAATTTTTTGGGTGTACCAGGAATCGAATTTAGGATCTCAATATTACCAGGCAAACACTGTGCCACTGAGCTATATCCCTGGCCAATTTTTTTTTTTTTTCTATATTTAGGACAGGGTCTATGGGGTCTACAGGGTCTCACTATGAAGATCGGACTCATAGTGATTCTCCTGTTTTCAGCCTCCCAAGTGCTGGTGTTGTAGGCAGCCAAATTAGAAATATAGGCAGTCAGACAGGGTCAGGCCCTCAAGGAGACAAGATGGAAGCCAAGGTGACTTTACAACTGGGAAGAGACAGACACGCTCATATGGGCCACACCTGAAGACCTAGACAAAAAGAGGAAGCACAGCTACATACTTCCCTAGGGATGGGCTGCAGGGATTGATATCTTAAATAGGTATCAATCATCTTGAAAGAACCCAAAAGAGTCACTAGCCCAATCCCAACAGGAAGAGACCGTGTCCCATATATCATTGGTTGACCATACTTTTGTCCCACCTCATGCCCACCTAAGCTAGTTCCCATGTCTTCTCCACCACCTTAGACCCACCTCACTACATGGTTTTCCTTTATAAAAGTCACTGGAAGAGACAACTTCCCAGGGACCACCGATCGGACCCTCTCCTGTCCTCTTCTAGGACAGGAGCTTTTTTCCCCTCAGTAAATATGTCAGTCTTTCTCCCTGTATCACTGGAATTACAGGTGTGGCACCACTCCCAGTCTCCATATTTTTATTTATTTGGAGACAGGTTTTTTTGTTTGTTTGTTTGTTTGGTTTTTTTGGTGGAACTGGGGATTGAACTCAGGCCCTTAGGCTTGCCAGGGAAACACTTATTCCACTAAGCCATCTCCCTAGCCCCTGGAGACAGGGTTTTAAAAAAAAATTGCTAGTTTGAGAAGAGGATGTGTCAGAGCAAGATCACTGAGTCAGAGGCCACCCTGAACCACAGGAGTAGGAACAGGTCTCAAAAGTTAGAAACAAGTAAATTGCAATTTGCCCAAACTGGACCTATCATGTGATCTTTCTACCTCAGCCTCCCAGAGTGCTGGTATGTGCTGCTATGCCCTGCTAGCATTCCCACCTTAACTTGGGGGTCACAGCCCAGGGCCCCGAACCTCTTACAGATACCTGAAACTGCTGAAAGCAAGTTCGAATTGTGCCAGGGATTTTCTTTTCTTTTTCTTTTTTGGCAGAACAGGGGATTGAACTTAGGCCCTTGTGCTTGCCAGGCAAGCTCTTATTCCACTGAGCCATCTCTCCAGCTCTGAAATTATTATTATTATTATTAATTATTATTTTGGAACCAGGGATTAAACTCAGGTTCTTACACTTTCCAGGGAAGCACTTATTCGACTGAGCTATCTCCCCAGCTCCCCAGGTGTTACAACTCCCAGACCTTTTTCTTTTTTGGGGTGGTGGTAGTAATGGTAGGGTTGAGACAGGATCTCACTATGCAGTCCAGGCTGGCTTTGAACTCACTATGTAGCCGAGACTGGCCTCAAGCTGGCAGATCCTCCTGCTCAGCCTCCTGAGTGCTAGATTACAGGAGTGCACCACCATGCCAGGCCTTCTTTTTGAGACAGGATCATCTTTGTCTAGCATGCTTAAGGTCCTGGATTTGATTCTCTAGCACAGCAAAAACAAAAACACAGAGCCAGTGGGGTGGCACAAACCTATCTTAGC
This sequence comes from Octodon degus, assembly GCF_000260255.1. Lineage (NCBI taxonomy): Eukaryota > Metazoa > Chordata > Mammalia > Rodentia > Octodontidae > Octodon > Octodon degus. The sequence continues at coordinate 7,482,671 of NW_004524622.1, forward strand.
AGTACTCTAGGCGGTTGGGACTGGAGGATTGAAGTTTCGAGCCCAACTTAAGAGTTTTTATGACAAAAAATCAAAAGGGTTGGGGATGTACCTCAGCAGGAAGGTATCGGGTTCAATCCCTAGTACCATAAAACAAATAAATGCATACATAAATATACAGAGAAGCTGGCTGTGATGGCCCACACCTGCAGTCCTAGTGCTCTTGGGAGGCTCAGCAGTTGGCTCCCTGCCAGCCTGGGCTATATGATGAGCCCCTTTGTCCAAAAAAAGAGGATGGGGCGGAGAGAGAGAGAGAGTCAGAGACACAGACAGACAGAGAGACAGAGGGGCATAGACAGAAGAGGGGAAAAAAGAGAAGAGAAATGTGAATCATAAAACAGGAATCCATACTGAGGGTAGGAATGTAGCTCAGTGCAAGAGCTCTTGCCTTGAAAACACAAGGCCCTGGGCTTGATGAGTCCCCAGTACCACCCCTCCCATGCGGTAATGTCACATAGTGACCCTGTCCAAGTTGCCACAGATGCAGTCTGGCCTTTGACTTAGTTCTTTCCCAGGCTCCAGTCTTCCTTATGAGGGCTTCCTCGTTGCTGAATTTATTTTATTTTGTACATACTAAGCAAATGTCTTGCCCCTACACTGCACCCTTAGTCCAACTGCTGAATTTAAACTTGCAGCCCTCAAGAGCATCACCTGTCTCCTTTCTCTTTCTTTTGTGTGTCTGTGTGAGATTGAACCCATGAATTTTGTGCTGTGATACACTCATCCCCCCCCCTTTTTTTTTAAAGACAGTGTCTTGCTGTTTAGTTCAGGCTGGTCTTGAATTCACTATGCAGTCAAGGCTGGTCTTGGTCCTTCTGCCTCAGCCTTCCGAGTGCTGGGGTTATAGGCTTGCTTCACCACACCCAGTTGCAAAAGGATCCACTTTAGGGGGAAGGGGGCTTGGAGATGCTGGCCTTAAACTCACCTTGTAGCCCAGGCTGGCCTCAAACTCCTGGGAGTTTTTGCTTCAACCTCCCACTTGCTGGGACTGCAGGCCTGGGCCACCAAGTCTGTCACAAGAGATTTCTTTCAAGTCCTAGGGTTCCAAAGCCAGGGTGGCAATATGGTAAGACTGTCTTAACCAACCCCAAGAGCTCCCTGCCTACTAGGGTTTGGAAGAGCTGAGGAAAGGCTACTTTGGCTATCAGATCAGCTGGGCAGGGTGGTGTCTGACTGAAGCTCCAGCACTAGGGAGGGTGAAGCAGGAGGATCTCTGGTTCAAGGTCAGTCAGTACTACCTCGGAGCTGAGTACAGAACAAAAGATTCATTCCCAATGCCCTCCCTCCCAGCGCGGACTATGGACTCCAGGACACTGCGCCCGTACCCACGTGCCCCATCTGGGACCTTCCGCAGCCCTGTGCTCTGTCTGCTGCCTGGAAAGCTCTGTCCCGCTTCCAGCCAAGTTAGCATCTTCCCTACTCATCTTCACCAAGGCTGTATTTGCATGAATCCATCGGGCAGGAGGGGTGAAGTTCAAAGAATCTCTCGAAAAAAGCGTTTAAATTAGAGTTCTAAAGTGGTGGGACACCAGGTGCGCGGAGGATGGTGAGGCCGGGGATGTAGCGCAGCCGTATAGCTCCTCCCTGGGAAGCTCAAGGTTCTGAGTTTGATTTCCGATACTACAAAGAACGCTTGAGGCACGAAGGGGAGGAAGTTTGGCTCGAATTATAGCTGGGCTAGCAGCGGTTTCCTTACCACGCTGGCCCACTTAAAAGTCTGAAGTTCCTTGGCCGGGAAGAAGTCACCGCCCGGAGCTCTTGGGAGAGCTCAGACGCCTTCACCGGCTGTTAGTCTTGAGGAGCGGATTACCTCTTCGGGCACCTGTTATTGCTATGAATAAGTGAATCCGACCACCCCGAGGTCCCGGGCCAAATAACTTAGGAAAGTATTATGATGACCTCGGCAGATGCCGAGAGCCAAGTCCAGGAGAATAGCCCTTATAGGGTTTTGCTTGGGTGCAGAGGGCAGTCCTTATAGCTGAGGGCCCAGGTGCTGCCCAGGTGCCACCCGGCCTGTCATCGTGGTCGCTCGTCAGCAAACAACCCTCTTAAGATTCTCTAAACTTTTTTTTCCCCCTCTGAGCCTGAAAACACACCAGGGGAGGGGGAAGGGGGGGATAACGACAAGACTATCTTAGCGCCTCTCTAACACTTCCTCTGACCTTCAACCTTACCACGTTGGAGGAGAGCCAAAAGCCTGGGGAGAAGGAGGGGTCCAAGGGGAGTCCGACTCCGCTGCAGGGAAATCCAGCGCACGTTTTGCCTGTTGCTCCGCGGTGCAGGGTCCAGCGAGGCCAAGCCCCAGCCTCAGTCCCCTATCGCGGTCTGGGGGAGACAGTGCGGGGCTCGGGGGGCTGACCTGGCGGGGAGTGGCCGCGCGGTGGCCCGGGCGCAGCTTTGTGCGCGCAGCCGCGGCCCCTCCGCTCCAGGGCTGCCCAGGGACCTGTCCCTGCGCAACCCCGGCCATGCGGCACTACCTGCCTCTGCGGTGGGGACCCTCTCGGAGCGGCCGCCCAGCCCTGGGACTCGGGGCCTGACTGTGCCCGGAGGAGGTAGGATATCCCGGGTCCCTCGCTGGCCCGCTCCCGTCGGAGTCCCGGACTCCGAAGTTGGTGGGAACTCGCTAGAGTCAGAAAGTTTGCCGGGGCGGCAGCGGGCGTGGGGACGCGACACGCGCTGCCCTGGCTCTGGAGCCGGTAGGGAGGCCGGGCGCACCCAGCGCTGCGCGCCCCTAGCCAGGAGGGAGCCAGGGATTGCGCTCCGGGCGGCGGGACGAGTAGGGGCGCGGCTGCCGCCGCCCTCTCTGCGTCCCCCCCGAGGAGGCCCGCGCCCCGACGCGATCTCGCCTGCCGCCCGGGCACTTTTGTCGCGGGTGATAAACAATGAGGTCGGGAGCGCAGCGTGGCCCGGGCGAGGTCTCCTGGGGCCCCGACCCCAGGCTGAGCGGCAGACCCGGCCGGGGGAGGGCGGCGCGGCCTGGGGACCCCTATCGCGCGGTGGCGGTGGAGCTGCTGTTGTAGTCGGAGATCACGGCACCCCGAGCCGGTGAGGCGCGAGTTTGAGCTGTTGCGCGTGGGGGGCCGGGGTGTCGCGTGCTACCGAATCCCCAGGAATGGGTCTCCTCGGGTCCCCGAACCTCTCCCACGCAGATGTGCGGGGAAATAGCTTTTGGCGCCTGCCGCGCGGTGCAAGCCAGGGGCGAAGCTCGCTGGGCTGAGGCCGTAGGGGGCGCCTCGACCAGAGCCAAGGGGTCGGGAGGAGGAGAAACCCGAGCCGAGACGCGGTCTGTCAAGTGACTTTCGAGAAAAGTTTCCACGAGAGCCACCCGGTAGCGGAGAACCGGGCCGTTGCGGCCACCTCAGTTCCATTCCTGGGGGTCCAGGGGGGTGGTGCGCGGAGCCGGGTCTTCGGGACAGTACCGGGCCTGGCCTTGCAGCACGTGAGCCGCGGGTCTCCGCCCCCCAGTTCCCCGGCAGGGAGAAGCATTTAAAATCTCCTTTACTCCCTCCCTCCCTCTCGCCTCATCCCTGTCCTCCTCCCCTTCTCTGCACGATTTCATCTTCTGCGAAACCCACGTGTTTCTACCAGAAGTCCTGGCCGGCGCCAGCAGCATTTCCACGCGAGCTAGGGAACCTACACGGGGAGTTTGAGTATCAGTGAAGACTAACGCGTCTCCGGAGCATAGTCTGAGCTTGAACAGGAGTCCCACCCCACCCCCACCCTCTGCCCGGGAACTCTGTCCTCCGGCAAGAACAGGGACGCTACCAGGGTCACTCCCGCCGCCTCCCCTCCTCCCGGGTTCCACTCTGGCGCATTGGATGGGTTGCATAATAACTCCCTGTAACGACCGGTGAATGCAGAAATGTTTGAAAGGTGGCTTACAGACCTTGGAGCTGGAAAGCAATTAAGAGCCCAGCCTGGGGTCGCCTGGGTGAGCGCGCGCCGCGCGTCCGGGAGGCGCTAGAGAGCCCAGCCTCAGTCCTGCTCCCCTGCCGCCACGGGGAAATAAAATAGTAAAGCCCAACACCGGCTTCTTTAGGCTTCTGGGTACTGAGATAATTTGGAAAGAGCTGAGCGGGGATATTAGAGTGTAGTAGAGATTTACTCCCACAATTAAATTTGGAGGTCAACATAAATAAATACGAACAAGACGTGTTTGGAAATGAGTCCAAAGAATTTACAAGAACTAAGACTAAGATTAAAGTCATTTTTGGTGTGGCTATGGCTTTGGGTGTGTTTGATTTCTATCGGTGCTGGTTAAACAGGATAAAAACCTAAATCCCTGATTCCCCCAATTGAAGGCATTTTTAGTTGGGTTGTCAACCTTTTTTTTTTTTTTTTGCCTTTTTCGAGACAGGATCTCACTATGAGGTTCACTTAAACTCTTTGGAATCCAGGTGGCCTCGAACTCATGATCCTCCTGTCTCATCCGCCCAGTGCTGGGTTACAGGTGAGCAGCACCACAGTCAGCAGCCTCTTTTTGTCTTAAACTAAATTATTGTTCCGATGAAACTTCAGCATGAAGAAGGGCAGATGAGATGGCTCAGTGGAATAAGTGCTTCACTGGCAAGTGCAAGGGCCTGAGTTCAGTCCCCAGTTCCATCAGATACAAGTTACATTTCTTGTTATATAGGTCTTGCTTTATCTTGGTCTTAACCATCCAGCAGAAAAGTATAAAAACAAGGTATATAAATTAAAGGCATATTAATATGCTGAGCTGTGAAAGGCTCAAGTCAACAACTTCTGTGGATAACCATCACTACTATTGTGGACTGCTGGACTGTGTTGGATTGTTTTGCTGAATTCACCCACCTGTATTATTTATTTATTTATTTATTTTTGGCAGGACCAGGAATTGAACTCAGGCCTTTGTGCTTGCCAGGGAAGCAATTATTCTACTGAGCTATCTCCCCGGCCAAACTACTATACCTATTTTTTCATTTATTTTTTATTTTATTTTATTTTTTGGCGGAACCGGGGATTGAACTCAGACCCTTGCGCTTGCTAGGGAAGTGCTTATTCCACTGAGCCATCTCCCTGGCCCCAACCTATAGTATTTAGATGCCAATGGAATGCCCATCTCTGACAGGACTAAACAAAAAAAGGAGATACAAAAGGACCATTTTGGGGCTGGAGAGATAGCTCAGTAAAATAAGTGCTTGCCTGGCAAGTGCAAGGGCCTGAGTTCAATCCCTGGTTCCACCAAAAAAGGACAATTTTGTATCTGTATATGCAGAATAGTTAGGATAGATATACAGCTACTTTTGCTTAATTCAATGAGAAGAAAGATTTGTACTAATCGTTTTTAGATAGGTTATCCTGCCTACTTCTTGTATTATGGATAATCCCGAGAAGATAACATTGTGCATTTTTTTTTTTTTTTTTTTGTGAAACCGGGGATTGAACTCAGTCCCTTGCGCTTGCCAGGGAAGTGTTTATTCCACTGAACCATCTCCTCGGCCCCTACAATGTATTAATTATTGAAACTGTCCTATTATTATTTTTTTTTTCCAAAGGGACTTTTTTTTGGTCTTATTTTCACTATTGTCTTTTTTGGCACCGGGAATTGAACTCGGGGCCTCGTGCTTGCTAGGCAGGCGCTGTGCCACCGAGCCACATCCCTGGCCCTAAGGTTTGTTTGTTTGTTTCCAAAGGGACTTTTTTTTTGGTCTTATTTTCACTATTTTCTTTTTGAAACTGTCCTATTAATAAGCTTTGAAACTAAGAAAAAAAATCCTCGGTTCCACAGCAACAAGAAAAACCTTAAGCATCAAGATCCATGGGAAATGGTATATACAGCATTCTTCTGTGTCGCTATCTTTCCTCCTGAGCACAACTTTTTTCTCTTTACCATTAGTTTTTAGCCTCTGGATCCCAGTTATCCCTGTATTCCAGCTTTTTGTCTGACCTTCTCACTGCCATCCCTACCCACTTTATAGATAATTTCTTCGTTTTTTTTTTTTTTTTTTTTTTTTGTGCCAGGAATTGAACTCAGGGCCTCGAGTTGAGCTACATCCCAGGCCCTTTTCTTCCTCCTTCATGCTCTTTTACTCTTCTTTTTTCCCCCTTTTCTTAGTTTGTTTTGTTTTTTGCTACTGAGGATTGAATTTAGGACCTTGGATTTGCCAGGTAGGCACCTATGCCACTGAGCTATCTCCCTGGCCCCTCTCCCCTTTTCTTAGGAAAGCCACTCTACCTCCATTTTTAACCCTTCTCTTCTCCTTTCTTAGCCTTTTTTTCCACCCCACTCCCTCAGCAGGGAGCCAATGTTTTACATATGGAAGGAGCCTTTCACTAATCTGGCATTTTACCCAACAGCCTTTCCCAGTGCTTGGACTTCCTGTCCTAGAAACTGTCTAGGAACTGTAAGCAGTCCCTGGTCTCACCCTTAGTGGCTGGAGGAAACTGAGCTAGGTGGTGCTTTAAAAAGAAACAGCTTAAGTCCTGTTTTTCTCTGTCAAGTGCAAGAGCATCTAAGTTCCACGGAGCCTAATGGAGGGATTGTGAAATCTGAGGCTCTTTCAACCAGCTCCCTATGCAGATACCAGCATTTTCTGCCACTGGCAGGAGGAGGAACAGGTGGGACTGCAGTCTAATTGACAGGTAGCCTTGAATGGGTTATATCAGTTCAGCTACTTCCTACCCCGGGGAGTTTAGAACATCTAGAAAGCAGAGGGGTGTAGACCACTGATAAAGTTTAGGAAGCCAGCCTTTCATTATAGGTAAGATTATTTTTAATTTTTATTGCTTACTTTGGTACTGGGGATTGAACCCTGAGCCTTACATAAATGGGGTAAAACTACCACAAGCTGAGCTTGGTCTTTTTTTTTTTTTTTGATGGAACCGGGGATTGAACTCAGAACCTTGTGCTTGCCAGATAGACATTTATACTACTGAGGTATCTCCCTGGCCCTTGAATATCTTAATCCCTCCCCCCCCCAATGAGGATTGAACTCAGGCCCTTGCACTTGCCAGGGAAGCGCTTATTCTGCTGAGCCATCTCCCCGGCCCCTAATAATTTTTTTAAAAAAATATTTATTTATTTATGTGTGTTTGTGTGTGGCCAGCTCAGCCCACCAGGGGGCGGGGCTGGCTGGCATGTGGTGCTGGGGGATTGAACCGCGGTCTGTGTGCTTTGCTAAGCGGGCTGGCTGGCATGTGGTGCTGGGGGATTGAACTGCAGTTCCTGTGCTTTGCTAAGCTTGTTCCAAGTAGGTGCTTTAGACCACTGAGCCATCTCACCAGCCCCTTTTGTTTTTTTTTTAAAGAAAGTTTCTTCTTAGGGAAAGGCTGATCACTTAGTAAGTTCACATAATATTTGACTGATTTGATTGTGTTTGAATAACTACTATGCCCTTGCATATACCATGGTTCACAGCAATCACCTACCAAAGTTCTTACTATTTCTCCACTTAGTTCTATTTGTCCTTTATTCTAAACTTTGGGCTAGTTTGTCCTTGTCGTTTGCTTGTAGGAGTAACGATATCGCCATGTAGCCCAGGCTGGCCTCAAACTCCCAGAGAACTTCCTGTCTCAACTTCCAAGTGCTGGGTTCACAGGCGTGTGCCTACATGCTGGAGGTGCTGTGTCTTTTTGCATCTTAATAGAAGGTTTTAATGTATTTAGTACAGGGTCTTACTATGCAGCTTTAACTCTAGTGATCCTCTTGTTTTCAGCCTTCCCAGTGCTGGGATTATAGGCATTTGCCACCACTCTGGTTCTTTGCGGCCGGCTCATCGGGCTTGGGGGTAGGCTGGCAGGATTGATTGCCAGAGCCTGTGCTTGTCTGTGCTGGCACTTAGTCCACTGAGCTATCTTGCCAGCCCAGAATTTTGTCTATCTACTGCCCCACATATACTCTAGTCCTATATATCACAAAAATCTGTTGGTTTGGGGCCTTGGTCCTTGGTTTCTGGTGAAAATATCTAATCAATGTGTTATGTTTTGCATTCCAGAGGTTTTTGTTTTTGTTTTTGTTTTTCCCTTTTAGGACAATAGGAATTTAGGTTCCTGTCCATGAATTGCATATAGTTCCCCTTCCTGGGCCCTATGTAAACTGGGTCTCACTGTGTATGTAGTTCAGGCTGGCCTTGAGCTCACTTTGTAGCCCAGGCTGGTCAAACTTGAAATGATTCTCCTGCCTCAGCCTCCCAAGTGCTAGGATTACAGGCATGCACCACTAAACCCAGCTTAAAACTTTTTTTTTTTTTTTTTTTGGCAGAACCAGGGATTGAACTCAGGCCCTTACACTTGCCAGGGAAGCACTTATTCTACTAAGCCATCTCCCCGGCCCCTTAAAACTTATTTTGAGAAGGACCAAAACATCAGTTTTAGTTAGAAAGGAAATAAATGGAAGAGTGGAACTAGGGAGAGTAGACAGAATTCTCTGTTAGAGCTCAATTTTCATTCGCCTGGCTAGTAGAATCTGAGTGTTCATTGGAAAATACACCTTTACTTTCTTTGGTGCTGGGGCTCTTGCTCTACCACTGACCTACAGCCTAAGCCCAGTATCTTTTTATAATACATAAATTGCAAAAATGGTACATTTATTAATATTTGTATATTGTAGAGGAAAATTAGTTTCTGAGATCTTTGAGGATAAATTCATATTCTATTATGGACTTGTTTAATAAAATGAACTACATTATCAGTTGGGTAGGGTGAGACACATCAGTAATGAACAGTGGGAGAATAAGGCAGGAGGACTGTTAGTTCGATTCCAGCCTGGACGACTTAGTGACTTAGTGAAACCCTGTCCCCAAACAAACAAACAAACAAACACAAAACAAAGGGATTGGAGTTGTAGCTCAATATAAAAGTTCTTTGGGTTCAATCTCCAATACTATGACACCTTTGTTTATCACAAAAGGCTACATTTCACCAGTGGAGCAGGGGTAATTAGGGTTTTGTGAGCTGAGCATGGTGGCACGTGCCTTTAATGACAGCATTCTGGAGCTTAAGACAGGATTGCTTAGGTTTAAAGGCCAGCCTGGGCTGCTGTTGTGGTTTGTGTCTAGATGTCCCCCAAAGGCTCACGTAGTTACTAGGGTGGGCTTCTAGGGTTTGTGATGAATTCATGCTCCAGTGCTGGGATTATGGATGTTGGTGCCACATCTGGCCTGGGACAGATAGCCTGGATGCAACTTAAGTAGAGAGGCTTGCCTGTGTCTCTGCTGCTGCTGCGTCTCCTTCCTTTTTGCTTTTGCTGTTTTCTGCTGCCCTCTGCCATGTGCCACCCTGCCTTCCAAGTATGGACTGAAACCTATACAAACTGTGAGCTAAATAAGCCTTTCCTTAATTCTGGATGTCAGGTATTTTGTCTCAGGAAGGACAGAAAAGTAACCAAGACAATTAAGGCCTGCCTGAATCTACATATTGAAAACCTATCTTAAAACACACACACACACACACACACACACACACACACACACAACACACACATACACACACACACACACGCACAGAGTCTTGCTATCTTGACGTGAAAAGCTCAACTTTGGACATTAATTGGAATCTAGAGTTAATACTGGATAGTAGAGTCAGGTATGGTAGGTAGTCCAAAACCCATAATCCCAGCATTGTGGAGGCTGAGGATTGAAAGTTTGAGCCCAGCCTGGGTAGTTTAGTGAAATCCTATGTCAAAGACTAGGGGGTATAGCTCAGATCCATAGAAACAGGGACTACAGTTTCCTTTTTTTTTTTTTTTTTTTTTTGTGGAACCGGGGATCAAACTCAGGCCCTTGCACTTGCCAGGGAAGCGCTTATTCCACTGAGCCATCTCCCTGGCCCCTTTGTTTGTTTTTGTGGTGCTGGGGATTGAACTCAGGACCTTGTGCTTGTCAGCAAGCACTTTTTCTACTGGGCTTTCTCCCTGGCCCATGGGACTACAGTTTCTTGGGGTAAATAAATTCCCTCCTCTGGGTTTACCAGCTTTGCAGAACCAGGGATTGAACTCAGGCCCTTGCGCTTGCCAGGGAAGTGCTTATTCCACTGAGACATCCCTCCAGCCCCAAAGTTAAGGAAAACCAGCTTTGTTGTCAAACACACACTACTTAGCCTGTGTTGGGTCATATTTAGGAAAAAAGAGTAAGAGACGATTTTTAAGAAAGACAATGCCCAATACTGCAACCTTGAGAGGAGAGGCTTAATTTGTTCCTGATTTGAGGGGATTCAATCCATGGTCTGCTGGCTCTAACACAGGAAATTCAGGGCAGAAGGGTATGGCTGAACAAAGCTGCTTAGTTCACGGTGGCCAGGAAGCAGAAGAGGGAATATCACCATACGCAGTACCCAAGGCTGCACCTGTGTGAGCTAGGCTGACACACTCAGGAGCATGTTCTTCTGGTCCGAAGCTCTTTCTTCATCCAGTGATGCTGACATGAGGATTAATGGTCACAGTATCTAAAGACTCACATTTAAGTTTTGAAATACATGTGGCTAGTTGTGGTGGTGCTTGCCTATAATCCTAGCACTCCAGAGGCTGAGGCAGGAGAACTGTTGAGTTCGAGACCAGCCTGGGCTACAAGTGAGCTCAAGGCCAGCCTGAACTTCATAGCAAGACCCTGTCTCAAAAAGACAAAAATAAAATACATGTAACTACAGATGCTGTATGTAGCATAGAGAAACACTATCATACTTTATTCCAAGAACTTTATCAACTGAGTTTGTTGTGGTAGTAGTTAAGGAAATGTTGTGAATCCAACGTTTAAAAAATTCTTTAGCTTGGCATGGTACCACAGGCCTGTCATCCCAACTCTCTGGGAGAATTTGTTTAAAGAAAGAGGTGGCTCAGTAGAATAAGTGCTTCCCTGGCAAGTGCAAGGGTCTGAGTTCGATCCCTGGTTCCACCAAAAAAAAAAAAAAAGAGAGAGAGATAAGGAAATTCCTATTTTGTGTCTTAACATATTTTTCTTTTGCAGTACATGTTCTGAGTTTGCTTATTTTATTCAGTAGTAAATATTCTTTTTTTTTTTTTTTTTTTTCCATGGAATCGGGGATTGAACTCAGATCTTTGCACTTGCCAGGCAAACGCTTATTCCATTGAGCCATCTCCCCTGCCCCAATAGTCTTTTTTAAACACAAAACTGCATAAGAAAGACTTCCCATGTTTTTGTTATTTCAGATCGAGACCTTGTGTGACAGGGCATGAAGATTCATCCAGATTCTCCTCCAAAGTGAGACTTCCCAAAGGACCAATGTTTCCTGTGCCATTGGAGTTCTTCTTACTTTATAGCTATGTCTCGATCTCGCCACACAAGACCTTCCAGGTTAGTCAGAAAGGAAGATATAAACAAAAAGAGAAACAACCGAGTGAAGAAGACCAACAAGCCACCACCGAACAAAAATGTGACATTGGTCAAGCCTGCAAGCCCTGGGAAGCTAAAACAATTTATTCAGGAAAGAGATGGTAAGAAAAGAACAGACCCCAAACCTCTTGTGCCAGCCAGAAGCCTTCTGACCCGGGCTGGAGCTGCCCGCCTAAATCTGTCTCGCTCGGAGCTTCTGGTCCAGAACCCAGTGTCCCTCGCTTGCAATGGCTTCACCATGGCTCTCCGCAGCGGGCGGCTCTCCCAGCCACCGGTGGTCACCACCAAATCCAGGAAAACCCCACCGTCCAAGAGCTCAGCGAAGCACCGTGAGTGTAAGGTCCTCACTAACACCGGAGTCAAGCACTCGGAGAATGGCCCTGTCCCAGACCCGGCCCCCCTGACCCCCCTTGATGCAGACAGTCCGAGAGGTGTGCAGACTATGTCTGTAGTTGAAGGCACGAGCCTGGAGCCCACCCAGCCTGGGCCTCACGCAGCCGAGGAGCTCAGCACCGGGGGACCCACGCCTGGTGCCGTGGCGGCTGAGATCCCGTCTGGACCCCCAGAATGGCCACATTGCAAGAAGGGACTCCTCTGGGAGCAGCCGGGCAGTGAAGCCCCGCGTGCACCCTGGTCTGGAGGAGGGCTCGCCGCTGTTCCCTCCCACAGGGACCCTAAGGCCCAGCTGGAGGACCTGGGCTCACGGGTGCAGTCTCTGAGGCTGTTTGACATCGGCCGGGATCCTGACGTGAGTGCACAGAACCCCGAACCAGATGTCAGGCGCGCCCTGCCCGTCTCCCCCTCTGCCCTGGTCAAGCTTCTGGCAGTCGGCCCTGCTCCTCCAGCCCTGCATGCTCAGCCCGATGCCCCGGAGGCCCTCCCGGCCGCCCCAGCTCGACAGGGAGCTGATTCGGCCTTGAGGCCGCTCTCCAGCCACTGGGAAACCCGCGGTGCTGACCCAGTTCCGGCGGTGACTGCCGGTGGTGCTCCAGTCCAAAGAGAGGCTTCTGGTGTCGTCCTCCCCTCAAGAGAAGCCCGTGGCCAGGCCTCCTTCGCGTCCCTGCTCCCGGAGGCTGCTCCTGCTGGTGCTGTGTCCCCGCGGTGGCCCGGCGCCCGGGGTGCTGCGCCGCTCTCGCCCTTGGGCGCAGGACCCGCTCCTCGGTCCTACCCAGGCTCGGGTTTTGGCCCAGTGCTCCCAGGGACAGCAGCTGGCCGCCCCGAGCCAGGGGAGCTGGTTCCCCGCGGACTCCCCGCGGCCGTCCAGCTCCCCGCGGCCAGTCCCCGTGCTGCCCGGAGCCACAGTCAGGAGACTGGGGCCCACACTGCCCTGGCACCCGTGCTGGAGAAGAAGAAGCGGAAGCGCTGCGGGGTATGCGGGCCCTGCCAGCAGAAGGCCAACTGTGGCGAGTGCACGTACTGCAGGAACCGAAAGCACAGCCACCAGATTTGCAAGAGGCGCAAGTGCGAGGAGCTGAAGAAGAAGCCAGCTGTCCTGGTGCCCCTGGAGGTGAGTGCGCGCCCCTGGCAGGAGAGGCAGAGTGCTGGCACCGGACTGTGGACTCCAGCTTGGCTTTCTTGTAGTTTGCCCCGGAAAGCTACAATCTTGCATTCTAGCATTTGGTAGAAACGGTGGAATCATAGAGGTGTACATTTGCAAAGCGTTTCACCGGGCCTCAATTTGTCTAGTTGCTTGTCTTTTTTTTTTTTTTTTGGTCGTGTTTTTGTTGTTGCTTTGGTACCAGGAATAGAACTCAGGACCTTCCTCTTGTGAAGCAGGTGCTTAAGCCTCTGAGCTAAAGGGTTTTGCTGTGTGGTTCAGGCTGGCCTTTAACTCACGATAGCCCGGGCTGACCTCAAACTCACAATCCTCTTCTTTTTTTTTTTTTTTGGCGGAACCGGGGATTGAACTCAGGCCCTTGTGCTTGCCAGGGAAGCACTTATTACACTGAGCCATCTTCCTGGCCCCTATTTTTTATTTTATTTTATTTTATTTTTTTGTTTTTGTTTTTCAAAGTTTTATTGATAAACAGATAGCAATGAGACAGTTTCAAATCAAATCGGAAGTACCGTTTCAACAAATATTACACTGCATATATTCTTCTTAGTGGTTAATTGCTGTACAAGATGCAGACTTGTGATTCTATTTACAAACACCATTAGAACAAATCATTCTATTCATTAAGAGAATGCAACTATATATCTATCCCAACCACTTTGAATACACAGATACAAAATGGACATTCATAGGCATACCCCATTTTTTCTAAGTTCCATTATTGAATATTATAGGTGTGTAAACTCAGCAAAATATTCTAAAAGAGTCCAGTAGCCCATAATAGCATTGGGTCTTCTGTTTAACTGGCAATGTCAGAAATTATTGACCTGAGTCCCCCACAGCTCAACTTAACAGCATGGCTTTATTTCCTATATTTTGTCTTCATACTTTTCTACTGGATGGTTAGGACCAAGGTAAAGCAGGACCTATGCAACAAGAGTTGTAGCTTTTTGGTCTGAGAAGGTCAGTGAAATGCCCTCAGGATTTATCCTGAGATCCTGTACCTCAGATTGTAGAACCTTTGTCAGTGCAGCCATGTGGATGAGTCACGGCCATTGCTTGCTGGCCCCTATTTTTTAAAAGTTTCTCTTTCTTTTTTATTTTTTTATTTTTTTGAGCAGAATATATTTATTGAGGGAAAGAAAGCTCCGGTCTGAGAGAGGGAGGGGGGCCCGAGTGGGTAGTCCCCATTATTATTATTATTATTATTATTATTATTGGGTTTTTTTTTTTTTTTTTTTTTTTAATTTCAAGAGAAGATCTCATAAATTTCCCAGGCTAGGCTTAATCTTTCCACCCTTCTGCCTCAGCTTCCTAAAATGTTACCACACCCAGCTTTCTTTCTTTTTTTGCTGTACAGGGGATGGAACGCAGGACGCTGTGCTTGCCAGAAAAGCACTTATTTTAGTGAGCTATCTCCCCAGCCCCCAGTTCTCTTAATTTCTTTTTTTAATTTTTTATTTATTTGTGTGTGTGTGTGTGTGGCCAGTTCAGCCCACCAGGGGGCTGGCTGGCATGTGGTGCTGGGGGATTGAACCGTGGTTCCTGTGCTTTGCTAAGCTTGTTCGAAGTAGGTGCTTTAGACCACTGAGCCATCTCACCAGCCCCTCTTAATTTCTTCTAATTCTTTTAATTGGCTTTAAGAGGAAAAGCTCTTATTTACCTACTTGATTATCTTTCAATCTGAACCCATGACTTTTTATTATATTCAATGGACTATAATCCCGTATTAACATTTCTTTTGTGGGGGGAAGTGGTAGGGATGGAACCCCAAGGCCTTTCAAATGCCAAGCATGAATTATTCCAGATATCTTGCTATCAGATTTGAGGTTCTAATTATCTCAAATTTGGCTGGAAAGGAACTTCAGCTTTTTTTTTTCTCCCCTCTTTTGGAATTGGAAGCACCAAGCCATGTCCCAGCCAGCCCTCAATAAGCCACCACAGCTGGCTTCAACCATTCTCAGAGTAATAATTTTCTGGTACCACATTTCTCTGTTGAAAGTGTTTGTGCTACTCATGCATGGAGAGTTGCTGTACGGGGAGAGTAGTGATTGTCCCTGTACGTTGTTGGTGTGTTCCAAGTTACTTGTTCTCTTTTTTGTTCTTGCTTGTTTTGTTTTGTTTTTCTCTTGTTCTTGGGTGTACAGGGTCTCACTGTGTAGATTGGACTCATAGTGATTCTCCTGTTTACAGCCTCCTAAGTGCTGGGATTACAGGCCGTGCCACCATGCCTAGTCTCCATTGCTGGCTCAGCGCGCTCCAGGGGTGGGGCAGGTGCCTGCACTGCAGGCCTGGGGATTGAAATCCCAGCCCCTGTGTCTGCCTGAGCAGGGCTTTAATCCGCTGAGCTATTTGGTGGGCCCTCTCTTGCTCGTTCTTAACCCCCACCCTTCCCCTCAAGAGTCCCTATAGGGGCCGGGGAGATGGCTCAGTGGAATAAGCGCTTCCCTGGCAAGCACAAAGGCCTGAGTTCAATCCCCGGTTCTGCAAAAAAAAAAAAAAAAAAAGAGTCCCTAGAGCATTTCTTTGGACATCACTGTCCTGCACTCAGGAGGTGGATAGATGCCCTCCTGGCATGGGCATAAAGTGTCTGAGAGAAATGCATTCTAAGAAAGCAAGGACCAACTTGTTTTTTTTTTTGGTGGAACCAGGGATTGAACTCAGTCCTTTGCGCTTGCCAGGGAAGCACTTATTCCACTGAGCCATCTCCCCGGCGCAAGGACCAACTTGATACTCTTGTTTCTGTGTGTTATTGTTGTTTTGGCTTAGTATTCATCATCAGTACAGTATAATACATTGTATGTATATACCACAGTGTATTTATTCTTAATGACATGTTATACATGTCTATTGGTGAAGGTGCGTGTGCTGTTGCATATATGCCTCAGAGAGGAATTGCTGAACCCTAAAATATGTATGTCTTCAGCTTCTTCTTTTTTTTTTTTTTTTTTTGGGCGAAACTGGGATTGAACTCAGGCCTTTGTGCTCTCCAAGGAAGCACTTATTCCACTGAGCCATCTCTGCGGCCCCTGTCTTCAGCTTCTGTAGATGTTCCCAAACACTGTGGTTGTGCCAATATGTGTGCAGATAGCTCAGAGGCAGAGAGGCACTTAAAATGCACAAGGACCCAGCTTCAGCCTGGATCACTCAAGTACCTCCTCCTGCACACTGCCTGTGATATGCCCCAGGGAGGGAAGCCCTGGCATGTTTTCTGTGTGAATCTTCTAGCAAATGGCCACTGCTTTACCCGTTTATTATGTTAGTATAAGTCTGTTCCTATCTCCTCACCCTGTCCTTCTGGAGTTTAAAACCAGAGCCTTTGAATGCTGGGTAAAGACTCTTCCATGTAGGTGTGGCCTGGCCTTATTTATTTATTTATGGCAGAACCAGAGATTGAACTCAGACCCTTGCAATTGCCAGCCAAAGGCTTATTCTACTGAACCATCTCCCCTCCTGGCCCTATTTATGTAACTTTGTTTTCTTCCCTCTGGCCAGCTCAGCCTACCCTGGAGTCTGTGGTGCAGGGGATCGGACAGTGCTCCCTGTGCACATTGCCTAAGCTTGCCTGAGCAGGCGCTTCAAACAGCTGAGATATCTTGCTGGACCTATGTCACTTTTTAGAGAAGTTTGTTTCTTTTGTGTCACTAGGATTGAGACCAGGGGGACTTTAACCACTGATCTGCATTGTCAGTCCATTTCATTTCATTTTATTTTGACAGGGCCTCTGTAAGTTGCCATGGCTAGGGTCAAACTTGAACTCCTCTTGCCCCAGCCTCCCAGAGTACTGGGGTTACAGATATGCACCACCATGCCCAGTTAGAGTTATGTTTCAATCAACAGGGAAAAAAAATATATCTTCTGCTGTCCTTAGCTCAGCTTATTATTCTCTTTGTATCTGCAAATGCTGATAATTGAAACATAATACCTTTTTGTTTGTTTTTATGTCACCCCCCCCCTTTTATTTTCTAGTACTGGGGGTTGGAATCCAGGGCCCAGGGCCTTATACTAGCTAGGGAAGCTCTCTGTCACTGAATATTTTATTCTGAGACTGCATCTCCCTAAATTGCCCAAGCTGCCCCTAAATCTCAGCCTTTGAGTAGCAGGGTTGCAGGTGCGGTGCCCCAAGCCTGGCCCTATCAACCTTCTGCTTGTGTGGAATTGGCTGTGGCTCGTGCATCCCTCGTGTGTATCTGTGATTCAGCATTCTGAGACCTACCTGGCTTTTTTTTTTTTTTTTGCGGAACTGGGGACTGAACTTACCTTGCCTTTTGGACAGTGATAGAAGTACATAAAAAAATAGGGTACAGGTTCTTTTTAGACAGAGATATATATTAAGATGCGGGCTATGTTTTTCACACATAATTTTTAGTGTGCAAAAGCTAAAATGGTAAGATTACACCTTATTTATTTATTTATTTTGCGGTATCAGGGATCAAACTCAGGACCTTCTGCTTGCCAGGCAAGCACTTAGCTATCTCCCCGGCCCTAGACTTTGTCTCGATGTAGGGTGTTCAGGGTGGGGTCTTGAATTATGTCTCTAGAGGCTTTTATATAGTATGATGCATTTAATCAACATTAACTGAAAAAAGTTAATTGAATGACTAGACAGTAATTTGTGAGTTCATCTAGCTAACATGGAAAATCCTTGTATTTATGCTGGCTATGCTCTTCTGCCCAGAACACTAGAGGTTATTACCTGTTTGGTTATACTCCATACCAATACACTAGATGCACTGTGGACGGTACTGTGTTAATTATCCCGCTATCTTCCCCATATACATGCCCACACTGCTGGCATCGACCTCAGGGCCTCGCACATGCCAAACAAGTGAGCGTTTCCCCTCCTCTTCCCCTCCTCTTAGGCTGGCCTGGAACTCACTATCTACCTCAGGCTGGTCTCAAGCTTGTGGGAATCTTCCTGCCTTAGCCTCCCAAGTACTGATACTGTAGGTTTGTAGCACTGTACCTACTTAAGTTTCCTCCTACTTTTTTTTTTTTGCGGAACCAAGGATTGAACTCAGATCGTTGCGCTTGCCAGGGAAGCGTTTATTCCACTGAGCCATCTCCCAGCCCCTCCTACTTCTTTTTTTTTTCTTTTCTTTTCTCATAATTTTATTGATAAACAAATAGCAATGAGACAGTTGCAAATCAAATCGGTAGGACAATTTCAATAATTAACACACTGCATACATTTTTCCTAGTGGTTAATTGCTGTACAAGATGCAGACTTGACATCCTATTCACAAACACCATTAGAACAAATCATTGTATTCATTAAGAGAATGTAACTATATATCTATCCTAACCACTTTGAATACACAGATACAATCGTCTGTATACCCTTTTTTTGGTTAAGTTCCTCCTACTTCTTAACTAATGGAGATTCCATCATATTTGAAAATCTGAGAGCTGGCCAAATAGCTCAGTGGATTAAAACACCTGCAAGTAGGTGCAGGGGCCTGGGGTTTGATCCCCAGCCCTGCTGTGCCAGGCCCCACCTCCGGGGTACTCTGAGCTAGCGATTGAGATTGGGTGTGGTGGCGCACACCTGTAATCCCAGCTCTTGGGAGGCTGTAAACAGGCGGATCACTATGAGTGCGATCTAATAATGAGACCCTGAGCACCCTAAAGACCCTTCCCTAAAATACAAAAGAGAAAAAAAAGAAAGAAACGAAAATCTGAATGTTAAGTGCTAAGTGACCTGAGTGGACGGTAGCAGTGCACCACTCCCTGTCCTTCCGTCATTGGAACATGCTTGTGGATTCATCTGACCCTTCATCTGACTCTTTCCTCTGGGAGCTGGACATAAGCCTGCCTCCCTTGACCAATGCTATCCATGTTTTCAGGCAGCTGGGTCTCCTCTCAGCATGTGTGGTTCGGAACAAGTTTTTGCTACTAACCCCTGAGATTGCGGGCATGTGTTGTGTGTCCTGAACTGTGCCTTTGGGGACCTTCTTGTGTCACTGCTACTTACACCACATCCCAGTGCTGGATGACTGTAGGAAGTCTTCCACTGTGCAGATGCGTGTGTGTACAGCGCTGGTCTTTCCAGGTGTGCAGCTCAGAGCACCAGTTGTGGCCTGTGACCCTGCTGACCTGGGCTGCTTTTTTTAATTTTTATTTTAGGGAAGAGTCTACAGGGTGTTCAGGGTCTCACTGCTAGATTGGACTTGTAGTGATCCACCTGTTTACAGCCTCCCAAGAGCTGGGATTACAGGCACACGCCCCCACGCCCAGTCTCACGGGCTGCTTCTGACTGGTGGGTGTGCGTCTTGTACCATGGAGAGGTATCTAGCTGTACTATATGTCCACTTACTGTGAAAGACTAATATCCCACAGCGGCCAACATATTATATCCCATATGAGTGTAACGCAAGTTATACTACTATAATGAGCATGCCGGCATAATACATTTTTTTGTTTGTTTGAGACAGGGTCCCACTGTGTAATTCAGACTGCCCTTCAATTCAGTATGTAGCCTAGGCTAATCTCAAACTGTGGTCCTTCTGCCATGCCTCTGGAATGTTTTGCACCCCCATACCTGATGCATTTATTTTTCAGGGGAGCTGGACTCCAGATCGCTTTTGTGGTCCTACCTGCTCATCTTTTATAGTGCATTAGTGATCCAAGAGCTGATGTGGCTCAGCCACAATGTACGCCTCCAGCACTGATGGGGCCGTGACGGATGTGGCCAGTTTTCCCCAGGAAAGATGGAAGGGTCTTGTGCTTTTGCATAATCACATGGAAGTAAGATAGGTAACAAATGAATCACTCTTCTGGACAATTCAGCAGATTGGGGCCGGGGAGTTAGCTCAGTAGAATAAGTGCTCGCCTGGCAAGAACAAAGGCCTGAGTTCAATCCCCGGTTCCGAAAAAAAAAAAAAAAATTCAGCAGTTTATCTGGGTAATGACAATGGTCACCAGCTTCTCAGCTTTTCATGACTGCTGTAAATGCAACAAGAGACAGATTGTACCTTTTCTGTCACTAAAATATCTCCACATTGCTACTGTCTCATTTACTTTTTTTTTTTTCTGGAACTAGGGATTGAACTCAGACACTTGCACTTGCCAGGGAAGCGCTTATTCTGCTGAGCCATCTCCCTGGCCCCTGTCTCAGTTACTTTTTACTCATTGCTGGAACAAAATGCCTAACACCAGGGGCCGGGGAGATGGCTCAGTAGAATAAGCACTTGCCTGGCAAGCACAAGGGCCTGAGTTTAATCCCCGGTTCTGCCAAAAACAAAAACAAAACCCAACACCCAAAATTAAGAAAAGTTTATTTAGCTCACAGTTACTGTAGGTTTCAGTCTATACTTGGCTGGCTACTAGGCAGAGTGGCACGTGGCAGAGAGCAGAGTTTAAGGTGGTAGAAAACAACCAAGAGGAGCAGCAGCCGAGGCATCTGTCATCTCTCTCTCTCTCTCTCTCTCTCTCTCTCTCTCTCTCTCTTCCACACCAAGACCCGAGCTCTTCCAAAGAAGTGGTGGAGGCTGCTGCAAAGATCCAAGCTCTACCAAAGTGGCTCAAAGATTAAGCTCCTGCAAGGAAGCGGCCCTGCAAAGCCCAGAACTCCTGCTAGGAAGCTAGCCGGGGCAGAAGCCTTCCTCCACCCTTATGTATACCCTTCAAGTGCAGAGTCACTCTTAGTGGGGGGACCCTCCATGCCCTTTGGGTGGAGCCTCCACACCCCAGGGCATGGGATCACGCAGCCCTTCCAGCCAAGCTTCTGACTTCTCAAGTTGAGGTATCATCCACTACAGCTACCAAGTCACTCTCTTTAAAAGAATGCCATGGTTCCGGGCATGGCGATGCATGGCTGTAATCCCAGCATTTAGAAGGCTGAGGCAGGAGGATTGCCAGCCAGACTCTTGAAAAAGAAGCAAACAAGTAGGGAGCAATGATTGATTATGATCTACATGCCTGAGTTATTCTCATAGCCCAAACCCAGGATTTAAGAGATGCTGATAAGTGTTTGCTGAACAAATGATTTGAATTTTAATAAAAATACAAAATTTAACCAACTATCACATTCCAAATCTGGTAAAACAACAGCAAACAGCCAGCTGCATTATAGTCCACTCCTTTTTTTTTTTTTTTTGCGGAACCAGGGATTGAACTCAGGCCCTTGCGCTTACAAGGGAGGCACTCATTCTACTGAGCCATCTCCCCAGCCCCAAGTCCATCTCCTTTATACCACATGTACTTAATATGTCATTTCATCAGTTGGTACCCCAAAACAACATTTTGGGGATTATTCCACATTTAAGTACTAAAGCCAGTAGATTCATAGTCTATCTGTATAGCACAAATTCAACTGGTAACTTAAAAGAAAAAGTTTTTAGGGAGGAACAGTGCTTTTATTTATTTATTTTGCAGAACTGGGGATTGAACTCAGACCCTTGCGCTTGCCAGGGAAGCGCTTATTCCACAGAGCCATCTCCCTGGCCCCCAGAACAGTGCTTTTAATATCTGTAGGAAGGGAACTTTTAAGATAGCTTGGCAGTTTAAGCGCCTGCCTGGCAAGCGCAAGGACCTGGGTTCAATCCCCAGTACTGCATGCCAGCCCTGTGCCACAAGCCACTGAAACGGTGTGGTGGTGCGCGCCAGTAATTCCAGTGCTAAGGAGGCTTAGACAGGAGGATCGATAGGAGTGTTAGGTGTGTAGCAAGACCCTGTACCAAATAAATAAATAATTTTTTTTTAAAAAAAGTCTGTAGGAAGGACCTGGGACAGGATAGGGTAGTAAAATGACTGAGACATGGTGTGTGTCTGACATGAGTGAGGGCCCAGTTCTCCAAGACAAATGTAATAATTATGTGTCAAACAGATACTAGTATAAAATAGAAAAGAAACCTTTAAAAAATAACGGGCTGAAGGTGTAGCCTGGTGGTGAGGACCTGCCTAGAGTGCTCAAGGCTCTGGGCCCAGCCCTCAGCACCACAGACAGGGAGGGGAAAGCTGAGTGACTGTTGCTTGCTTTTTGTTGTTGGGAGACAGGGTTTCACTATGGAGCCAGGTGGGCCTGGAACTGGCAGTTCTCCTGCCTCATCCTCCTGAGTGCTGTGATTACAGGCATGTGCCACCACACCTGATGCTTACAATTTCTGCCAAGTGAATTTATAAATATTGGTTACAACAAGATGCAAAATGGGACACTTGGAGTTTTCCAAAAGGGGGCTGGGGTGTAGCTCAGTGGCTGAGCGCTTGACTTTGCCTCATGTGGCTGTGGCCCTGGGTTTGAGCTCCAGCACTAGGAGAAAAAAAAAAA
>NW_004524622.1:7505683-7507354 GCF_000260255.1 Octodon degus
CCATAATAGCATTGAGTCTTCTGTTTAATTGGCAATGTCAGAAATTATTGACGTGAGTCCCCCACAGCTCAACATAACAACATGGCTTTACTTCCTATAGTATTTACTTCTGAGGATTGAATTTTTGGGTGGAGGAGGGGTGTGACAGAAAATAGTTGCCTTTTAAATTTTTCTTCTAATATTACTTTTTTCTTTTTCCTTTTTTTAAAAATGTATTTAGTTTACAGTCTACCAGGTCTCACTACTTAGATTGGATTTAGTGATTCTCCTGTTTTCAGCTTCCCAAGTGCTGGGATTACAGGCACGCCACCATGCCCAATCTCAACCGGCTCAGCTCACCTCTGTGCGGGGCCAGCACAATCGGCTGGGGATTGAACCCTGGCTGCTGCACTCTGCCTAAGCAGGTGCTTTAGTCCGTTGAGCTATCTGGTTGGCCCTCAAATATTTCTATGTAGTTGAAATTTTTACATAATGACCTGTGTTACTTAAAAAAAAAAAAAAAAAAACATTGGTTGGAGAACAACAAAGAAAAAGAACTGAGGTGTTATGTGCATGTACCAGTTTCCCACAATGCATGTATGTGATCATTCTGTACTGCACACATGTACTAATAAAAACTTTGTTTTGTTTTGTTTTTTACTGGGTATTGAACTCAGGGCATTACACTTGCCAGGCAGGCATTTAAGCCACTGAATTAGCTATTTCCCCAGGTCTCCCTCCATCACCCCCGAATTAAATGATAGAACAAAATGGGCAAGGTGCCACAAGCCTCTTACTCCCACCTATTTAGGAGGCTGAGGTGGGAGAATCTCAAATTTGAGATGACTCTGGGCAAATTTGTGAGACTCTGTATCAAAGTAAAACCTTTGGTCACTGTGAGCGCTTGGCTTTCACTCACCCTGCAGAGTGTGTGCCTTTTCCTACTTTTAATTGGTCTGAACTCACTCTGCAGAGCATATGTCATCTTTAATAAATGTAAAACCTTGCTAAAAACAAAAGGTACTACGGCAGTGGGGAAGGACTCCCTGTGCTCAATCCTCAGTATGGTGTATCTGTACTAATTCAGGGTAATATAACTTACATTGCAGAAAGTTTAGAAGTAGGAGAAAGTAAACATAATTAACATATTTTCTCCTAGTATATTTTCTGCATTTCAAAAACAATGTATTTATTTATTATTATTTTTGAGACAGGGTCTCACTATGCAGTTCGGGCCAGCCTTGCGCTCACTTTTGTAGCCCCCAGGCTGGTCTCTCTGAGATCCTCCTGGCTCAACCTCCTGAGGGCTGGGATTGCAGGCATTCATCTGGGACCACACAGTGGGAGCCCACATCCGTGGCCGAGACCACATAGCATGTGGGGCTGGGGATCGAACTGGAGTCTTTGTGCTTTATGTCTCTGAGCTAGTTTTCTGCCCGCTCCCCAAGAAAACAATGGATTTTTTTATTTCTAGGGAAGGTTCTACAGGGTGTTCAAGGTCTCACTGCTAGATCTGGGCACGTAGTGATCAGCCTGTTTGCAGCCTCCCAAGAGCTGGGATTACAGGCGTGCGCCACCACGCCCAGTCTCAGTTGCCCTCTCAGCGTGCCCTGGGGGTGGGGCCGGCACTGGCACCAGGCATGGCAGTCCCGGGGATCTGAACACACTCCTCCTCCCCTGCTTCTGTCCCTG
>NW_004524622.1:7507519-7509181 GCF_000260255.1 Octodon degus
TTTCACTCAGTATACCATTACTATTTTTTCACATAATCAGAAATTCAGGGCTAGGAAGATAGCTCGTTGGTCTAAGTGTCTGTCTGGCAAGCGCCAGGAACGGAGTTCGATCTCTAGTACCACGTGCCTTGCCAGCCCCCCGAAACTGGGCGTGGTGGTGCATACCTGTAATCCCCAGCACTGGGGAGGTTGAGACAGGAGGATCACTACCAGTCTGAGCTATGTAGTGAGACCCTGTACCAAATAAATATATGAAAGAAATTCACAAAGACTTCAAATTCCATTGTACAGGGGCCGAGGAGATGGCTCAGTGGAATAAGCGCTTCCCTGGCAAGCGCAAGGGCCTGAGTTCAATCCCCAGTTCCGCCAAAAAAAAAAAGAAAGAAAATTTCCATTGTACGGGTGGAGTGTTCTTGGTGGCTAAGTGGTAGAGGGCTCACCTTGCTTGTGGGAGGCCCTGGGCTGGAGACCCTGTTCCACAGAAAAGAAAGATGCCTGTTTAATATTCCTTTAGGTTACTGAATATAATTCACTAAATTATTCATTGTTGAATGCTTAAGTTTATTTGCAATGTATTAAGTGGTTGTGGACTTTTCTTTTTTGTTTTTGAGTGGCTCACTATGCAGTTCAGCTTGGCCTTGAGTTTACTTTGTATCTCAGACTGGTTTCAAACTTGCAATGATCCTCTTGCCTCAGCCTCCCTGAGTGCTGGGGCTACTGGTGTGTGCCACAAGGCTGAGCCTAGTAATCCTGTTTTCAGCCTCCCCAGCGCTGAGATTACAGGTGTGCACCACCACGCCCAGGTTTGGTGGCCTGCAAGGCCTGTGGTGTGGAGGATTGAACCCTGGTCCCTGCTCTTGCCTAAGCAGGTGCTTAGTCTGCTGAGCTATCTTGCTGGCCCCTTGTCAGCTTTATTTATTTATTTATTTACGGAACCGGGGATTGAACTCAGGCCCTTGCGCTTGCCAAGGAAGCGCTTATTCCACTGAGCCATCTCTCCGGCCCCAGCTTTATTGTTATATAAGTCCTTGTTTCTGTTTCTGTTTGATTTGTCTTTTGAGACAGCGACTCATTATGTAGTTCAGCCTGCCCTTGAACTCACTCTGTAGCTTGGCCTGGCTTTGAATTTGTAGCAGTCCTCCTGCATCAGCCTCCACAGTGCTGGGATTACAGGTGAGCTCCACCACACTGGACTCTCCTTTTAGGAAACTTCTGAAAGCCCTCGTTCTCATAGTGAGTGAGCCAGCATTTCTGCAAATCTGACCAATGACTGACAAAGGTCAGATTAGAATTAGATATGTTTTTTTTTTTTTTTTTTTTTTTTTTTTTGAGCAGAATATATTTATGGAGAGAAAGAAAGCTCCTGTCCCGAGAGAGGGACAGGGGGAGGGGGCAAGCGGGTAGTTCCCCTCCTCCCCATTATATTTTTATTATCTACCATTCAAAATCAAGGTTTTTATTTTTATTTTTGGCAGAGCCGGGGATTGAACTCAGGCCCTTGTGCTTGTCAGGCCAGTGCTTATTCTACTGAGCTATCTCCCTGGCCCTCCAGAATTTTAAAATTGCCATTATTCTATTAGTACTCTGGTCCTGCTAAATTTTCTTTTCTTTTTTTTTTTTTTTTATTGTTTTATCTTTCACATTTTTTTATTTTTTCTTCAA
>NW_004524622.1:7510587-7517048 GCF_000260255.1 Octodon degus
CGCTTGGCTGCTTCCCACTGCGTGCCTTGTTGCTGTTTCATTTATGCTCTTTTTGCTGTGTTGTTACTGCTCGTGAGGCAGGGCCTCCCTGTGTAGCCCAGCCTGACCCTCATCGTGCGGCGTTTCCTCCTGCTTCTGCCTCCTGAGTGTGGGATTTCTGATGTGTGCAGCATGCCTGGCCCTTTATGCTATTTAGAGAAAAGTAACTCAAGCCCTTGACAGTGGCTAGGACCACATGCTGCTTCTCAGAATTCTAGAAGCCTTTGTTGGGGTGGAGGATTAAGATCCATTATGAATGATTGGCTTTCTGTCACCTGTGCTGTGTGAACTTACGCTTGTGGTTCCCAGAGAGGCCCAAGGAAAGTTCCTCTGCGTTGTGAGAGGGCTTGGTGTTCTGCTGTGCTCTAGATGTTCATACTCCAAAGTTTATTTTCCAATGTGTTTCATGCGCAGCATCATTGTGTGGTGGTCTGCCCAGGGACACACTGCACGCTGGCCCAGGAGACTGGGGCGCAGGTGGGGGGGGGGAGCTGGTCTGAGTGCTGGTGCCTTTCCTTGGAGGAGGGATTACAGGCACATGCCACCACGCCCAGTCTCTCCAGACATAGTTTTCCTAAGTTCCCTAAACTGACCCCACATTTTCAATCCTCCTGCCTAAATTGTCTGAACCACTGCACCTGGCATTTTTCTCGTTTTCTACTTTTCCATAGCAGTAAGGGGGTTATTCAAAATGACTAATTCCATTACTACTGGAAATGAAATTTTGGTGGGATTTTTAAATTTGTCGTGGTGCTAAGGATCTAGCATGTAGAGAAAGCGCTAAATCACATCCAACCCCAACCTATGGTGTTCTCTTCTGTGTTTTGTGTCTTTTTTTTTTTGAGACAGGGCCTCACTATGCAGTTTTGGTTGGGCTTGCTCACTTGCAGTCCATGCTGATCTCAACTGGTAATGATCCTCCTGTCTCAGCCCCCCAAGTGCTGGGTTCACAGGCATGTACCACCACACCTGGCCTCAGTTACTCCTGCTTACTGTCCATTAAACTTGCTGTCTGTCACCTTCATCTTAGGGTGAGATCATCAAATCCTTGAGTGCAGGGTTGGAAATAGGTGGCCCCAGCAACTGGGGTAAAGAGCCTTGCAGTGTCCTGCCAGCATTGTTTACAGCTCCTGGGTGTGACATTCAGAGTCAGGGTGGGCTCCAGTCACAGTCATTAACTCTGACAATGTTATAGGCAGCTATGTTGTTTAGAAATATTGTAGGCAGTCAGACGGGGCTGGGCCCTGGAGAGGTCAACGCAGAGGCAGCTGTGGCTGGAGGCCAATTCACTGAAGGCCAGGATTCAGTAAAAGAGGAGCTGTCACCCATAGACTTCCCTTAGGGATGAACAGCAGTGATTGATATTCTAAATAGACACCAATCACCTTGGGTGGGGGGCCCAAACCTCCTTAACCTACTCCTTCCAGGAAAGTCCTTGTCCCACCCATGTGTGCTTGCTACATGATTTTTTGGAGTCCCCATTTAATCAATATTACCCAAGAGTCCATATTCAAAATTCCGCCAAAAAAACCCCACAAAAAACAAAAAACAACCTTATAAATTGACCGTAGTTTTGTAGTTTCTCAATGGATCAATGTTACCTAAGTGACTATATTTGTAATCTTGTTGATTTTGGTTCTATCCAACTTTAGACCTGTCTCACTGCTTGGTTTTGCTCTATAAACAACTGCTCTGAGAAGCGAGGGTCTCTAGCAACCCCCTTCAGACCCTTTCAATCTCTTAGAAGCTTTTCTTTCTCTCAGTAAATACTTCTTACTCTTAACCTATTGTTCTAGAATTCATTCTTCAATTTTATTTTATTTTATTTTTTCGGAACCAGGGATTGAACTCAGGCCCTTGCGCTTGCCAGGCCAGCGCTTATTCTACTGAGCCATCTCCCTGGCCCCCTCATTCTTCAATTTTAGAAAACATAAACTTGAGTATCAGACTGCATAGCAGGCTAGGAGTTTTTTTTTTTTTTTTTTTTTCTCAAGCCCTTGCACTTGCCAGGCAAATGCTTATTCTACTGAGCTATCTCCTCCTCAGCCCTAAGAATTCTTTTCCTTTTTTTTTTTTTTTTTTTTTTTTTGCGGAATCAGGGATTGAACTCAGGCCCTTGTGCTTGCCAGGGAAGCGCTTATTCCACTGAGCCATCTCCCTGGCCCCACTCTTTTCCATATATTATTTAGAGATCCTATATCATCCTTATATCAAGAGTGAACATTGGTTTTTCTTCTTTTTTTTTAACTTCTTATATATTTAGTACAGGATCTTCAAGGTCTCACTATGTAGATTGGAAGTGTAGTGATTCTCCTGTTTTCAACCTCCCTGCTCAATCACAATCTCAACGTGCTCTGGGGCAGGGCTGCAGGGCAGGCTGGGGATTGAACCCGGCCACTGCCCTCTGCGCTTTAGTCCACTGGGCTATCTGGCAGGCCCTGCACACTGGGTTTCTTTACTTTTACAGAGCCCTGAACAGAGACTTCCTGTAATTTCTTAGGTTGCTGGTTGTCTTCAGTGTGTGGCTTCCAGAGAGTCTCCAATAGTAAAATTACTGCCTTCAGGGCCTGGGACACTTGATGTCTCCAGTGCAGACACACAGGCCCCTTGCCCTGTGAGCCTAATTGACTTTACGGATGCAAGTAGTATAAGCATCACACAGATTTATTTGACTTTTTTTTTTTGGCAGATAGGCAAGTGCTTATTCTACTTAGCCATCTCCCTGGCCCCTGACATATTGTTAAGTGAGTGCTTTCATAAGCCTTGAACAATGGACTGAGTGGTGGTGCACACCTGTAATCCCATCCCAGAGAAGGCTCAGGCAGGAGGATTACAGACCCTGTCTTTAAATTAAAAAAAAAAAAAAAAAAGGAAAAAAGTATTGTTGCAGGGGCTGGTGAGATGGCTCAGTGGTCTAAAGCACCTACTTAGAACAAGCTTAGCAAAGCACAGGGACCGTGGTTCGATCCCCCAGCACCACATGCCAGCCAGCCCTGCCCCCAGGTGGGCTGAGCTGGCCACACACACACACACAATAAATAAATAAATAAACGTTTGTTTAAAAAAATTTTTTTGTTTAAAAAAAAAAAGTATTGTTGCTATTCCTGGGCACATACCTGTAAGCCCAGCTACTCAGGAGCCTGAGGCAGGAAAATAACATGTTTGAGGCTAGCATGGACAACGTACAAGGCTATTATCTCATTTTTTTTTTTTTTCTTTAAAGAGCTGGGATATAGCTTAGTATGAATTTCAACTCCCAGGATAACATGAATGAATCACTCATACATTCCAGGGAGGCATCATCTGTAATGGAAACGCAAGGGGCCACGAGCAGTGCTGGCTCTCCTGTGTGTGCGGCTGATGGGAACTGGAATGGCACGGGTGCTAAGAGTGTAGTTTGGAAGGGGAAGAAAGTGAGTCTTGAGCTGGGTGTGGCAGTGTGCACCTGTGAGCGCAGCATCCTGGCGCTGGGTTCAGTTCCCAGGAGCAGCAGCAGCAGCCTCTGGGAGGGGTGCTGCACTTCCATAATCCCAGCACTCTGGGTGACCGAGGCAGGAGGATTGCAAATTCAAGCCCAGCTAGGTGACTCAGTGACTTAAGCTCTGTCTGAAAATAAAAAAAAAAAAACTGACAAGGTCTGAGGGTGTAGCCTATTGCAGCCTATTGCAGAAGCCGTGGGTTCAAAGCCCCAGTACCACACAGACAACAGGTGAGCATGGCACAGGCCTGTTGTCCTGGGACTCCGTGAGGCTGAGGCAGGAGACAAAAAGTAAATGCAGACACAAGGAAAAGAAAACTCAGCAGAGGGTGACAAAGGTGAATGAGGAGTTTTTACTTAACACTAGGGTTGAGCTAGTGTTTGAGAGGCTGAAGGAGCTCCAAAAATGAGCAATAGTGAAAGTTATACAACATGGTAAATGTACTTACTGCCACTGAATTATATGCTGAAACAGTTAAAATGGTAAATTTTGGTTGATATGTGATGTGCCGTACCACCCATGTCAAGCTGGACATGGTGATATGTAACTAAGGCAGGAGGAGGAGGTAGTGAGTTCAAGGCCAGCTTAGAATACATAGTGAGACCCTATTGCAAAAACAAAAAACACAAGCCTTATTGTACTTGGCCTGTTCATGTCTTTTTTTGGTTTAGCATTTGATTTTTAATTAGTGCCTGTTTGCAGTGCTCTTGAGCCCATTGTGCTCCAGAAGCTGGCACCTGTCCACAAGGTCCCAGTGTCACCTCTGACACCCCCCATCCCTGCAGTGGATAGTCCTAGGGGATCCTCTTAGCAGGGGCTCAGTGTGTTTGCACTGGTGGATGTATTTAGGTCGAATTCCATTGGTTTTGCAAAGAGTTGAGAACACTATACCCAGTAGGTTTTTTTTTTTTTTTTTTTTTTTTATTCCTCACATGAATTTATTAAAATTTTTGCCCAGCACTTTGGAGGCTGAGGCAGGATGATCAGTGAAAGTTTGAGCCAGCCTAGACTATATGGTGAAATCAAGGCAGCCTCAGTACACAGCAAGATCTCATCCCAAGAAACCAAGAAAAGGGCTGGGGCCACTGTTCAGCAGCACAGCACCTACCTGGGAATCCCGAGTTTATGAGCTTGATTCCTGGTACCAAAGAAAACAGAAAAAGAAACCAAAACAAGAAAAAAGAAAGAGGGGCCTGGGAGATGGCTCAGTAGAATAAACGCTTGCCTGGCAAGTGCAAGGGCCTGAGTTCAATCCCCAGTTTCACCAAAAAAAAAAAAAAAGAAAAAAAGAAAGAAAGAAAGAAAAAAAAGAAAGAAAAAGAAAAGAAAAAAGAAAGAAAGAAATTCTGGCTGTGGGTAGGTGGGAGAAAAGTCAAGTGAGGACCAGGCTAGGCTGGCAGCAGTAAAGTGCCCTGCCTAGCATGCACATAGCCCTGGGCTTCAACCTTAGCACAGAGAAGGAACCCAAAAGCCACAGCAGGAAGCCTGGCCACTGGCTTCCTGAGCCCTCCAAGGAAGCTTGTCTCTGCCTATGGGAATCTGTTTGGGACCCAAGTGCAAGTGGAAAACCCATGTCTGGCTGAGCAGCCAGGCTCCAAATGTGGAGCTGGGCCAGCTTCCTGGATCCTGACAGCTGTCTGGGTGGCAGGGATGGGACTGGGATGGCCTCTGTCAGGACTGCTGTTGGGCAGTGACCTTGAGATCTAGCAATGGCCCTGGTCCTTTGCTGCTGCTGTGGACGCAATGCCAGGGGTTAAGGGGAGGGAGACTCCTATCTTGCTTTTCCCAGGGGCTGCCCAGCCACTGAGCCTGCCACCTACATGAGCCGCCCCCAGGAGAGGGTGGCTCTGGCTGTCTGCCAAGCTGGGGCATAGACAGTCTGCACATGGGGACCCCTTAGGTGACTCTGGTGGCTGATGGAGGCATGAGTGTGGAAGGTGGATTTTGCCTCTGGCCAGGCAGGGATTTCTCTGTGGAATGAAAGGCATGGGAAATGTCCCCAGCAAGACAGAAATCCCTTGTCTCTTGCCACTTGGTGGCAAGTGTATTTTGAAAACTCCACCCCTTCTTGTCCTCAGCCTGTCCTTTCCTCGTAAGTGGCTTTATTGTTATTTTCTAATCCACCTTTGCCACTGGACATTTATTGACAGAAGTCAAATCGCTGTTTCTGGGCAGAGCCCTGCCGCAGAGAGGTGTGGTTCGGACGAATGAGATGAGCAGCCCAACAGCGGAGCCTCCCTGTCCTCATATAACCTCTCTGCCTTAAATATCGCCAATATTTCGCCTTGCCTTATAAAGTAAAAATGCACAATACCTTCCAGAGTTTCAGCGAGCCCCAAGGCCCCCCTGGGCTCCGAGGCAGCTCCTGTGAGGTGCAGGCGGCGCAGCGTCCCCTCCCCCAGGCGGACCTGCCCTGGCTGCCACCCAGAGGTGACTGATCAGGGAGACTCCGCCATCGATCTGGCCGCCACCTGGGGGATTGGCGTGCATTGTTTTGGCTGCAGCCTCCTGTGATTTCGCCACGACCAGATCCTCTGTGGAGAACTCCATGTCACAGCTTGGGGCTGCCTGCGTCCTGTGGCGAGAGCCAGCCGCACAGGAGATCCTTTGTCTAGGAAGGGCCAGGCTGAGAAGATCACTTTGGAGTTGCTAAGCTCTGCATTGCCATTGGCTGCACCGCGTAGGGCTGTTTTTGCAAAAGGCATGCCCAGCACGTCGACAGCGCTGGCAGGCCGGGGCTGCCTTCAAACACCATGATAATAACACCAAGAGCAGTTTGCAGATCTGCTCCACTGACGAGGCTTCCTCTGCAGAAGCAAGATGGCTACCTCGTGGGCTTCGCCGTGAAGAATGCAGAGGCTAATTGAGGCAGACTTTAAGGGAAAGCAGGGTGTTTCCCTCCTTCATCTTGATGCAAGGTTTTTTTTTTTTTTTTTTTTTTTT
>NW_004524622.1:7517233-7521120 GCF_000260255.1 Octodon degus
TTTTTTTTTTTTTTTTTTTTTTTTAGGTTATAAAAGAAAACAAGAGGCCCCAGAGGGAAAAGAAGCCCAAAGTTTTAAAGGTAATCAGCTGTTGATTAAATACTATTTAATTTTTTCCATTTTCATACAGTATTTTTCTGTCACTGGGGGTTAAATTTGGACTATAGTGGATGTAAATGTTCCCAAATTTTGAGTAGATAAATAATTTTCACTCAAATAAAGTGCCTTTTTTTTTTAAAGTGCTGCATAATGTGCATCTTAGCACCCTTTATTTTCAACTGCACATGAGTCCAAGGAAGGAAAAGTTTATATGCAAAGTGTTGTGAATAAAGCTGATTTTTCCTTGCAGCCCCTCGTAGCACCTGCATCTGTGGCGTTGCACCAGCTTGTGCACTTGAGCTTTTAGGAGAAAGGCACTCTACAGAGTTGACAGCTGTGATCCACTGTGATTTTAATAGACCCTCCCATTAAGTACTATTTTTGAAATGTGTGATCTTTCCCCTGCCAAAGAAAGCAAGGTCCTTAGAGATATTAGCTCAGTTTAAGATGTATAAGCATAGAGATCTTATATAGCCAAATTATAATTGGTTATTACCAAATTCTGTCCATGTCACCTTTAGTTTTGACATTCATAGTGCTGTAGGACTGAGCATGTTTTCTTTATTTCCCATGGACTGCCTATGATGAGCACAGAGCAAGGACCTAATCTGGCTATACGCTAATAGCAGTGTGTGTGTTAGGAGCTTTGCACAGTATTTAGAAAGGTTCACTTCAAAGCCTGTGGCATCACTAGAAGTTCAGGGCTAGCTGTAGTCTGCCTCTGTGCTTCAGGGCTCAGTGGCATGCTGCTGTTATAAATGTAAGCAACCTGAACAGTCTTGAACTAGAGAACAAGCAAACAGTCACACAACTGGCCTGTACAATTACATTGTGTGCATTTAAGATATTTGCACCTAATTATAGCTTCTCTTTTGCAAGTAAACTTTTAGCCCTCAAAGAGAAGTGGCATATTGAACTATGGCTATGAATGTGGCAGAATTTATCTCATTTGTTTCCCAAATTGTGTAACTCGAACATGTTGGCACTGAGAACCAAACCTTGCATTGCCTTCTAGTTTGGGTGACTGCTGTGGGCTTCTGTTTCCTGCCTGTACACAGAATTGTCATGTAGAATTTCCACCAACCTACAAATATTTATTTAATACTTCTCACACAGTCAGCAGTGTGCTAGGTGCTGTAAAATGAATGAAAGTGCTTGGCACAAATTCTCATGGGGCCTGGACAAATAAATAGTAGTGATTTTCAGGATAAATTAACCCAATTTTCTTCTTCATACTGACCCATCCATCTCCTCCAAAACGAAAAGTGTTTTTAAAAGCGTGATTTGTACTCTTTTCTATACTTTCTATACTGGATGTATCTATCTCAGACAGGAAATTCTTTAAGTGAGAAATAGTTTTAGTGCCACTGCTATAAATGTCTCTTCAGTTTGGAGGCAGGATTGGGGAGAAACAGACCACATACAGAGACTGAAAGATGTTAAGCCTGGTGTTACATCTCTCACCTTTGCTAAGAAAAATAGGCTTGGAGGATGCTGTTTATTTTTGTGTTTATTTTGTTAGTCTGTATGGGTCCTGTCACCTGAAATAAATTTCAGGAGTTTTGGGAACCAGGACAGCAGACTGTGGCTGTTTCTTTGCACTTGTGGGTGGCCAGATTCCCTGTTCCCCAAAAGCCAAACTCACAGCTGACTTTTCATCTGTCGTTAGTAATTGTCTGACAAGACTAGGCAAATACTGCAAAAGCAAAAATTCTTTAACGTTAGTGTTTATTTATTTATTTACTTTTGGTGGGATCGGGGATTGAATCAGGCCCTTGCGCTTGCCAGGCAAGTGCTTATTCTACTGAGCCATCTCCCCGGCCCCAGTGTTTAATTTTTTAAAAAACTGTTTCAGGGGCTGGCCAAATAGCTAAATGGTGCCCCTGCTTAGGCAGATGCGGCTGCTGGTTTGATCCTGTGTGCCAGGCTGGCCCTCCCCCGGAGGTGCGCTGGGACTGCTATTGAGACTGGGCGTGGTGGCGTGAGCCTGTAATCTCAGTGCTTGGGAGGCTGAAAAGCATCACTATGCATCCAATCTACATAGTGAGACCTTATAGACCCTTACTTAAAACAAAACAAAACAAAACAACAACAAAAAACCTTTTAGATAGTAATTATTTTTCCCCTCTTCCAAAGAAAACTTTATTTCTCTACTATGCTGTAGAAATGTTTAAAAGCTTTTAGACTTTAACTCCAGCTGTGTAAAGTTCGTCTTGAGGGGCCAGGGAGATGGCTCAGTAGAATAAGCGCTTACAAGGGCCTGAGTTCAATCCCCAGTTTCACCAAAATAAATAAATAAAGTTCGCCTGGAGCAAATGTAGGCTATTATAGAACCCCAGAAGAGGTGCAAGAAGAGAAAGCAGCCTTCAGCTTTGGGTCTTGCAGGTGAGGTCTTGTCTTAGCCTTAAAAGGCTGCACAGACGTGCGCAGGGAGCTACCTGCAGTGGGCTCTGCCGGTCAAGGCTGGTTCCCTTCTGTTACTCTCTGACTGGGGTCTTGTAGCAGAGATCTTGTCCCTCTCCTTTGAGCTGGACCCTTAGGTCTTTCATCCTGTAGGTCAACTTGCTAGGATGGATGTTGTGATTTTTTTTCATCATCAATTAGAAAACAGATGTTGTACAGCACAACAGGAGTTGCTGTGGACTTGGAGTCTTCTGTTCTACCCTGAATCCGACAACTTCTGTATCCAGTTTCGGGGCTGCACTGGCATATCTCCCCACTAAAGAGAAACTGTTACCTGTAGTGGTGCTCATATTCATAAATTCCTTGAGGATTTCAGGATGCGAGTAGCAATCTCAAATCTCTTATTCAAGTCTTCCCACATTCCAGTGACAGTTGCTGAAGCACTTCAGCAGGCGGGATGGGCACACGATGGCAGGTGGCCAGGTTGTTTAGGGCAGCTCAACACAGCTGCCATGCAAGTGCTGTTGGTGGCAGCAGTTACTGTAGCACATAGATGGCAATGAAGAGCTTCCTCCGTTGTTGACTGAGGTGGAGTTGCCCTGAGTTGCATGAGCTCAGGCTTATAAGCACGGCACATGGCTTGTACTTTCTCTAGGAAGAAACTGTTGTCATTTTTTCAGTGTGTGTACAGCCCGGATGGGGGTCAAAGAGGAGCATATATTTCCTTAGTGAAAGCCAATTTGAAGGTAGGGTTCATTGGCTCAGATTGTAAACCTTGGTCCCTGTAGAAAGTCAGACAACATTGTCAGTTGAGCTCAGTAGAATAAGCACTTCCCTGGCAAGTGCAAGGGCCTGAGCTCAATCGCCCGTTCCAGAGGAAAAAAAAAAAAAAGTCAGTTTGGTATTTGAGCAAAATTTCATAAGGGGGTTAAGGGAAAAACTAGCAATGACAAAGGAACCCAGGGCTAAGGAAGGCCAAACTGTCTGTGCTCCTAAGACTAAAGGCCTGGGGTGACTACACCATGTAGTTGATTAAGGCATGCTGCAGAGCGCCCCTGGTGCATGGCCCCTTGCTTTGGACACTCTCATCCCATCCTTCTCGCCGATCGGAAACAGCTCTGGAAGTCTGCTTTTGAGAGTACTCTTACCAGGTCTGATGAAAATACAGCAGATGTAGCTGCCAAGTGCCATCCAGCAGAGAGGCAGGCTGTAGAAACGTTCTGCTGCATCCTCATTCACCTTCTGCACCTTACCTGTCACCAGGCAAGTCCTTCCCCAAAGTTAGAATGACTATGAAGAGTCTCCTCCTCTCCCCTCCCCTCCCCTCCCCTCTCCTCCTCTCAAAACAGGTTGGTGCACAGCACAACAGGGGTTGCTGTGGACTT
>NW_004524622.1:7522070-7524855 GCF_000260255.1 Octodon degus
GCCCCGCCCCCTGGTGGGCTGAGCTGGCCACACACACATACCACACACACTCTCTCTCTCTCTCTCTCTCTCTCTCTCAAAAAAAAATAAAAAATAAAAAATAAAAAAAAAAAAGATACCAGGGGGACTGGGGAGATGATGGCTCAGTAGAATAAGCGCTTCCCTGGCAAGTACAAGGGCCTGAGTTCAATCCCCGGTTCTGCAAAAAAAAAAAAAAAAGATACCAGGTGTGATGATTCATACCTGTGATCCTTGTACTTTGGAAGCTGAGGCAGGAGGATCACTGTGAGTGTGAGACCAGCGTGGGCTATATAGTGAAGTTCAACACCAGCTTGAACTATAGTGAGACCCTCTCTCAAAACAAAATAAAATAAAACAAAAAAATTTCAGAACCAAGAGTATGAAGAGGATAACATTAGATGAGACTGGGTGACTGTCACAGAAGAATTCTGTGCTACTCTTACAATTCACTGGCACATGCACACCTAAAATCATTTCATAAGGAAAAAGCATAGGCACCCTTGGGTGTGTGGGGTTACACATTGGCATGTTCTGTACGTGGGCAGGAGTATGGGACCCTTTCTAGCCACGTGATTATGTATGTGGGAAGAACTGGATAATCAAATACGAAGAAGTGTTAGTGGATATGGAACCAGGAAGCGGCGCAGAGGCCAACTGAGAAGCCGTGCCGCTTCGGGGCTTGATGGGGCCACACTGCTCCGTTCTCTGCTTCCTTCCTTTCTTGATGATGCTGATAAAGTGAAGAGCAAGTGGTGGGAGGTCCTGGCAGCATGGGGCCTGCGTGTTACTACATAGCAGCACACTTGTATGTAGCTGCCGTCACATGTCTGCTTGAGCAAAGAAGCTATGTGAGGGTTATGACTGGCTTTTCTCTTTTTCCTTTTTTGGTACAGGGGATTGAACTCAGGACCTTGAGTTTGCCAAGCAGGTATTTATGCCACTGAGCTATCTCTCCAGCTCTCTCTCTCTCTCTTTTTTTTATTTTTTTGGCAGAACCGGGGATTGAACTCAGGCACTTGTGTTTGCCAGGCAAGCACTTATTCTACTGAGCCATCTCCCTAGCCCTTCTCTTTCTTTTTGAGCCAGGGTCTTGCTCTGCAGTTCAGGCTGCCCTTGAACTCACTGTGCAGCCCAAGCTGACCTTGACTCATGCATGGCCACTCTCTTGCCTCAGCCTCCCAAGTGCTAGGATTACAGGCATCTGCCACTTGGACCAGTGTGTTTTTGTTTTGTTTTGTTTTGTTTCTGAGGAACCAGGGATTGAACTCAGGCCCTTGCGCTTGCCAGGCAGGCACTTATTCCACTGAGCCATCTTCCAGGCCCCTCAGTGTGGTTTTTTTGTTTTTTGTTTTTTGCAGAACTGGGGATTGAACTCCCTTACTCTTGCCAGGGAATTGCTTATTCCACTGAGCCATCCCTGTGGCCCACTTGGATAGTTTGTAATTGATATTGATGCTGTTACAGTAAAAATATTTGGTGCCATTGCGAAGGTTGAGTTAAATGCTCCATCCAAGTTCCTTTCTGTGAAGCATTTAGTAAATATTATTTGAGCACATACCAAGTGCTGGGGCGTAATGTTAAATGTACCAATGTGTTTCCTGCCTTGCAGGCGATTAAATGTTGTTAAGGAAAGGCAAGGGGAAGAAAAAAACCACTTTATATATTGTGGCACATGTATTGAAAGACAGAAGAACAAGTGGGAGATGGGGAAGTTGGTGGTGTCTTTTGAAAACTATTCCTTTATATTGTCAATTATTACATACATTAATGTGGGCTTAAAAGGGACACATAGGGGGCCAGGGAGATAACTCAGTAGAATAAGTGCTTGCCTGGCAAGCAGAAGGGCCTGAGTTCAATCCCTGGTTCCGGAAAAAAAAAAAAAAAAGAAAAAACGGTACCTTGTTTGTTTGGTACCTTGTTTGTTTGTTTATTTATTTTGTCTTTGAAACAGGGTCTCATTGTGTAGTTCAAGACTGTTGAACCATCTTCCCAGTCCCTGTTTTTTAATTTTTTTAATGTATTTGATACAGGGTCTCACTATGTAGCTTAGACTCACAGTGATCCTCCAGTTTTCAGGCTCCCCAGCGTTGGGATTACAGGTGTGTGGCACCAAGCCCTGGTCTTGGTGGCCAGTTCAGCACACCTGGCGGGGGTGGGGTGGGGGTGAGGGTGGGGCTGGAGTGGCCTGTGGTGCCGGGGATGGAATCCCCAGTCCCTGCGCTTGCCTAAACCTAATAAACTAAAAGAAATGGAAGATAATGGTTCCAAAATAGGTTTCTTGTTTGTTGGGACCTTAGTTCTAACTTTGTATCAGTTAGCAAAACAAATCATTGGCTACATGATAGTTTTTGCACTTAAACTGGTAATAAGGCAACATTCTATCACTTGCAGCAACATGTTGGCAAATTTAAGAGCCTGGGAAGTGGTGGTTGACTCATGTGTGGGATTTCACTTACCTGTGAGGCTGAGGCAGGAGGATCACACATTGGAGGTCAGACTAAGTGATTTAGTGAGAAGCTGTCTCAAAATGAAAAGGGCCAGGGATGTGGCTGAGTGGTACAGTGACGCTGAACTCTATCCCTGGCACCACAGAAAAAGCTTGTAGGCTAAATGTTAAATATGAAGCTAGGTATAGTGATATGCAGTTGTAATCCCACCACGCAGAAGGCTGAGGCAGGAGGATTGATTCTGAATGTGAGGCCATCCTGGACTACATAGCAAGACTGTCTCAAAAAAAAAAAAAAAAAAGGGAAAAACAAAAAAC
>NW_004524622.1:7525041-7527203 GCF_000260255.1 Octodon degus
AAAAAAAAAAAAGTTTGGGGCTGGGGAAATAGCCTAATGGAATAACACAAGGTCCTGAGTTCAATCCCTAGTACTGCCAAAAACAAACAAACAAGTTTGGCCATGGTTGCGCATGCCATTTTAATAGAAGGCTTCATAGTGAAGGACAAATAATCACACTTGTGGATGTAACGTGCCAGAGGGCAGAAGTTTGGTGTGGGCAGTTGCAGGACGCACAGGACATACACAGCTTGTAAATGAGTGATTGGAAGAAGATAATTTCAGAACACCGGGGAGTGACATAAATTTAATAACTTCAGTTTTGTGACTCAACACATGGTCTTTATTTCTCATTGTGTCGTATGCTCGCCAATAGTGAGTGACTGCTTTCCTGGAAGTGCTTATTCACACGGTCCAAGGCCCATGCAGGGCTTCTTCTCCACAGAGGCTGCGGGACGCCTGCTGCCCCTTCAGGCTCTCACTGGGTGACCACAGTCTGCAGAGCCTCCCGGTGCTCAAGGGTTTCGAGGAACCATCCCAAAGGATCAGAGGGAACCAAAGCCCAGTGGGGTTGGACAGGCTAGAGGAAAATTTCATTCAGGCTACAAACGGAAAAGGTATATGAAGTCACCTTCTTCATGCACAGGTCACGTGCTTCTCATCTGGAGTGCTTACACTTGCGCTTGTTGACAGCATGGGGTACTTTTTCCTTGAGGCAAGGTATGCCATGGTTGGAGCTCAGGCTGGCCACTCGGTGTGTCATAGCCCCGGCTGGCCTCAACCACAGCGACCCTCTCAGCTTGGCTGGTGTGTGCCACCACCACATCTGACTGCCACGTGGTTTTCAAAGGAAGAGATGGTAGTGGTAGTTTTATCATCCGTGCTTAAGTTGCATTAGTATTATTGTTTGTTTGTTTGTTTGTTTGTTTGTAGAACCGGGGATTGAACTCAGACCGTTGCACTTACCAGGGTAGCGCTTATTCCACTGAGCCAACTCCCTGGCCCCTGCTTAAGTTGTATTGATGTCACATGAATTTAGTGAAAATATAAATTCTTGCAATTTTTGGAAGCTAAGTGATCAGTGATATGCTTATTTTAGAAACTTAGTTATTTAATTAAATTTAATTAATTAATTGATTTATTTTTGGCAGAACTGGGGATTGAATTCAGGTCCTTGCTCTTGCCAGGCAAGTGCTTATTCTACTGAGTTATCTCCCTGGCCCTAAAAGTAGTTATTTTAAATCACCAAGTGACTATTTTATTTATTTATTTAATTTTTATTTTTCAATAATGAATATTGTCCATGTTTATTTTATTCTTTTGTTTGTTTGTTTGTTTTTTTGGTGGAACCAGGGATTGAACTCAGGCCCTTGTGCTTACCAGAGAAGTGCTTATTCCACTGAGCCATCTCCCCGGCCCTGACTATTTTAAATATATATCTCTTCTCATGTAGGTGAATCTAATTTGAAATAGGATGCATTTGCATGCACCCATTTAAAATCTACAAATTGGGAAGCTGATGAGT
The DNA here is from genome assembly GCF_000260255.1 of Octodon degus. Taxonomy (NCBI): domain Eukaryota; kingdom Metazoa; phylum Chordata; class Mammalia; order Rodentia; family Octodontidae; genus Octodon; species Octodon degus. Next base: position 7,526,546 of record NW_004524622.1, read on the forward strand.
TAATGAAATTGTTTGGCGCAAAATAAAAGGTAGTGGGAAACAGAGGTTAATGTTTTGTAGATTGCACAGTGATAGAGTTGTATGGGGATATAACAGATTACAGTGTGCGGTGCACATGCACTGACTCCCCAAGATGAGTGTGGCCCTTCTGTAGTGCAAGCGTGCACTAATAAAAATGTAACCAACAAGCGAAAACAGTTCAATCCAGCCTGCTACTCACTGGCCCAGCATGCCTGAAGGGCCGTTCTGGAGCCAGTAGGAGGAGGATGCATTTGCTGAAGATTGGCCTGATTGCCTTTTGTAGAAACGCCACCCTATATCTTTTTTTTTTTTTTTTTTTTTTTTGCGGAACTGGGGATTGAACTCAGACCCTTGCGCTTCCTAGGGAAGCACTTATTCTACTGAGCCATCTCCCCGGCCCAACCCTCTATCTTTCCCCCAAAAAACATTTTTTTTTTTTTTTTCCTTTTCAAAGGTCACTTCTGCTTCTACTAATTTATATCTTTATCTTTTGATGATGCTATGGGTGGAGCCCAGGGCTTCACGAGCTCTGGACAAGTGCTCTACCACTGAGCGGTGCACCTGTCTCTCACTTTATTATTATTATTATTTTCTCTTTAAAATTTTATTTATTTATGTGTGTGTGTGTGTGTGTGTG
>NW_004524622.1:7527303-7531476 GCF_000260255.1 Octodon degus
TTTTTTTTTTTTTTTTTTGGTGGAACCGGGGATTGAATTCAGGCCTTTTTACTTGCCAGTGAAGTGCTTATTCCACTGAGGCATCTCCCCGGCTGTTGCAATCATTGTAACTGTTCTTGTGATTAGGGGGCCGGGGAGATAGCTCAGCAGTGTAAGCACCTGCCTGCAAAGGACAAGGTCCTGAGTTTGATCCCTGGTACCCAATAAATAAATAATTGTCCTTGCGATTACTAGGTAAAATAAAAGCCTTATATAAACTATTGAAGCACTCAGGGTTTGAGTCTCCTCTCTTTTCTGTAACGCTTTTCAGTGGAAGAGCAGCTGTCACCACTTCTGTCAGAATAACATGGACTCCAATGCAGTCAGGTCAACAGTTGAACAGATGATGATGCACTGGTGGCTAGAGGAAGCTAGATTCAGTCAGTTAGGCCTGAGCTCTAGGAATTAGTGTGCCGGGCAGGCTGGGGAGTGTGTGCTATAGTCACAGCTGCTGTGGACCTGGGGTGGGAAGATCAGTTTTAGACTAATTTAGGCAACTGAGAGGCCTTGTCTCCAAAACAACAAAAACAACCCCAAACCAAACAAAATAAAACAACCCAACAAAAAAAACCTGGTATAGCTGGGGATGTAGCTCAGGAGCATAGCACCTGCCTTGCAAGCATGAGATCCTGCATTTGAGTCCTGGTACAAGAAAACACCACAAAAACATACTGTTGGTTTTAGTTCAAATTAAAACAGTGTCCAGGCATAGTGGCACACACCTGGAACCCCAATAGTTGGGAGGTTGAGCCAGGAGGTTTGCCCTGAATTTGAGACCATCATGGCCTACACAGCAAAATCCTGTCTCAAAAAAAAAAAAAAAAAAAAGTTATGATAAAAGAAATGGGGCCATGAGATATCTCAGCAGACTAAGCACCTGCTTAGGCAAGCGCAGGGGCCGGGGTTTGATCCCTGGCACCACATGCCAGGTCGGTGCTGGCCCTGTCCCCAGGTGCACTGAGACCAGGTGTGGTGGTGCACACCTGTAATCCCAGTGCTGGGGAGGCTGAAAATAGGATCAGTATGAGTCTGAGCTGCATAGTGAGACCCTGTACCAAATACATTTAAAAAAGGAGGAAGAAAAGAAAGAAAGAAAGAAAGAAAGAAAGAAAGAAAGAAAGAAAGAAAACAATGTTATTGCAAAGACACTTGGATATGTAGGAGAAAGTATACTCACACCACCTGTGACAGCCTCTGGTGTTGAATTGCTCTGGAAATCATGATACATATCCACTGCATTTATTTTAATCTGATGAATTAATTTCTCTTTAACTTTTTACTCAGGAAAACTTATTATGGAAAAGTTTTATAAATACATGAAACATCAGTGTGTTTTTATGTCCACACTCCTCCTCCCCTCCCAAAAATCTTGACATTTCTCCTGTAAACACCAGCATCTCTGTTCTAAGAACACGAGCCAGGCGTGGTGGTGCATGCCTGTAGTCCCAGCACATGGAGGCTGAGGCAGGAGGATCATTCCAACTTTGAGATCAGCCTGGGTTACAAAGTGAGCTCAAGGGGCCGGGGAGATGGCTCAGTAGAATAAGCACTTGCCTGGCAAGTGCAAAGGCCTGAGTTCAATCCCCGGTTTTGCCAAAAAAAAGTGAGCTCAAGGCCAGCCTGATCTGCATAGTGAGACCCTGTCTCAAAGAAAGACCTTCCCCCCAGATGGCTCAGTAGAAAAACAAGAAAAAATAAAAAAAATAAAAAAGAAAGAAAGAAAAAAGAAAAGAAAAAAAAAAGAGAAGAATGTTCTACAGAACCACGACACTGAGTGTTGGTTCTGTTTAATATCTTGCTATACAGCCCCTGTTAGACACACTTAACCACCTTGCCCTTCTGCATAAGCCCCCCTAGGGCCTTCCTGACCCAGCATCCAGCCCTACGCAGTGTCTTGTCTTTGTTTTTTTTCTTTTTCGTCTTGCCTATTGGAGGCACTCCTTCTCTCCCTCCTTCCCCTAACGCCTTTCTCTCCGTACTAGGGATGAACCCCGGCCTTTGCCCTGACCTTCATCCCCGGGTCCTTTTTCTTTTTCTTTTGAGCCAGGCTCTCCTAACATCACAAAGTTGCCCTTGTGGGGCTCCAGCTTTCCACCCTTCTGCCTCAGCCTCCCCAGCGCTTGGTACCTTCTGCCATAGACATGGTGTCTCTGATCCTTCTGGCTCGCACGCCACCCAGTTAGTGGGTGTGGGGGGCCCGGCCAGGATCAAAGCTGAGAAGTGCTGGGCTTCCGCCCCAGCTTCTTGGGGCACACCTTGAGGATGGTTCTCACGGCCATCCAGGCTGGCCAAGGGCGTGGTTCTGGCTCAGCTTCCTGTGCCCTGAGGTCCGGGCTGCCCTGTGGTGCAGGGCCTCTGCCCGAGAACGCGCCTGTTAGGGTCCAGATTGCTCATGGAAGGCTCTCATCGCTGATGAGAGGGCCGGGAGACTCCAAAAGTGGGGTCCGGTCGGGCGGTGCAGGGTGCGCCTATGGTGAGCTGCAGGAAGAAGAGGAGGGTGTGCGACTGCTGTTTATCCGGGCACACGCAGGGCAGGCAGTGACAACGTTATTGACATACGGGTCTTAAGGGCCGGCAGTGTAGCTCAGCAGACAAGCACAGGGCTGGGGGTTGGATACCCCGCACCACAGGCCACGCTGCCCCGACCACAGGCGCACTGAGTCGGCCACAGAGACCAGGCGTGGGGGCGCGCGCCTGTAATCCCAGCGCTGGGGAGGCTGAAAACAGGAGGATCGGTACGCGTCCGAGCTGCGTAGTGAGACACTGCACCAAATACATTAAAAAAAAAAAAAAAAAAGTTTAAAATATGGATAGTGGTGAATTTTTGAAGAATATTTGGTAAGATTTTTTATTTTCATGTTTTTTTTTTTATTTTTGGTATAGAGTCTCACTACATAGATTAGACTCATAATGATCCTCCTGTTTTCAGCCTCCCAAACACTGGGCTTACAGATGCACACCACCACACCCAGTCTAATCCCCCCCCCCCCATCTCCCCAGCCCTTATTTGTGCAGAGTAAAATAAGAACCAAAGGCAGGTGGACATGGTAGCCCACGCCTGTAATCCCAGCCCTCGGAAGGCTGAAGCCAATCTGGGCTATGAAGGCATGTTAATGGCCAGCCTAAACTGCATAACCAGGTTCTGTCTCTAAAAATCCAAAATAAAGGGGCCAGGGAGATGGCTCAGTAGAATAAACACTTGCCTGGCAAACTCAAGAGCCTGAGTTCAATCCCCGTTACCTAAATAAATAAATAAATAAATAAATAAATAAAATGAAATAAAATAAAAGCTGGTTTCAAGAGGTTAATATGTGCGTGATTGTGAAATGTGGTTTTCTTGATTCTTGGGAAGACAGTGTGGAGAACTGCAGCCCAAAGCTTGAGTCAAAAAAACCTAAGCCAGCTGGGCTCAGGCTTATTTATTTATTTTGGCGGAACTGGGGTCCTTGTGCTTGAACTCAAGCCCTTGTGCTTGCCAGGCAAGCACTTACTCTACTGAGCCATCTCCCCAGCCCCTTATTTATTTTTTCAAGACAGGGTTTCACTTTGTAGCCCAAGCTCCTCCTGCCTCAGCCTCTCAAGTGCTGGGATTACAGGGTGCACCACTACGCACATGCAGTGTCATGTTTATTTAAAGCTTCTGATATTTGATTACTTTGCCAAAGCAGATTAGGCCTATCAGGATTCAAAGTTACTTGTTTCTGAAGATATCATGCATTCTGACAAATGGTAAGGTTATTACATAAATGTTGGCAGTCTACTTTCTGCTCAGTATAATTTCTACAAGTACCTCGTGCTGATTGCGCTGCTGGAGTGCCCTGCTCAGTATAATTTCTAGGGAAAAATGGTGAAGATTAATTTGGTCATGGCCAGGACAACAAAAGATTATAAATAATTTGTATTCTTAATTTGATGTTTCAATCAGAAAACTTGGCCATCCATATTCATTGTCTAAGAGTTGTAAAACTGCATAACTGCATCCTGTCCTCCCACTTCTTTCTCAGGACTTAGTGTTAAGATTTTTATTTTTTATTATTTTTATTTATTTATTTTTTTTGCGGAACCGGGGATTGAACTCAGGCCCTTGCACTTGCCAGGGAAGCGCTTATTCCACTGAGCCATCTCCCCAGCCCA
>NW_004524622.1:7531671-7535378 GCF_000260255.1 Octodon degus
TATTTATTTATTTTGGCGGAACCGGGGATTGAACTCAGATCCTTGTGTTTGCCAGTCAAGTGCTTATCCTACTGAGCCATCTCCCCGGCCCTGTTTTTGTTTTTTTGAGACAGGATCTCTCATTGTGGTCCAGTCTGGCCTTGCACTTTCTGTATCCTAGACTGGTCTAAAACTTGCAGTGATCCTCCTGCCTCAGCTTCCCTTGCCTTGGGATTACAGGTATATGTCACCAAGCCCAGCTACATGTCAGTTATTTTTGTAGAACATCCCTCCGTGTGGCTTTAGTTTGCCCATGATGAGATTCAGTTATTCGCTTTTAACAAGGATGCTACAGAAATGAGCCGTGTTCTCTACACGCCACACCTAGGTGCATACAATGTCAGCTTGTCTCATTGTGGTTATTTTCACCTCTGTCAAGTAGGTCAGGTTGTATGTGCCTACAGGCTGCAAGACTGTTATAGTAAGCCTTTTGCATTTGGCAATGGCTTAATCCCTCAAGGAGTTACTTTAACATCCTGTAAAGTTCTTTCTGCTGGGGCTATTGCTCAGTAAGAGCTCTTGGCTATTATGCCCGAGGCCTTAGGTTTGATTCCCAGCACTGGAAAATCGCAGACAACCCAATGAAAAACTATGCGACTGCTCTATTTCTCTCAGCCTCCCTCATCCCTTTCCCTCTCCCCTCCCTTCCCCCTCCTCCTCCCCTGCCTTTCCCTCTTGGTGAGGATTGAATCTAGAGCCTCATATATGCTAGGCAAGCACCACAGTGCTAAGCTGCATTCCCAGCCCTTTTATTTTGCTTTGAAACAGGTCTTGCTAAATTCTCCAGGCTGGCCTCAAACTTGTGGTCCCCCTGCCTCAGTTTCCTTAGTGGCTAGAGCTACCAGCTTGCACTACCATATCGTACTGTGGGCCTTAATTTAGCTGAGATCTTTGGTACTGCATTCTTTTCAGGCACTACTTTTGAGCGCAGAAATGGCAAATAAATGTCTTGAGCTTTAAAGTAGATAAATGAAAGTTTTAGGTAAAAGTGAAAAATGTCTGTGGGTAACTGTTCAGTATCTTACAGTAAAATGGGTGACTAGGGGCTGGGGAGATGGCTCAGTGGAATAAGCACTTCCCTGGCAAGCATAAGGACCTGAGTTCAATCCCCGGTTCCACAAAAAAAAAAAAAAAAAAGGGTGACTTGGGTGAGAAAGTGGACTCAGGTGCCTGTCCCTTGGGACACAGAAGGGCACAAGGAGCCATTAGGATGAAGGCACCCAAGACAGATTCCAAAGGAATCTAAGATAGACCTCGTTCCTCCTTTTTTTCTTTTTTTTGCAGAACTGGGAATTGAACTCAGGCCCTTGTGCTTGCCAAGCAAGTGCTTATTCTACTGAGCTATCTTCCCAGCCCCCTTGTTTTTCCTTTATCTCTCTTCCTGCTGTTGTCTTACTGTAGTCTTATCTTTCTTTTTAAATTTATTTTTGGCGGAAACAGGGATTGAACTCAGGCCGTTGTGCTTGCCAGGAAAGCACTTATTCCACTGAGCCATCTCCCCAGCCCCTGCAGTCTTATCTTACCAGGAATTTTCAACAATGAAGCCCAATCTTGAGAAACTCTGGAGGACAAAGTACAACAGAAGGTGACTGGAGGATCAGGCACAACCTATTCTTCCACTGGAGGGCTAGTGGCTTTGAAGAGAAGCAACAAATGTACAGGTGTGATAGGGAAGAAATAACCATCCAATGTCCAGCAGACAATCTCAAGAAACAAAGCCACAAAAGTATTTTACTATGGTCCCAACTTGGAGTCAGTCTTGGGAGATTTAGTGACTTTAGTGACCCCCTGTTTCAAAATAAAAAAAACTTTATAAGTGCTGAGGATAGAACCCAGTGCAAAGGCCCTGAGTTCCCTCCCCAGCATGACTTAAGAATAGTGGTAAATTTTCAAAACTAGTCTAGAAAAAAAGTAAAATGAAAATGCACGAGGCGAAAGCAAGCTTTCCCTGCGCCCTGTGGGCCGCAGCTCACACCGCAGCCTGCACTGCAGCCCGCCCTTCTCTGCACAGAGCCTGCCACAGTGGATGAGCACAAAGATGGTGCTGCTCTCCACAAAGGATTTTTATTGTGAACTGACAAATTGTTGCATACACCTAAGGGGATTCTTGGCTACGGTGTGGACCTTTTCCTATCCATCCCCTCAAATATTTATTCTTTTTTTTTTTTTTTTGCGGAACCGGGGATTGAACTCAGGCCCTTGTGCTTGCCAAGCAAGCACTTATTCTACTGAGCCATCTCCCCGGCCCCTCAAATACTTATTCTTGTGCTAGAACATTTCAAATGTCCTTTTCTGAAATGTATAGTGTGCCAACATCAGCTCTGTCCTTGCTGAGGTGCGGGCAGTTTGGGGGCGTGTTTCACAGTGAAATGCTCAAATTGTAATTAAAACAGTTTGGACGAACAGGTGGTGAAAATCCAGTCTGTAACCCAGCATGCTTCTTCTGGCCTTTTCCTGCTGTTGTTTTCTCCAAGCAGCCTGTGACGTGGTTTCTGTCACCAGCCCCATTGGTCAGTTTGTATTCTGTAGCCTTTTTCTCCAATGGAATCGTAGAGATTGTACTGTTTTGCATCTTTCTTCATTTACTCAAGATTAGGTAAATAATCAATGTAATTACCCTTGATTTTTTTTGTGTGTGTGGGATTAAAGGTTGAATTTAGGACCTTAGCACTGTGTAGCATCCCCAGCCCTCTCTCTAGTTTTTAATTTTGAGATAGGGCTTCACTAAGTTTCACAGGTTAGGCTCAAAATTTTAATTCTCCTGCCTCAGCTTTTCAAAGTGGTGAGATTATAAACATGTACCATATTGCCTGATATCCTTACAGTTGCTTTTTCACCTTTTTTTCTTTTTAATTAATTCATTTATTTGGTATAGTGTCTGTCTATGCACCTCAGACCCATAGTGATCCTCGTGGCTCAGCCTCCCCAGTGCTGGGATTATAGCCATGCACTACCACGCCCAGTTTCAGTGGCCAGTAAGGCACACCCCAAGTTCCAGGGTGGCACAGATGTGGCATGCAGTACTGGGGATCCAACCTGGGTCCTTGCACTTACCAGGCAGGTGCTTAGACCAAGTTATCTCTTCAGCCTTCTTTTATAAAAAATTATTTATTTAGGTTTTTGTTTTTTTGTTTTTTTGAGACAATGCCTCATTGTATAGTCCAGGCTGGATATGCCTTCACTATGTAACCCAGACTGGTCTCAAACTCTTGGTAATCCTCCTGCCTCACCCTCTCAAGTGTTGAGATTACAGGTGTACACCACCACACCTGGCTTGTGTTCCTTTTTTTTTTTGGCAGAACCGGGGATTGAACTCAGGCCCTTGCGCTTGCCAGGGAAGAGCTTATTCCACTGAGCCATCTCCCCAGCTCCAAGGAAGCACTTATTCCACTGAGCCATCTCCCCGGCCCCCCTTGTGTTCATTTTTATGATCATGTGTGTCACTATAATACCTGCTTAATTTTTTTTTTTTTTTTTTTCTGGTACTGGGGACTGATCTGGGACATTGTGCTTTCCAAGCAGGTGATCATGCTGCTGAACTATCTCCCTGGCCCCCAATTTATTTTCTTTTTTCTTTTTTTAAAATTTATTTATTTGTGTGTGTGTGTGTGTGTGTGTGTGTGTGTGGCCAGCTCAGCCCACCAGGGGGCGGGGCTGGCTGGCATGTG
>NW_004524622.1:7536049-7539790 GCF_000260255.1 Octodon degus
TTTTGTTTTGTTTTTTTCCTTTTTTTTTGCGGAAACTGGGGATTGAACTCAGGCCCTTGTACTTGCGAGGGAAGCGCTTATTCTACTGAGCCATCTCCCCGGCCCAATAGTTGTTTTTCTGTGGGTTCTTTTATGTAGGTTTTTCTAAGGAAATATGTCAGTATGATATACAACCTATGTTACATTTACATTGAGCCATAACAACATGAGGGAGAACAAAATTGAAATTGTAAAGTAATGGTTTGTATCGGTTTGGTTTGATCTTTATTCTAAAAGCTTGTGGCAAATCCTGGTAGCTGTACAAAGAAGCAGGGCCTGACTTGTGGTTTTGTATTTGTTCTCCCTCTTTGGGTTGAAGAATAAGTAGAAGACAGGAACTGAGCTTGAGGACATTGCATAGTATCCCACGGAAGTTCCTATTCTGTCTGAAGACCTGCCCTGTCTGAGTTAAGTGGGACGGAGTCCATGATGCTGACCTACTTGGAAAGAGAAGAAACCAGGAACAGAGGGCAGTCAGTGCCAGGAAATTTAAAATCAAAACCAAAACCAAAACCAAGCTGGGCGTGGTGGGTGCACCTGTAATCTCAGCGCCTCCTCCCAGGTGGAGGCAGGAGGATCACAGCAAATCCCAGTCCAGCCTGGGCTACCTCGTGAATTGAAGGTTACTCTGAAATACAGAACATAGCAAGACCCTGGCTCACAGACATCCCAAAATAAGTAAATAAGTACGTAAATAAATGGAGCCTTATAGAGAAAAGGGGACTGGGAAAGCGCTGTCAGCTGCAGGCCATGAAAGGTATGACTTTATGGTTTTTATTTTGAAAGAGCACCAAGAACCCTTTTATACCCCTTACCCACCTTAGCAATGCTGAGCTTCGTAGCCAGGATAGTGACACAGGTGCAATACAAGACCGCTTCCCATTTGGTCCTTCTCCCTCTTCCTGGGGCTCAGAATGCAGCTGCCCTTTTTTGTTTCCAGGACTGGAACTCAGGGCCACAGCTTTTCCAGGCAGGTGCTGCATTGCCGCCAGCAGCCTGCAGGTTACCCCTTTCACTTGGTTGTCACTTCTCCACACCCCCAGTGTGTGTTTCTATGACACTGACGGTTTGGGAGGACTCTGGTCCCTTGTTCCGGAGAATTCCCCTTAGTCTGGGTCAGAACCCTCAGAAGGCTCAGTCCCTCTCTGTGGATTCCAGAGTGAGGTCTCCTGCGTCCATGGACTCTGATCTTGTGGTTCAAGCGTCTGCCAGGTTTCTTCGTAAAGTCAGTCTCCCTGTGCGATGAATGGACATCTTTTTTCAAATTAATTAATTAATTTATTTGGTACAGAGTCTCAATACACAGCTCGGACTTGTAGTGACGCTCCAGTCTGAGCCTCCCAAGCACTGGGATTACAGGCGCGAGCCACCACACCCTGCTTCTCTGGCTGGCACCATGCATGGCATGCAGTATACAGGGACCGAGCCAGAGTCCTTGTGCTTGCCACGCTGGTACTTAGACCTCCGAGCGATCTCCCTAGCCGATGAGTGGACATCTTGTGTGAAATTCTTGGAGAAAATGCAAATATCTGTTCTTTGACCTGCTCCCTACCACAGACTGTTAGCTTCCATTCATAATTCCTGCTTCTGGCCATTACTGATGACGTTGATCACACAGTACCTTTGAACTTCCAACCACTGCCTTTTCCAGTGGAAAGAGGCTGTCTCTTCTTTCCTGCTTTCTCCTTTTATTTTATTTTTTTTTTTAAATTTATGTATTTGGTACCGTGTCTCACTGCACAGCTCAGACTCGTAGTGATCCTCCTGTTTGCAGCCTCCCCAGTGCTGGGATTACAGGCGTGCACCCCCCCCCAACTCATTGACCAGCTCAGTGTGCCCTGGGGGCAGGTCCAGCAGGGTATGCGCCCTGCACTTGCCAACGGGGACACTTAGTCTGCTGAGCTATCTCCTCAGCCCTCTCCTTCTTTCGCCTTTATTTCAGTTCCTTGTTGCAGCAGTATGAACATAACAGACACTTGTTGCATTCTGTGGACTATAGCCAGTTATTGATAGGTAGTTATTCGGGCTTGCAAGTGACAAAACCAGTTTCTGGTGTGGTCTTTGTATATGTTCACTAAAAGCTGCACACTCAGCTGCATTGAGTTGTATGATTTTAAAATTGTGTGCTTAAAACAAATCAAAATGAGGAAGCACTTTGGTTTTTGTTGGTTTTCATTTGTTTTGTTTTGTTGTTGTTTCAGTACTGGGGATTGAACACCAGATCTTTACACTGAGCCATAGCCCAAGTCCTCCATTCTAAGACAGGAACTCAATAACTTGTTCTTTTTGCCTGAGCAGGGCTCAAACTTGAGATTCTCCTGCCTCAGCTTCCCCAAACGGTAGAATTACAAGCCTGTGGCACTACACCCAGCTGGTTGGGTTTCAGGGGAGGGGTGTTTTGTGGGGCGCACTCTGGGGACCAAATCTGGGGCCTTCTGCCTCAGAAGTACATGCTCTACCCCTGAACTACATCCTCAGCTCAAGAGTTACTGTTTCTGTTTGGCTGTGTAAGGTTCTCTGGGATAAAAATAGCACCCATGGGTGGGGGAGGGAGCAGGAGACAGCACACTGTGCTACCATCTCTGTCACTGTGGGCACCCAGAGGCTGAAGGCTCATCAACGCAGGAAATGCAGGCAGTCTGTGCATTTCCTTGGAGATGTCTTCTCACTGCGAGGGCCTCTGCACAGCTTAGACTGCGGAGCTTGTGCGGCAGGTCCAGGTCCTAGTGGGCGCCGAGCCTGCTGCTCAGTAAAGCCCAAGGGCGTGGGTGCCCTGTGCGGATAGTGTGGGACAGGCGCTTACTCCTTGGGACAACCCCTCTGGGCCCTGCCCAGTGAATTTCTGGCATTTTCTCCTACCCGAAGGCTGATGCTCTGTGACATGTTGCCTGTGTCCCTTCAAATTCATTTTCAGAGCTTCTTCTGGATTCTAACCTTGATTTATTCCTCCCAATCATACCTCCATTTTATTTATTTATTTTTAAATTTTTAATCTTTTTTTTCCAGATTTTTAAAAATTTGATACAGTGTCTCGCTATGCAGCTTGGAATCTTAGTGATCCTCCCGTCTCAGCCTCACCAGCGCTGGGATTGCCGGCACGAGCCACCAGGTTCCAGTGCCAGCACGCCATGTGGTGCTGGGGATCAAACTTGGGTCCTTGTGCTTGCACTTGCTAAGCAGGTGCTTATGCCGCTGAGCTATCTTCCCAACCTTTTTTGTCTTTTGAGATGGGCTCTTACTGTGCAGTTCAGGATGGCCTTGAGCTCACTTGGTAGTGAACTGTTAAAGGCAGAGTTCTGCCTTGAGTGTGATTTGATTCTGTGCCCACCTTGGGCTCTCATGCCTGGCTGCGGCCTCTGGACTACATGTAATCCAGCTTCTCCGGATTGCTGTTTACCCAGCTGATTTGTTTGAATCTGTTTTTGCAAGTAAAATACCAAAAGGCTTCCTAGAAATTGTTCACTGTGAGTGTCCAAAGGACTAACATCCGGGTGGCCTCTCCTGTCTGGCCCTGGCCTACAGGCCCATTGACTTCCTGTGCTGGTCTGCCTTCCTCAGAGTTTAACCTAAGCACTGGGCTTGAAGGCAGCAAAACCAGTTTTTGGCGTGGACTTTGTATATTTTCACTAAAAGCTGCACACTCAGCTGCATTGAGTAGTGTGATTTTAAAATTGTGTGCTTTAAAACAAGCAAAATAGAATT
>NW_004524622.1:7540390-7541499 GCF_000260255.1 Octodon degus
GCTTGCCAGGGAAGCACTTATTCTACTGAGCCATCTCCCCGGCCCCAATTTTCCATCGTTTTTTGATCTTTCTTTCCTTTCTTGTTGGGGCTGCAGATCCCAGGCAGGTCTTCACACAGAAGCAAGTACTTCAGCTCAGTTCAGGGCTTCAGCTCAGTTCTCTCTGGCTCATGTTTGTAGCAGATAAAACCTGCACCCAGAGAGCAGCCCAGCACACAGCACGTGTGTCCTGGACAGAGGCCCTGGCTTCCATCCTCGACCCTGCCAGAGATAAAGGGCTGCTGGGGAATACCTGTAAAGATGGCACTCAGGAGGCTGAGGCAGGAGGACCTGGTCTCAGAAAAGCACAGAAGGTGGGCTACGACCTCAGTGTCCCCTTGAAAGACCTAGTAGCTTCCTCCTTGAGGCACTACCTTCTAAAGGTTCTCTTGCTTCTCTAGTAGTGCTGAAGCTAGTGAAAAGCCTTTAACATGGGCCTCTGGGGGACATGAAAGAACCAAACTTGCTGCACTGGGTGTGCCTAACTCTGGCCCCATTACTCTGGGAGGCTGAGGCAGGAAGGTTGCAAGTTCAGATGCTGGTTAGGCTACATAGCAAGACCCTGTCTCAAAGAAAACATAACTGTATTCAGAAAGGTATTAGTAAAACGAAAATAGGGGTATGCTTTTTATTTATTTATCTTTTTGAGGCAGGGTCTTCCTATGCAGTTCAGGCTGGCCTTGAGCTGGTCTCCAACTCTCAAGGTCCTGTGGTCCTCCCGATTCAGCCTTTGCGTGCTGGGAATACAGGCCTAGGCACCACATCCAGCCAGGGGTATGCTTTTAAATTAATAATAGAAACAACCCTAAACAATTTTTATTACAGTGATATCTGTGATGCTAGACCCCATTTACCTTTTTTTTTTTTTTTTTCAGAACCAGGGATCCCATTTATCTTAAAGAGCCTATGTTGTATTTTTGAAAATCTGGTTCAGTGTCATATGAGACTCCTAAATCAAAGGTAGTTTAAAAAGTCGAAAGTCAAAGGATGTGGGAAGTTGTTCAGGAGAAATGTTAATTTTTATTTTATTTTTTTTCGGTACCAGGGATTGAACTCACAACCTTGCGCTT
>NW_004524622.1:7542024-7543540 GCF_000260255.1 Octodon degus
CGTGGTGTGCATCGCATGCTGTTATCTTCCCAGTAGTTATTCACAGTACATGATAGAGCCAAGGCATAGATAAAATTTCACTAATCGGTACCAGCGCAAACCTTCCTTCCCCGTGAGCTGAGACCCCCGTAGTGTAACTGACTTGTATTTTTCTCCTTTTCCCTTGTGTCCTGGCACTTTCCCCATCCTAGATCCTTTTTCCTTTTGAACAGTTTCTTCTCACTTCACAATATCAGTTGTACCATTGGATCTTACGTACTATTTCAGTGTCTCACACCAAGGAGACAAATGTGATGTTTATACGTGCGAGTCTGATTCATTTCACTTATGAGTACCCACGTTGCATCCTTTTACCTGTAAATGTTTCAGGCTTATCTTCCTTCATGCCATGTGAACCAGGAGCAACAATCTTATCGTTTCTTCATATAAAAATGGAATTTTGATGTTAACTTTGTACTTTTTAAATTGAAATTTCCTTCTTTTTTTTTTTTTTTTTTGAGACAAAGTCTCAAGATGGTCCGCCTGCCTCAGCCTTCTAAACGAGGGTAGCATCTGCCACCACACTTGGCATTGCATTTCATTAGTGGATCAAAAGTCTCTTCATAGCATGGGTGGTTTTATTTATGTAGGCAATGCTGGTGGACTGAGCACAGGGCCTCAGAGGAGCTAAGGAAGCACTCTATCAGAGCTGTGTGTCCAGCTCCAGGTTTTGTTTGGTGCCAGCAACTGATTTTAGAGAGTGCTGAGCCTCCCCAACCAGTTCTACCATGAAAGATACTTTTTTTTTTTTTTTTTTTAGGAGGTGTTGGTCGTGCTTTAAGTTTAAATCTCTTTAATAATAGCAATCCCATCATCCTGATGTGACTAGAGTGACAAGAATTCCATACTGTTCTCCAAACACCCTATCTTAGGTCCCCAGCCCCCTGAAACAATTTTGACCTAGAGCATGCCCCCAAGGTCTGTGCACAGGAATGAATTCCAGGATGGAGAAGGGTGTTGCCAAGTGGCTGCTGGGCCAAAGGGCTGGATGGGGACAGAGAGCCTCTGGTAAAGCAGGCTGGCTGTGCGGAGTCTGGTTCCTGTCACCTTTCCTGGTCCCCAGGGCAAAGCAGGCGCCTTAGGGCTGAGGAAGTGAGGAGTGGAGTCTGGGCCAGTGGGCAGTGCAGGGAGCAGGGCTTCAGGGCTCAGTGGTTCCAAGCTCTCTGACCCAGCTATTCTTGTCATTAGAGGGTTTTTACCCTTAGCCCGGAAGGGGCCTGTGGTTTTTCTAAAGTTCCCTTGCACCCCAACCAGTGCAGTGGACCCCAGGTACAGGACACAGCCTGGTTAGCCAACCTAACCAGTTTATAATGACCCTCTTATCATGACATTGTCAGATTCTTGCATTTTGAGTCCTTCAACTAAGAAATTCAAATTTTGTTTCATTTTAATTGATTTTCTTTTTTGGCGGAACCGGGGATTGAACTCAGGCACTTGCGCTTGCCAGGGAAGTGCTTATTCCACTGAGCCATCTCCC
>NW_004524622.1:7544067-7553352 GCF_000260255.1 Octodon degus
TTTTATTTTTAAAACTGAAAAAATGTACCCCCTCCCATGGATAGATAGATAGATAAATTCATTGATTGATTTTAAGGTAAGGTCCAGGCTGGCCTTGAACCCATGGTGATCCGCTTGCCTCAGTCCCCTGAGTGCTGGGATTGCAGGCTTGGGCCACATTCCTAATACAATGGTTTTGTATAAAATACATTCATTTATGTAGTGTCTACATCTTTAGCTGGAAAATGCAGCATCTGATTTCAAGTGTATTCCCTATAAATTATACTGCAAATGTAGAGACTTCATGTTGAAAAAAAAATCATCTGAAGTTTTCATATTGATCACATGTTGAAATAAGTGTGTGTGTGTGTGTGTGTTTGTGTGTGTGTGTTATTAGGGATTGATCTCAGGATCTTGTGCTTGCCAGGAAGGCGCTTATTTTACTGAGCTATCTCCCTGGCCCGGAGATAATGTTTCTGATACATTGGTTTAAATTAAATATATTATTAATCTAGGCCTGGTGGTGCACACCTGTAATTCTACTCCTCTGGAAGCTGAGGCAGCAGGACTGTCTGCTAGGCTAGGTTTGAATTCGCAGTCCAGCCTCAACCTCCAAGAGCCTGTGATCCACCTCTGAGGCTGCCGGTAAGCAAGCGCAGGGTGGAGCTGTGACCATAACCATGGCCTTGGGGACTGCTGCAGGGCAGTGGTGGGGATGGAAGTCTATTGCAAGACTGAGAATGTGGCCTCGAGAGGATTCCTGCAGGTGTGGGGCATGAGCAGTTCTGTTCTTAGATGGGAGCTCTGGAGGCCTTGGGGACTCAGGCTCCAGGTACGCACACTCTAACTCCTGCCCTAAGTGCCCACATCTCTATGGCTTCCCATGGCACTGAGCAGAAGGCTGGATCCTCGTGTTACCTTTTCTCTTCACTGGAGAAACCTACTGGAGACTCCTGACCACCCTGGCATTGTGTAACATTCAGACTTTGCAGCAGGCAGGAGTTAACTAGTTATCTGATGGTGTTTGAGGTAGAATTAGGCAAGGGCCTGAGCATTATCTCAGGTCCTGGGGGAGACTGGGATGGTGGCAGACAGTAAAATCAGGGTGAACAGGAGTTTCCAGAGGCCAACAATCCAGAAGTCTTGAGGCGCATTCCAGCCTTCTGCGTAGAAATGGCCTCCAGCCTCCGGATGCAGGACAGTAGCTCAGTGGCGGAACACTAGCCCCCAGAGCAGGCTACATAGAGGCCTCGAGTATGAGTGAATGTAAAGTGGATTTGCGCAACTGCCTAGACTGAAGCTGTCTGACTGAATGTGGTAATTTGCAATGTGTATGTTTTTATTCTTTTTTGGCTTAAACAATTAATAAGGCAGCTAGGTGTGGTGACAGTCAACCATAATCCCAGTACTTGGGAGGTTGAGTCAGGAGGACCATCAGGAGTTTGAGGTTAACCTGGGCTACATAGCAAGACCCTCCTCTAAAGAAAGGGAAAGAAAAAAACCCCAAACAAACCAAAAACCTAAACAGTTCACGTTGGGGTATTATGTCTAACAAATTTTCACTGGATCTAGTTAGCTAGAAGTGAGGCAGGGGGCCAGGGAGATGGCTCAGTAGACTAAAAAAAAGAAGTGAGGCAGGTTGTGGTCCAAGGAAAACTTGGAACCCAAGTACGCTCTGACCACTTCCTCCCGCACTGAATCCCTAACTCCCTTCTGCGTAAATCTGCTTCCTTTCTCTAACCTTAGCGTGAATCCACTGTAAATATATTCATTTTCAAAATAAGGTGAGGATGTTTTGAACTCAGTGCTGCCCTGCCAAGATAGAAGGTCAAGGGAGAGCATCCGCTCGGAACTTTCTGGATCCTAGGAGGGGCATTCTTTTGACTTTCTAAGCTCCTAACCAAGGTGACCTTAGTTAACCCTCAGGAGTATCAGTAACTAATGGAATGTGTGGTGAATGGTAATGCATGTTGTTATTTGCTCCATGCTGGGGGAGGGCTGGCTTGGGAGAGGCCTTTGAGGTGCCTTCAGTCCGAGCTGTGTTAGATGCACCTTATCGGACAATGCAGATACACACCCAAGAGCTCAGCGTGGAATTCCTGTAGAAGGCTCACAATGACCCCTAGCAAGTGGTAAATGCTCAAAGCATAAATAATGGTTCCTAATAAACATTCAGAGTTGGGGATATTACTAGTATTAGACTTTTTTTATTTGTTGAAGGACTTACAAAAAGAATTATTTAATACACATTTTTTTCCCTTTAAATAGTTTATCTTCATATGTATTGAGATTCATCCCAGGCATAGTTGTACAGGTCCATACCTTGTGTTTGAGGCTAGCCTGGGCTGTATCACGCAACCCTGGAAGTAATGAAAGAAGAAAGGGAGGGAAGGAAGAAGGAAGTTAGCTGTTTGAACTGAAGCTAGATATGGTGGGCTCTGCTTCAGAATCCTCTAGAAGAGGGCTTGGAGGACAGAGCTGCAAGTGAAGTCCAAAATTCACTGGGAATTTCCCTTGGAGAAGAGCAAGTTCAGTGGTACCCAGGGAATGAGTGAACTTGGCAGTTGATAACTCAGTTGGGCTTCTAATTCCAGCACTCAGGAGGCCAAAACCAGAGGATCACTGAGAATTTGAGGCCAGCCTGAGCTACATAGTGAGACCCTGTTTCAAAAAACAAACCTTTAATCTCAATCCTAGGGTAGAAGTTTAAGATAGTTGAATTAAAAGGGAATGGAGAGGGGCTAAGATGTAGCTCAGTGGAATAGTGCCTGCCTGGCAAGTGTGAGTGTTTGATTCTGGTACAAAAAAGGGGGGAATGAAGAGGGAGACTGGTGGGGGATGGCTGGAAGCTGACCTCTGACTCAGAGAGCAGAGGTGTTCGCTCCTGGACCGAGAGGTGAACTGTGGGCTCAGCCTCAGAGGAAGAAGATCAATGTGAGGCTGGAGGCTGTGAGCACCTTCTGAGCTCATATGGAAATTCACTTTTTTTCCTGGTCTTTTTGAGACTGGGTCTCACTAAGTAATTCAGGCAGCTGTAAACTCACTTTGTAGCCCAGGCTGGCCTCCCAAAGATCTTCCTGCCTCAGCTTCCTGAGTGCTGGGATTAGAGGCATACACCACCAGGCCTGGTTTGAAATTCACATGTTTTGAGATTATCTTTTTAAAGATTAAAGTACTAGGATTATAGGTGTGTCACATTTTAAAACTAAAGGGAGGAGGCTCAACTCACATCCTCCAATCAGGCCCTGGATAAAAGGGAAGATTTGCTTTAGGTTCTTAAGAATTTGAGGCTAAATGAGGGTGGAGTTTTATTGGAGGAGAATGCAAAAATCAGAATAAAGAAGAAAGCAGTCTGCAGTGGAGAGAGTTTGGAAGTCTGTAGTTTCCTTGAGACTCCTACAGAATAGGCCGGGAAGAGCTGTGGCTCCTTGTCACCACCAAGGTAGGGTGATGGGATGAGGGCACATGACTTTCTGCAAGGTTTTTTTTTTTTTTTCTTCCTTGAGACAGGATCTCACTATATAGCCTGGCTGGCCTTGATCCCATGGGAATCATCCTGCCTCAGCTTCCTGAGTGCTGGGATTATAGAGGTGCACCACTATGCCCGGCCTTGTTTTTTTTTTTTTTTTTTTTTTTGGTACTGGGAATCAAACTCAGGACCTTGCACTTGCCAGACAGGCATTTGTGCCTCTGGGCTACAGCCCGGGTCCCACATTCTGAGAGCCCTCACTACCTGCTTTAGCCAGGCCAGCCAGTGGGGATAAGGTGGGCTCTAAATCACCACAGATAAGCCTCAGTGCTGTGGGATTTCTTATCCTAACACTTTGTCTCTGTGTAGAGGACGTAGGTGCATAATTCCTAAAGAAATTTAAATATATTTTTGGTTTTTGAGTCAAGGTCTCACTAGGGAGTACAGACTGGTCTTAAATTCACAACAATCAGAGTGCTGGGGAGCCAGGGATATAGCTCATTGGCATAAGTGCCTGCCTGGCAAGAGCAAGGTTCTATGTTCAGTACCTTAAAAAAATCACAGTGCTTGGTTGACAGCTGTGGACAACCATTTTTATCAAGGTCATCCTTGATGGGACATCAGCATCTTCTGGGTTGCTCTGCATTAAAGTTTATGAAATTGTGGGGTTTCTCTCCTTTTTCAGTGTGTGTAGTATAAATTCCTCTCATACTTGGGATTCAATCCACAGGCCTGGCACTGAGCTATATCCCAGCCTGCCTGCCTGCCTGCTCTCTTTCTTTCTTTCTTTCTTTCTTTCTTTCTTTCTTTCTTTCTTTCTTTCTTTCTTTCTTTCTTTCTTTCTTTCTTTCTTTCTTGTGGAACCGGGGATTGAACTCAGGCCCTTGTGCTTGCCAGGGAAGCACTTATTCCACTGAGCTATCTCCTCAGCCCCTCTTTCTTCCTTCCTTCCTTCCTTCCTTCCTTCCTTCCTTCCTTCCTTCCTTCCTTCCTGGGTTTTTCTTGGGTGGAGGTCTTGGCTCGTGAGGGGGGAGGCAGAGTGGTTTTTTTTTGGTACCTGCCTTGCCAGGCAGGCTCTATGTCACAGAGCTATATCGCCAGGCCATTTGCGGGATTTTTTTTTTTTTTTGGTGGTACTGGGGGTTGAACTCAGGACCTTGCACTTGCCAGGCAGGTGCTTATTCCACTGAGCCACCTGCCCAGCCCCAGTTTTTGTCTTTTTGAGACAAGGTTTCACCGTGTAGTTCAGGCTGGCCTTGAACTCAGCGATTCTCTTGAGTGCTGGGACTACAGGTGTGTGCCACCATACCAGGCTAGTCAGGGTATTTATAAATTGTGCAGGTTGGGCTCAAATCTCTGATCCTTCTGCTTTAAACCTCCCAAGTTAGGCAGTTATATGCATGCACCAGCATTTTAGTTGCTGGGGATTGAAACTAGGGCCTCACACATGCTGGGCAAGTGCCTTACCACTGAAGTGGATCCTCCATGCTTTCATAAAATTTTATTCTGAAATAGGGTCTTCCTGAATTGTCCAAGCCAGTTTTGAGCCCAGGACAGACCCCTTTGCTTCAGTCTCCCAAGGAGCTGGGATTATAGGTGTGCACCCCTTGAAGGCACATGGGTATTGGGGTGCGTGACATATAGCTGAAAGCCAAGGGCCTGGTGGGAGCTTGCAGTCACAGTGCTCTGGGAGATGGAGGCAGGATGCGTATTCCGGTCCAGTCTAGATAACTCAGTGATTTACTGAGACCCTGTCTCAAAACAAAAATTAAAAAAGGGCTGAGGTTATAGCTGTGTGAGGTTCCTAGGTTCAATCCTCAGCCTGTGCACACAAGTGCAGGACATAAAACTCAGTAGCAAAGCTCAGCCCATTTTGTTTTTGTTTGTTGTTGCTGTTTTGAGACAGAGTCCTGCTATGTAGTCCAGTGTGCCCTCAAACCCCGTCTGTCTTCCTGCCTCCACCTTCTGAGTGCTGGGATTCCAGGCCACGTCACTGAGCCTGCGTAGCTATTGTTAATTAAGCCCTGATTAAGCTTGTTGATTAAAGGAAATCTCTTCAGAATGTGTCTCCAATACAGACCCTGACCCATAATTTTTTTTTTTTAAATTTTTTGGCAGAACCGGGGATTGAACCCAGGTCCTTACATTTGCCAGGGAAGTGCTTATTCCACTGAGCCATCTCCCTGGCCCCATGACCCATAATTCTTCAGGGCGCATCAGAAGTTCTCCACGGAGGAGCATGTGTGGGAGCCCCAGTGTTCTTGGCTACGCATTTCTGTAGAGTTGACAGCATAACTAGAAAACCCTCTCTTTTCTCAATACCATTTTCCAGCGGTAACTACTATTTATTTATTTATTTTTTGGGCTGAACCGGGGATTGAGCTCAGGCCTTTGGGCTTGCCAGGGAAGCGCTTATTCCACTGAGCCATCTCTCCGGGCCTGGTAGTTACTGTTGAGACAGAATCTCACTAAGTTGCTCAGGCTAGGTTTGAATTTAAGATCCTCTTGGCACAGCCTCCCAGAGTGCTAGGCTTGTAGGTGTACAGCATCACGTTAGGTTTGTTAATTCTTATATCTTGTCTCAGTGAGTGTGTGTGATATGGTGTTATATGAACGTCACGTTTAAGTGTCCATTAAGTGTGTCATTTACTGGCAAATTGTCTGTGGCCACTTGCTTAAAATAACAATAATTACAGCAGAGATGTACAGCCCACCAAACTCATAATATTTTATCCTCTGTCTTTGTGCAGAAAAATAATTTGCTCAGCCTTGTTAAACAATGCATTATTTTGGCAACCTGATTGTCTAATTTTAAACAGCCTTCCATGTGAAGGGATACTTTGGTCCAAAATAATTTTAAACTTTCATTAAAAAATAATATGCTGGCTTTGCCCACAGTTGTTACAACTCTGCGTTGCTATTTATCACTTTTTCTTGCTGAAGCTGGGTCAGACTTTCTAGTGGTGTGGGCCTGGGTGTGGGCTGGAGAATGGAATCCAGGCCCGCAGCCCTGCTAGGCTGGTGCCTGCCTGCCGCTGAGCGGCACCCCACCCCCAGCCCTTTTTTATTTGATTTTGACTTTATCTGTGGTCTCTGTAGGTTTCCCTGCCTGAGTTCAAACTTGTCATCCTGCTGCCTTGGCTTCCAGTGGTGGGGCAACATTTGTGTAGCACCACAGCTGAACCTTTATTTTTAGAAATGCCAAGCTTTACTGCTTTGGTTTTTATTTTCATAATGGGGATTGAACCCTGGGAGTGTTAGCTATGTCCTGAACCTTTTTCTCCCTTTAATTTTTGGGGGTAGAGCCTCTGAAATTGCCCAGGCTGCCTCAATGTTGTTGCAGCCCTCCTGCCTTAGCCTCCCCAGTGCTAGGATTATAGGCATGTGCCATCACAACCAGCTGCCTAAATATTTCAAAATTTATTATAGCAAAAAAACATTTCCCTGACTCTTCCTCAAAATATTCTTCCTCACTTTAAACAAACTTATCCCATTGTCCTTAACACTTTCTGGAAATCTTTCCTGTGTGTCTTTTCATGTGTGTGTTTCAGAATTCCAAAGTACTCATGTTATGGAAGTTTATGTTAAAAATATTATGATGTGTCCTTGTCCACCTTTTTTACTGGTTGTGGCACCTTCTCCATTCTGGCTCTTCCTCAAAGTCAGAATGACCATGGAAGGTGAACTTTAACTGGCTCAGGACATTGGGGAAGCCAGGACAGGTCAACGAGACATTCAGACTCTCAGAGAAGAGCTTCCAGAACTGTTACAGGAAGTGGCAAGAATAATAGCATAAGTGTTTTCAAGGAAGAGAGGGAAGGGTTTTTTTTTTTTTTTTTATTGTTTTCAAAGAAAATGTTTTTTCGAGTTGCACTTTAGGTATACATAATGATCACATTCACCATGGAGAATTTGTACCTGTATATGATATAACCTCATTCTTTTATTTTTTGCCATTCCCCTACTTTCCCTTCAAACCCTGTTCCTTCATTATTTCTTTAAAATTTATTTATTTTATTTATTTATGTGTGTGTGTGTGTGTGTGTGTGTGGCCAGCTCAGCCCACCAGGGGGCAGTGCCAGCTGGCATGTGGTGCTGGGGAATTGAACCGCAGTCCCTGTGCTTTGCTAAGCTTGTTCTAAGTAGGTGCTTTAGACCACTGAGCCGTATCACCAGCCCCTCCTTCATTATTTAAAAAACTTTGTTTCCAGCTTTTTTCCTCTTTTTATCTTTTTTACTTTTGTTTTCTTTGGATTTTTTTTTTTTTTTTTTTTTTTTTTTCAGGGAGGGTGGTGGTACCAGGGATTGAACTCGAGACCTTGCCAGGCAAGCACTTAGAGCCATCTCCGCCTCCTTCCTTGGATTTTTTTTTTTGGTGGAACCGGGGATCGAACTCATGTCCTTGCACTTGCCAGGGAAGCGCTTATTCCACTGAGCCATCTCCCCAGCCCTTCCTTGGATAAAGGAGATCAATGGCAAGGCCTCTTTTTTTCCCTTTTTGGGCTAGGTATGGTGATGCCCGCTTGTAATTCCAGCACTCGGGAGGCTAAGGCAGGTAGATCACATAGGCTTAAAGGCAGTTGGGACTACATTGTGAAGCTCTGTCTCAAAAAGAAAAAAAAAAAAAAATTCAAGATTCACCATAATTTTTTATCATGCCCCCATATGCACACTTTATCACCCAGCATGTGTATGTGTTCACCAAAAGATGGCACTAGCATGTTAAATCCATACAATTAGCTGAAAACTCCATCTCAGTAGGTTAGTGGAGAACTGGCTATCCACTGTATGGTCACCTGCATCAGCCTCCAAGGTGGGCCTGCGTCACAGCTGGGATTTCCTGAGAGAGGAGCTGGTTATGGAAGCCCTGAAAATAGGCATAAGAAATGTATGATGTTACATTCTGGAATAAGGATTACCACTGTAGACAGAGCAGAGGAATTCATGCTGGATTCTGGGTACACAGGGGCTCATTTTGTGAAGATTCAATGAACTTGCAAACAAGGGCAATTTGTACACTTTGGGTGTGTGCGCTGTACTTCATTACAGTTTGTGTTTAAATGATAGGGTATTGCCTACTTACTGATATTGGAAAAGTATTAGCTGGGCATGGGAGGCAAACATCTATGATTCCAGCACTTGAGGAAATGGATGCAGGAGAACTGCAAATCAAGGCCATCCTGGCTACATCGTGGAACCCAGTCCTCAACAACAAAATAAAATGTATTATAAAACCAATTTATTTTATTTATTTATTTATTTTTTTTGGTGGAACCAGGGATTGAACTCAGGCCCTTGCGCTTGCCAGGGAAGCGCTTATTCCACTGAGCCATCTTTCTGGCTCCCATAAAAACAATTTAAAAAAGGGGCCAGGGCTATAGCTCGGTGGCAAAAGTGCCTGCCTGGCAAGCATAAGATCCTAAGTTTGATTACCTGTACCAAGAAAATTTTTTTTGGAAGTTCTGTAATTTTATTTCCAAGTTAGTTCTCATCCACATTCACTGTCTGGAGATTTTTGAACATGGTAACAGGTACGTAGGTTACCAAGGCATATAGCTTGTTTGGTGAATCTTCATCCTCATTCCGTTTCCTGGACAACCGTACTCAGATACCATATGAAACATTCCTTATTCCTTTGGCCCAGACAGCTTTGTTGAGCCTGGTGTCAATGCGCACATCTGGAGTCCCCATTTCCTTCATGGCAAACTTCCGGATCTCCTTAAGTGCCTGAGGGGCGTGCTTCTTGAAGCCCACTCCGTGGATGCGCTTGTGAATGTTGATTGTGTACTCTCGGGTCACCACCTCATTGATGGCAGAATGGCCCTTCTTCTTCTCGC
>NW_004524622.1:7554019-7561533 GCF_000260255.1 Octodon degus
ACAAATGAGTAGATCAAGTATGACTAGGTGAAGGATTCAGATAGATACTCATTTTCCTTTAATTCTATGCCCAACTTTTTGGTATCTCTTGAATGCTCTGAAAATATTGACTGTAATATGTTGAATATGTTGCTTTAGGTTGTATCCTAGAAGGCCTCATGTTCAGATATTACCCAGTTGTAGCTTCTTTGATTTTTTTTTTTTTTTTTTTTTTCCGGAACCGGGGATTGAACTCAGGCCCTTGCGCTTGCCAGGGAAGCGCTTAGTCCACTGAGCCATCTCCCCGGCCCGCTTCTTTGATTCTTGTTTGGACATTTAGGTAGATGAGTGATTTCTGGACTTGTTTTACAGGCAGATTTTGATAACAAACCAGTAAATGGCCTCAAGTCGGAATCCATGGAATACAGTAGTGGTGGTCATGGGGAAGAACAAAGATTGGAACTGAACACACAGCCCCTTGAAAATGTGACGAACAATGGGGAGAGCACGACAGGTATGGAGGTGGAGAAGTGGGCTCAGAACAAGAAGTCACATTTAGCTGAGCATGTCAGCTGCGACTTCAGTGCAAATGTCCCCAAAGCTGAAAAGTCAAAACAGCCTGAAGATGACAAGAAGCAAGCCAAGCCTCCAAAACTGTTTGTACAAACAACAATTAAAAATGGCATTAAAAATGTGACCTGTCTGCCAGCTGAAACAAACACACCATTTAACAAATTCAGTATTGAAGAATTTGGCAAGGCTTTGGGAAACCATCCCTACAAACTCCTGAAAGACGCTGCAAACCATGATGCCATGAGCTCCACAGTCTCTAGCACGGGCTGTGATTGCCTAAAGGACAAGAGGAATATCTTCGTCTTCCAAAAGCCTGGCTTTAATTGCAAATCTGAAGATGCTCTGCACTTTAACAGTCAGACCCACACACACCGTGAAGGGGACCAGCCTACAACCTTCGAGGCCGTAGCAAACCAAGAGCTGAGAGGGGGTTCCCCTGTGCAGCCCACCCTTCTGTCCCTCATGAAAGACCGAAGGTTAACATTGGAACAAGTGGTTGCCATCGAGGCCCTGACGCAACTCTCTGAAGCCCCATCAGAAAGCTCCTCACCTTGCAAGTCAGAGAAGGAGGAAGAGACAGCTCACAGAGCAGCCAGCTTGCTTAACAGCTGCAAAGCCATCCTCTATTCTGTAAGAAAAGACTTGCGAGACCCACACCTCCAGGAAGAGCTGCAAAGCGTTCCTCATTGTCCTTCTTTAGAAAAGCAAAGTTTGCGTCCCACAGTGGTGTTCAATGGCCAGAACCCCCTGTCCAAGCCACAGATTGGCCCCAGTGCTAACCAGGCACCCACAAAGCCACCTGAATACTCAAAAATAAAAAATACTGTGTCTTTTTTGACACCAAAATCCAATTCAACGCAAATCGACACTAGTAAAAGCGTCACCAGCAGTGGGACTGTTCTTGATGCTGGTTCCCAGAATGTGCATCCGTTGCCACCAACAAGTAATGAGTTGGGGTGTTGTAAGCAATTGCTGGACAGTAGTAAAAATTTGCATTCCAAGGAAGATCCATTAAGTCAGGACACATCTTACAGCCAAATTGAGGAAGATGTTGCAACACAGTTAACACAACTTGCATCAATAATTAAATGCAATTATATAAAAGCAGAGGGCAGTAATGCAGCGAATCCACAAGCAAGCCTTGTTGCCTGTAGCACACAGCAAAGGCAGAGCAAGGAAGAGGGCCCCGTGCCCCCAAAGCTATCTCCAAGCACACAAAACAGCCAAGGCTTATCTTTAGCTAAACAAAAGAACACAACCCAAAAGAAGGCCAAGTCCATCCCTGTAAGAGATCGGCGGAAGAAGCCTGCAGTCATAACCTGTCCAGAAAATAATTGGAAACAGCGAGAGCAGCTGTCCTATGAGTACAGTAGGTTACATGACATTTGGATGGCATCCAAATTTCAAAGATTTGGTCAGTTTGGCCCTCATGATTTTCCTCTTCTGTTGGGAAAAATTCCTGCTTTTTCCAAAGTTCTGAAACCACTGGCTCAAGCCAAAACCACCCTACAACACAAAAACTTATTTCCTCCCCTCAGTCAGATCAAATTTGAGCGATGCCCTGAATTAGCACATGAGAAGATGGTGAAGGCTGAACCGTTGGATTCCCTTCCAGTGTTTCATGTTGAGACCGATTTTCACGGGCAAGCGTGTGCTGATAAAGCTCCCACTTCTCAGGCACCAGCAGTGGTCAGTGGCAACCTGAAAGCTCACCCCTTGTCCCCACCTTCCTGTCCACCTCACCAGAGTGCTAACCAAGTGGCTGGCAGTGACCACACACGTTTTCCACAGGATGCCCAAGAGCACCTCATGCCACAGAGACTGACAGTGCCACCCTCTGTCTCTCCCGAGATCCCTTTGCCAGACCCTGCACAAATTCTCAGGAACCTGAACGTCGTCAGTTCAGGCGGAATTACAGTGGTTGCTACCAAAAGCGATGAGGAAGTCTGTTCACCTGGTGTCGCAGCGTCCGAGTTTTCCCCTGTAGATGGTGCACAGAAGAATTTTCATGACTATGCCATGAAGTTCCTCACTAAACCTGCCAAAAACCTAGTGGCTGCGACAAAAGATACCGAAGTGCCAACCTGCGACTGTCCGGGTAAGTGCTGGGGTAGAGTTGTTCTTTCACCTGCACAAATTGCTGCACCTCATGAAAGAATCGAGTTCTGATTCATCTTTTGTGGTTATTTTTGCCCCATTCTTATTCTAGCTAAGACGGACTAAGTAATTCTGTACCCATTTTTCTGTTGGACCTTTATTCATTCTGCTCAGAAAAATGGAAATTTCAGCTCATAATTTGGAAAAATGAAGGTAAACTTTTTCTGGTGGAAAATATGCTGATTTGTCTCAGAGCCGATGTCTCAATTGTGTATTGTTACAGTGTAAGAATGAACTCCCTTACTACTTCATCACATTTGTTCTCTCTGTGTGTAAAAGAATTTCAAGCCAAAAGGATTTTATTAAAAATGTTTCTGTGTGAGATAGAAAGTGCATAGAGAATGTAAAACATTTGCACAATTTAGCAAATAACCATGAAAGTATCTAGAATTTCCATATCAGAGCTAAAACGGTGTTTTGTTTTTTTTTTTTTTTTGTTTTTTTAATCATATCATCATGAGGTTGAGGCCAGCATAGGCTACATAGTAAGTTCAGGGCTAGCCTGGACTACATAATGAGACCCTGACTCAAAAATGTAAATAAGTAAATAAATAATTTACTATTTTAACAAAGCAACAAATAGGCTTATGTTAAAGAGGAGTCAAGGACCAATTTCTAACTCAAGATTTATGTTTTATGCCTTTAGAAGTCACTGAAAGAGAACATGCAGAACTAACAACTAGTTTTATCTGTTCTTAAAAGCCCTGACAAAATCTAGCTGGGGTAAAGAGTCAGTTTCTATGAGAAATTTTGTTCACATACTTGAGTACGTGAAAGTTGAACTCAAATCCTATACTGATAGTCATTGAATATGTTTCAATTTCATGTCAAATGCGCACATAAGTTAAAAAAAAATCAGCTTTAAAAATTAATGCAGGGACCAGGGTTCAATCCCAGGCATCACGTGCCATGCCAGCCCTGCCTCTGGGCACACTGAGCCGTGTAGTGGCACATGCCTGTAATCCCAGGAGGCTGAAAACAGGAGGATCACTATGAATCCAAGCTGTATAATGAGACCCTTTGCCAAATACACTAAAAAAAAAAAAAAGTGGCAATGTAAAAAAATTAGAAAATAGATTGAGTTAGTTTGTAAAGCAACTTGAAGCCTCGATATTTCAGCTATTAAACAACTATGATAGTACGGCCTTTGTTATCTATAGGGTTAGTACTTCCAACAGTCTCACTGAAATACAGCCCAGACCACAAAAGCTCAAGATTTCTTTTTGTCTCATAAGTTGGTGGCTCCAGAATGGGGCAATTAACAGGATTCTGGGGGCCAGATACCAAGGACTGGGCTTTTGGGGAGGGATCTCTCATTTGCTAAAGGTGACATGTAGATGAATTGGGACAACAAGAGTTCTTAGGCCAGGTATAGAAGGCAAGAGCAAGGATAATGGCTTTCACTACCCATTTTGCACTGTGCCGTGTGTGAGGGAGGGCTTATCATCCCTGGATTACAAATAAAGAAACAGACACAGGAGTTCTCAGCCCATAGTCAACTGAACCAGGACCAAGATACAGGCTTTCTAAAAGCCTCTAACCTCCCTGCTCTGTTGCTTCCAAACCCAAGTCTAGCCAGGCAGGAGAGCAACTATGTGAGGTCACAGCACTTCTAAGAAGCTGAGGCAGAAAGATCACAAGTTTGAGCCGGCATGGGAGACTTAGTGAGAACCTGTCCAAAAGCTTTTTAAAAGGGTTGGGGATGTAGCTCAGTGCAGAGGCCCAGAGCTCAATCCTCAGTACTCCCAACACCACCAAAATAAGAGACCCTTTCTTCATGCCTTGAAACTAGTCCCAGCACGTAGGATAGCTAGGTTCCTAGTTGATCAAATTTTTTGAATATACCCAGAACTGCTTTATACACTGTAGGTTACATGTCTTCCTTTAATCTTGGAGTGTGAAGTTACTGTGCTCAAGTGAAGGAAGGGGAATTGAATTTTTTTTTTTTTTGCATAACCAGGGATTGAACTCAGGCCCTTGCGCTTGCCAGGTAAGCGCTTATTCCACTGAGCCAACTCCCCGGCCCCTGAGGAATTGAAATTTTAAAACACACTTAGAGCCTGTAAGAGCCTTATACCCTAGGACAGAGGCATTCTGGGGTATATATTGTGCTCTAGCAAAACCCAGTAAGCGATCCTATCTATCTTGGCATTTCTGAAATTTTAGCACCGTTGGCATTGTAGGTCCAATGATTCTCTGTGCAAGGGGTCTCCCCAGTGCCAGTGTGCAGCACTCCCATCCTCTACCTGCCAGGTGCCAGTAGTACTGTGCAAGTAGCCCACTGCAGTGTCACAGCTAGAGAAAGCCCGCAGGTGTTGCTAGCTAGGGTCAGCCCCTCTACAGAGTACTGGTGTAACAACCACTGCTATACACCACCAAGAAGTTAAAATTGCTTCGACAGCTCTTGATGCAAAAGCTTTAGAAATATAGTGTAGTCATTTGCCACTGTGCTGTATTTTCTCTACTCAGATTGATTAGTGAGTTTGTTGTAGATAAACCATGGCTGGAAATGCCTAAAAGGAAGATATTCTCCAGTGATTCTACTTGCACAGGATTCTGAGGGGTTAAAGGTACTGTTTTCCAAGCAATTTGTAATTGGGGTCCACAAAATTCCAGTGATACAGAAATGAGTAAACATTATTACTTCCCATTTTGATTTTTGTCTCCAGTTTTACAGAATGTACATCTTTTAAAACAGTATTTTTGCCAGGGAGGTGGCTCAGTGGAATAAGCGCTTCCTTGGCAAGCACAAGGGCCTGAGTTCAATCCTCAGTTCTGCCAAAAAAACCCCAGTATTTTTTCAGCAAGGTGTGCGACCAGTATTTTTATGGATGCAGCCCTATAATTCCAGCACTTTGCAGGCGGAGGCAGGATGATCTCTGCAAGTTTGAGGCCAGCCTGGGCTATGGCGTAAGTTTAAGGCTGGTCTGAATTACAGAGAGACTTGTCTCAAACAACAACAACAACAAAAATTTAAAAATAGTTTTTTGAGGGGGCTGGGAAGATGGCTCAGTGGGATAAGCACTTGCCTGGCAAGCGCAAGGGCCTGAGTTCAATCCCTGGTTCCACCCCCCCAAAAAAAATAAATAAATATATTTGAATCAGTAAACAGTATTTTTTGCAACTTTGCCTCTTCAAATAAATAGTAGTTTTTATTTTTTTTTTTTTGTGGAACCAGGGATTGAACTCAGGTCCTTGCACTTGCCAGGGAGGTGCTTATTCCACTGAGCCATCTCCCTGGCCCTGAAATAGTAGCTTTTAAAAGATTTCAGTAACTTTCTTGTATTCTGTTATATAAGCTGTATATTCTTTATTTAACCTTTCACTTTTTGACCTCTTAAGGTTGGTTTTTTTTTTTTTTTTTTTGATACTGCAGATAATTACAACACAGAACATTCTTGTACATTTACATTATAAATACAGTTGTGCAAGAGTGCAATAAAATAAGTTCACAACAATAAAATTTCTGGGCTCAATTTTAGTAAAATTCTGCGGCCAACCCAGTGATGTTGGATAACATCTAATTTGTACTTCAATGATAACAACAACAACAAAATTGAAGCAGGAAATAAATGTGATCCATATCATAATAATACATTTTTTATTTTCTGAATCTTGGAGGTAGAAGTAGAAGTAGGAAGCTGACATCAATAAATTGCATTAAGACCAGTTGTCCTTGTCTTTAATTAGGAAAGCTAACCAAAACTTTGTCAGTGTTCTTTGTTCTAAATTTTCTTAATTAAAAAAATAAAATAAAATAAAATAGCTCTTCCTTGCCTCTCTGCACTTCTGTAAAATTTTGGGTCTAATAATCTTGTTCCTTCCACAGATCGGGGGCTACAAAAAGACAAAGGCCCCTATTACACTCACCTGGGGGCAGGACCAACCGTGGCTGCGGTCAGGGAAATCATGGAGACTAGGTGAGATGCGCGTCCGGCTAACCTGCCTTATCCGTGGAGCGGAGAGCAAGCCCGCAGGTGCTGCACCACCCCCCTCAGGGTGCCAGCCACAGCTGCGTTACCCGCACGGGCCAAAGACTGATCTGCGGAGGAATCGTTATTTATATTTATTGTCTTAATGCGAGAGATCATTTGTATTACTCCCACTAGCACCCTGCGAACCACATAAACCTCTACTTGTCCTGACACCAGGCTGTCTCTAAAGAGGGTATGTTTTTGGAGGTCAAGAGCATAATATGTTCATTGCGGGAAAGAAAGCTCCTGTCCTAGAAGAGAGACAGGAGGAGGACATGAGCAGGTTGCCTCTAAAGAGTGATCTGTAAGGAGAAGTAAATTGAACTGGAGAACAAAAATGTCAGCCACACAAACGCTGGTTGTTAACAACAGGAAATGCCAAAGTGTTTCATTTTTGTACTTGTGTTCTTT
The DNA here is from genome assembly GCF_000260255.1 of Octodon degus. Classification (NCBI taxonomy): domain Eukaryota; kingdom Metazoa; phylum Chordata; class Mammalia; order Rodentia; family Octodontidae; genus Octodon; species Octodon degus. Next base: position 7,561,114 of record NW_004524622.1, read on the forward strand.
CCTCTTTGATGTGCATGTAAATGTTAAAAGCTGCATGTGTCAAGACTGGAGGCAACTGACTGATTGCATTCTTTTCCTGTTTTTTTGTCCTCAGGTATGGCCAAAAAGGGAAGGCAATAAGGATAGAAAAAGTTGTGTACACGGGAAAAGAAGGAAAAAGCTCTCAGGGGTGTCCAATTGCTAAGTGGGTAAGTACTTTATGTTGGTAAAGGTTGGAAAATATTTAATAAATGAAAAGAGTCTGCAGGTAATTAATAAATGAGAATGTAGGCTAGAAAAATAGCTGCCATGAGGCAGGAGGATCATTGCAAGGCCAAGGCCAGCCTGGGCTCCGTAGTGAGCTCAAGGCCAACTTGAACCTTTGCTCTTACCAAAAAATAAATAAATAAATAAATTAATTAATTAATTAAAGTAAAATCC
>NW_004524622.1:7561648-7569746 GCF_000260255.1 Octodon degus
CCCCCCCGAGTTACAGCCCCAGTTGGTTTACACCTTCAGAATGTTTGCATAGGTGTCATTTTTTGTTTTAAACACTAAAGAGTAGTTGTAAGACTGGGCGTGGTGGCAGGTGCCTGTAATCAATCCCAGTGCTTGGGAGGCTGGAAACAGGAGGATCACTACAAGTCCGATCTGTGTAGTGAGACCCTGCAGACCCTGTACTAAATACATTTAAAAAATAAAACAAATAAAAAAATAAAAAAGAGTAGTTATAGATGTTAGGCTCTTTTCAAATTTATTTTCCTTAAGTATCTCATATATAATTATATATAGTTGCTTTTGCTAAACTTATTTCTCCTTCTTAAATTCTATACTATGAGTTCATTCATGTACAGTTAGGGAGTCCAACAGCCTGGCTCCTGCTGGAGGTTGCTGCCACCTCCCATCTTTTCTCCAGTCTGTGAATCTTTTAGGGATTCTCCTCTACATGGGTTTTGGGGCCTCTCTGGGAGCGGATGTGTGCGATGAGATGGTTGTGAACAGATGGGATGGCGGGAACTTGGAATCACAGCTATTCAGGATGCTGAGGTGGGAGGATCCCTTGAGCTCATGAATTTGAGCCCACACTGGGCAGTAGACCCCATTTCCCAAAGAGACACGAATGACAAACAGGGTTCAAGTTTACAAGTAAAATTTCCCCAAGAATGCGGGGAAGAGCAGTGAAGTAGAGAGATAGCAAGGACAAAGGTCAAGGGAAAGGGGAGATGTTGTGGCTACTTTGTTTTTTCTAAAGGACACAGTGGACTTTTTTTTTTTTTTTTTTTAACTTTTGGTACCAAGGGTTTGAACTCGGGGTCTTGTGTTTGCTAGGCAAGTGCTTATGCCACTGAGCTCTACCCCGGCCTTAAAAGGGCACAGTGGTTTGATATTTTTTTTTTCCTTGTTTTGTTTTGTTTATTTTTTCTCTCTTTGAGACAAAGTTTCTCTGTAGTAGCCCAGTCTGGCCTCACAATCAGATGATCTCCTGCCTCAGCCTCCCAAGTGCTGGGATGGCATGTGTGCAGACCTGTGTGTGTGTGTGTGTTTTAATTGTACCACAATGATTATGACGAGGCCACACATGATAATGAGTTGCTTCTTTTTTTTTTTTGGTGGAACTCAGGCCCTTGCACTTGCCAGACAAGCATTTATCCTACTGTGCTATCTTCCCAGCCCCATGAGTTTCAAATCATGCGAGAAGCATGGTGCTTATATATTCAAGCTTAAATGTCCAAGAAGCAGCAAATTTCTACAATAAAACTGGGATAGGTTTTCTTCATGAGCTATGTTTTTAGGCAATAAGGGAAAGTTACTTTGTAGAGAATAATGTACTTGGACATACACTATGTACCTCCAAGGCACGCCATGTTAAACCTGGCTCTAAGGACAAAGGCTTGACCAAAGATCAAAAGTGATAATTTGATCCTAAAATTTTAACCCATATGAAATTACTTTTTAGTAGTAACTGTACAGATTAGTAATTATTTCTTTCTTTCTTTTTTTTAGTAATTATTTCAATAACATATTTTTTTCTTATGATTTTCTGCAGACTGACCAAAGGGGTGTTTGTTTGAGACAGTTTCACTATGTAGTGTAGTCCAGGCTGGCCTTGAACTAAACTAGTCTAAGCTGGGTCTCAAACTCTGAGGTGATCTTCTGCCTCAGCCTCCTAAGAGCTGGGATTACAGGCATGTACCACCACAGCTGGCTTAAAGGGTATATTTTTAAAAATAATGTCAGAGCCAGGTGTGGGGATGCACACCTGTTAACACCAGCACTGAAGGTTAAGGCTGGAGGGTTCCAAGTTTGAGTCCAGCCTGGCAGTTCAGTGACTTAGCAAAACCTTGTCTTAAAATATTTAAAAGAATTTTTTTTTTTTTTTTTTTTTTGCAGGGCTGGGTTGTTGTGAGATCTCCCTCCCTGACTTTAAATAAATAATGTTCATTATGGAATATATCATGAAAATGGTCATACAAGTGTATAAGTTGCCTACATTTGTAAAGTGAATACTGTACTTGTGAAACAATCCCCACTAAGAAATAGAACACTGTTAGGTTCCCAGAAGCCTCATTGATAACACTCATCCTGACTTGTGGTAATAATGTTTTACTCACTGGTAGGTATATTTTCCAGTAATAAAGTTTTGAAAAGAAAATTGTAAAGTTTTGCCATAGGAATGAAATAAAGCTCTGCCACTGAGCTTTTTAAGTATCTATGAAGGAGCACTAAATGTTGCTAGGTATTGTCATAAAGCCAGGTATTGCTATGCCACATCTATGCAAACAGTATAGGTCCCACGACTGACATATATATCATAAGAATCACAAGGTTTCCAGCACCTAGGAGACTGAGACAGGAAGATTGTCATGAATTCAAGGCCAGCCTGGGCTACACTGTGAGGCCATGTCTATCTATCTATCTATCTATCTATCTATCTATCTATCTATTTAATCAAGTTTTATTTTTTTGTTGATGTTCTATCTTGTTTGAAATACATTGTAATTGGGGCTGGTGAGATGGCTCAGTGGTCTAAAGCACCTATTTGGAACAGGCTTGGCAAAGCACAGGGACTGCGGTTCAACCCCCCAGCACCACAAGCCAGCCAGCCCCGCCCCCTGGTGGGCTGAGCTGGCTACACACACACACACACACACACACACACACACACACACACATAAATAAATAAAAATTTAAAAAAATATATATTGTAATATATTGTTCACTACTAGTGCCTGGAGCAGGGCTCAGCTTGGAAGAGTTAGTGAATTTGTGCTGAGTAAATGGTTATGAGATTACAGGTCCTATGTCACTTTTTTTGTCGTTTTGAGACAGGGTCTTGCTGTCCAGTTCAAGCTGGCCTTGAGCTCACTTTGTACCAGGCTGGCCTCCAGACTGCTGGGATTACATGTGCACACCCCCAAGGCCAGCACAATATTGAATACTTTTAAACTTGGTGTCTTGAAGTGCTGTATAGCTTTGCTTTTCAGGAGTAGCTTCATTTTTATTTTTATTTTATTGCAGAGCCAGGGATTGAACTCAGGCCCTTGCGCTCGCCAGGCATGCACTTATTCAACTGATTTATCTCCCCAGCCACGCCCCCCCTTTTATTTTTAGATGGGCCTCATGAGGTAGTGCAGCCTGGTCTTGGACTCTCAGCGACCCTCCTGCCTCTTCCTTCTGGGTGCTGGGGGTATAAGTGTGGCTTCTCTTTATGACGATGGCACACAGCAGACCCACAAGCTGATGGTAACCCAGCAGTGCCACTTTCTAAGCCATTAGAGCACTGTTTTCCTTCATTGGCAGAACGGTGGGGCTCTTTTCTCAACAGTACGTTTGCACAGTGGTTGCTCACACTGCCACATAGCTATCAGCCTTTGGCAGAAACTTGGTCTTTCTGTCTCCCTGTCTGCCTTTCTCTCCGTTTCTCTCTCTCTCTCTCTCTCTCTCTCTCTCTCTCTCTCTCTCTCTCTCTCTCTCTCTCTCTGTCTCTCTCTGTCTCTCTCTGTCTCTCTTTCTCTCTCTCCTCCTCTCCCTCCCTCCCTCTCAGCGCTCTATGTAGTTCAGGCTTGTCTAGAACTGTTGGTGAACCTCCAGCCTCAGCCTCCCTCCCAAATACTGGGCCTACAGATGTGCACTACTATGCCTGGTTGAAATTTGGTATTTTTGGGCCGGGGAGATGACTCAGTAGGATAAGCGCTTGACTGGCAAACACAAGGATCTGAGTTCAATCCCTGGTTCCGCAAAAAAAAGAAAAGAAATTTGGTATTTTTGCCTTATCTCTTTGGGCCTTACCAGGGCCTGCCTGGTTTTCTCGATACTTAGAAAGTGTTTGAAGAAACGGTGTTATCTCAGAATGTACTATGGCCTTAACTACCTGCCACTAATAGCCCCTGGGGTCATGACTACCAAGGAATGATTAATTCCAACCACAGTTGACAATATATCACCACCCTCTCTGAAGGGTTGTGCTTGTATAGCAGGAATGACAGTAAACACTCACATAGATGGTTTCTTTAATAGTCTCATCTGATGTGATTGTGTGTCAAGACGAAGCATAGAGGCTGGTGAGATGGCTCAGTGGTCTAAAGAACCTACTTAGAGCAAGCTTAGCAAAGCACAGGGACCGCATTTCAATCCCCCAGCACCACATGCCAGCCAGCCCCGCCCCCTGGTGGGCTGAGCTGGCCACACACACACACACACACTAAATAAATAAATAAAATTAAAAAAAAAAAAAAAAGACAGAGCATAAATCAAACTAAAGCACCCAAAAATCTTCAGATTTTCTTGCTTTGGGTTGGCGATATGGCTCAGTGATAGAGCTCTTGTGTAGCATGCTCAGGGTTCTGGGTTCAATCCCCAGAACCTAAATACCTCTTTTTATTTTTTGTATTTTGAGATGGGGTCTTACTGTGTAGCCCAAGCTGGCCTCAATCACTTAGCAGTCCTCCTACCTCAGCCTTCTGAGTGCTGGGACTATAGGCATGTACCAACACACCCACCTTGCACTTTTACACATCAAAAAAGCCATTCCTCTGTGTCAAGGTTCTACCTCGTCCCCATCAGCTGTGTTTGTCTTTGGTGCCCCTTATGTCTGCATGAATCAGACATGAACCTACGTGCTCGTTACCATGGCAGCACAATGAAGACAGGAGTGGTACCCTGGGCTTTTTAGGTGCCTGTGGCATCATCCAAATATTAGAGTATCATCCACACTTCAGGATCAGCTCAGGCAGACTGCAAGTGGGTGGTGGTTGTTATCATGCACTTTGCTTTGTTTTGCTTTTTTTGGGCTATAAAACATGGTTTTGTCCACTTAGGCCTATTATCTCCTAATGTAATGTTACAATTATAGTTATGCTAGCTCTGATAATAGAGCCTTTTTTTGTTTTAAAGAAAATATTTTTGTTTGTTTTTGGTATGTTTTTACGATATGGACTCTTTCTGCTCATTTTGGGGACTTGCTTGAGTGCTGTACTAGCCATCTGCAGTCCCTGCTGCCATCTCCAGAGGGTCTGCCTCCCTGCTTCTTGTCATCTCTCCTTTATTTTACTCTTATTTCTGCTGTGGGCTTCTCATGTGAAAGAAAACATGTGATGGTACTTCTGGGTTTGGCCTGTTTCACTTCATGCTCTTGAGCTATTCATTTTCCTGCGAGGAACACAATGCTGTCTCACCAGGGCTGACCCAGACTCCACTTCCCATGTGTGTTCCTGTCCCCAGGTCCGGTGGAGCTGCAGCTGTCTGCAGAGCAAAGCCACTGTGCCACAGACTGCCAAAGCAGGTCTATGAGGGATGCTAGAGTGGGCTACCCAGGAGAGAGGGCCGATGGGGTTTCTGTTCACAGGCTTCTGAGGAATCCCCTCCTGGGCTCCACAGTGGTCATGCTCACACTCCTGCAGGCCAGGCCATGCACAAGGGTTCTTTTTTTACTGGGTTCCAGTAAGTTCTGGGTGGTGGCCATTCTAACAGGAGTAAGGCAGGATCTCAGGTTGTCAAAGTGATTTTCTTTCGTATGCATGTTTTTGAGGTAGGGTCTTGCCATGTAGACCAGGTTGGCCTTGGATTTATAGTCATCCTCTTGTGCTGGGATCACAGGCATGTGCCACCACACTTGACTCAGAGTGCTTTTTTTTTTTTGCTCTGAATGCCTTCAGGGCAGGTTTGGTTGTTTTGAGGTGTGGGGATCAAACCGCAGCAACTCAGAATGCTTTTGACTGTATTTCTCTAATGACTTAAGATCTGACCAGTCAGCACTCTTTGGCTGAGTGCAGTCTTTTTTTTTTTTTTTTTTTTTTTTTTTTTGCGGAACTGGGAATTGAAGTCAAGCCCTTGCATTTGTCAGGGAAGCGCTTTTTAAAAATTTCCAATTAATTTTAATATACACCTGAATTACAGATATTTTTTGTTTGCAGTTTAATATAAGGTCATTAAAGATTCTAATATTTGGCCTCTATAAGAAGACTAGCTGGAAAATGTGGATTTTTTCCCCTTATACTGTAGGTTGTCTTTTCATGCTATCTGGGCCTTTCCTTTACTATCCTAAAGCTTTTGAATTTGAAATGATCCCATTCAACAATGATCCTTGGTATCTTAGCTACTTTTCTTGCTACAGAAACAACAAACTTAGCACCCTAATTTAAAGGAGGAAAGGGTTATAAAGCAGCACAGGCAGTGACACCAAGTGTCATGACTGTGTCTAGATGTCCCCCAAAGTCTCATGCAGTCACAGATGGGGCTTTCTCAGAGGTGGCTGGATTTAGGGTGTGACTGAGTCACCTGCAGTGCTAGGATTAAGGGTAATTACTATATCAGCCCATGGACTGGTTTGGCACTGCCCTAATCCCCATGGCCTGAATACAAGATAAGGGACAGAAGAGGCTTGTCTTCCCCCTTGTTTCTTTTTCTCCTCTTCTGCCAGCTGACTAGGCCCTGAAACCTCTAACCATGAGCTCTATAACCCTGGGGGTAGGCTGGTGCTGCATGTGTTACCAAGGATTGAACTGAGGTCCCTGCACACTTGCCTGAGCTTGCCTGTGAAGGCGCTCTAGACCACTGAGCTATCTTGCTGGCCCTTTCTGTGGGTCTTAAACGTGTACTTCACAACTATTTATTGTGGGCCTCCTGTGAACTGAGTTCTGTTTTCCAGAACCAACTACCCAGTAGCTACTGAGATAAAGCTGCTTCTAATGTACGTTGCATCCTAACTCCACACGACTATAGGAAGTGAAGAAATTTACCACAATGTCCAAAGGAAAAAAGAAAGGAATGACAAAGATTTACTGTATAGAAAGAAACTAAAAAAGTGAGAAGGGAAAACGTGCTGGGCAGCAAGGTGCGCACCTATAATCCCAGCACACGGGAGGCTGGAGGCAGCTTCGAAGGTTGCGGGAAGCTCAGTCCAGTCTGCGTTACATAGCTTAATAGGTTGAAGTACGTAGCGAGACTCTGTCTCAAGCAACAATGGAAATGAATAAAATAAACAAAGGAACTAATGGCTAGGGTTAAAATACTAAAAAGTGACAATTTCTGAGGCTGGTGGTTGGATTTGCACTGGAGTTTGAACCTAGGATCTTCTCACTGAGTTATATCCCCAGCCTTTAGCCCAGCTTTCTCATTTCCTCTCCTGGCCTCGCCCAGACTGCTGGGATTGCAGGCAGGTACCACTGTATCTGCCAGTCTGTTTTCTTGCATTTTCCACTTAGGTAAGGTCAACCCATTAACTAGCTGCAGCTCCCCTACAGAAGTCTGCAGCAGTCCTCCACTCCCAGAAGCTGCAAAGGAAGCACTTTCACCAGGATCAAGTAGCACCTCCAAAGCATTCTCCATGTTCTTTCTTGGTCCCTCCTCTTTAACATGAAGGATTCATCTCATTTCTTTCACAATTATATTAAGAATTCTTTTTTTCTTAGCTTTTTTTAATGTTAAATAAATTTTATTAATATCTTAGAGTTCTGAAATTTTCTTCTACATATCCAGCTGGTTCTCTAGTCAAGGGTTGTTTCTTAGCTTTTTGAGACAGGGTCTGGGTATGAAGTCCAGGCTAACTTTAAACTCACTTTGTACCAGCTCAGGCTGGTCTTGAACTCCAACAATCCATCCTTCTGCCTCAACCTCTTCAGAGATGGCATTACAGGCATATGCCGCTGCCCCAGCTACGAATTCTTACTCTTTGACTAAGTACTGGAATGACAAGATAATCCACCGTATGTTTAATTGTAAATCATTTTCATTGCTGCGTAATGTTCTGTTATTGTGAATAATTACAATGTATTGGGACATTCTACTGATGATGACATTGTAATTGTTTTCAGTGGGGACAGCTGTGAAGTGTGCTGTCCTTTTCTAGTTAGTATGGGACTACTCGTGGAATTTCTGGATTATGGATATATGCACACTTTTAGCTTCTATTAATACTAATATTTCCCAAAGGAGTTACCTTTTTGTATTTAAGGTTATTTTAACTTTTTTTTAAAATTTGAGGCAGAGGGGCTGGAGGGATGGCTCAGTGGTCTAAAGCACCTACTTACAACAAGTTTAGCAAAGCACAGGGACCACAGTTCAATCCCCCAGCACCACA
>NW_004524622.1:7569865-7571970 GCF_000260255.1 Octodon degus
AGTCTCACTGTGTAGTTCAGGCTGGCCTCATACTCAGGGTGATCCTCCTCCTTCAACCTCTTGAATGAAGGGATAACAAGCATGTGCCACCATGTCCATTTTAGTTTTTAAAAATTTTTTAAAATATATTTAGTACTAGGTTCATAAGGTCTCACTACACTGATCGGACTGGTAGTGACCCTCCTATTTTCAGCCTTCCAAGCGCTGGGATTGCAGGTGGGCACCACCATACCCAGTCTCAGTTGCTCAGCGCACCCTGGGGACGGGGCCAGCATGGCCCATGGGGATGAGCCCCGACGCTGTAGTCCACTGAGCTATCTGGCGGGCCCCAATCCATCTTAAATGTCCTTTAAATATTGTAGAATTCCAATTTCTCCATGTTTTTAGCAATATATACCCTACTTGATATTTTGTAACTATCATTTTAGAAGATTATACTGGATGGTATTGCCTTGTCTTCAATCCCTTCTTTGGTTTGTTTTTTGTATCAGAGATCAAACTCAGGTCCTTGCGCTTGCTAAGCAGGCACTTATGCCACTGAGGTATCTCCTTGGCCCTGGTTGGTTTTTTGGAGACAGGGTCTCACTATGTAGCTCAACCTTGTCTTAAGCTACATAAGATCCACTGTGCAGCCCAGACTTCCCTCCAGCTCACAATGATCCCTCTGACTTCACCTCCCAGTGCTTTGTTCATACAAGAAACACATAACATAAAGATTGCTGTCCTAATCTTTGTTTTTTCCTTGTGATTGGTGGTGGAACTTAGGACTGTGGGTTTCCCAGGGGAGCTGTCTGCCACTCAGCCACCCAGGCAGGCGCTGCCAGGCTCAGCTCCACGTCAATCATTTTTATTTATTTTTTAATTTATTTATTTTTTGGCAGAACCAGGGATTGAACTCAGGCCCTTGTGCTTGCCAGGGAAGCTCTTATTCTACTGAGCCATCTCCCTGGCCCCTTATTTTTATTTTATTGACAATGAAAGAAATAGCAATGAGACAGATTAGTAGGATAGTTTCAACACAGGTTAGTAGGATAGTTACAATAATTAATACATTGCATATTGTCTTCATAGTACTTATTCAGAGTACAAGAGGAACATGATATCTTGTCTAAACACTATTAGTATAAATCTTTCTTCTCATTGAACAAGAGAAAGTAGCTGCATAACTATCCAATTTTGTATATACAGATTTTTTTTTCACTACAAAATGGACCTTCACTTACATCCCCCATTTTTGTTTAGTTTTGCCAGAGATGGGTGTTCCATTGCCATTCAAATATTGTAGATATGTGCGTTCAGCAAAATAACCCAATATAGTGCAGTAGTCCATAACAGTAGTGGGGGGTAACCATTTTTAAATGCAGGGCTGAAGGGTATGAAGCAGACTGAGAACTTTTTTCTCTCCCCTTACATCACAACTCTGCTCCCTTGATAATAACCACTCTGCTTTCTGTTCTATTAATTTGATAGTGTTAGTGCCCTTAAGTGAGTGTGTTCATGCAGTCTCTGTCCTCTTGTGCTTGTCTTCAGGCTGTGCCGGTGGTGGGATTGAGAGTAGCTCACGTCCCATGGTGTGCGTGGACTGCATTTTGTCTGCTCATTTTTTTAGCCGCCACTTGGATCACTCTACAAACACAGGTGTGCAAAGACCCCTCAGGCACCTCCTGTCACTTCTGGGTATATACCGAGAGGTGGGATTGCTTCATTTTATTGAAGCTCAAATAGTAAAAGTTTTCAGAAAAGGTGAAATTTAAGCATTTAACTTTTGAGACAGGATCTCTATGTAGTGCAGACAGGCCTTGAACTCACTATGGAGTCCAGCCTGGCTTCAGATTTTCAGTGATCTTGCTGCTTTAGGCTCCTAAATGGTGGGATTACAAGTGTGCACCATCAGATGCACAGGATCTTGCTGAGTCACTAAATTTTCCAAGCTAGGCTCAGACTTGCAATCCTCCTTTTTCTGCTTCCTTGAGCTCAAGGATTACAGGTGTCATTATGCCTGGCTTGGAGGGACTTTTAAACATGGTTAGGTGATTCCATGTAGACTAATGAACAGTAAGACCAGTAAGCAGTATTTTATTTATTTTTTTATTTTTTTTTAAATT
>NW_004524622.1:7572320-7574399 GCF_000260255.1 Octodon degus
GCCAGCGGGAGAGTGTGAGGTTCGAACTCCAGCAACCTGAGGCTGACAGCTTTGTGGAAGCAGCCACTTAAAGGCCTGAGCTAGGGCCAGGCCCCCAGGCAGTATTTTAAATCCTGAAGTCTTTTTATCATTGCAAGGCCATGATTTGGTGTAAGCTAAAGGAATCAGTAGTAAAATTCAAATTTGTCATGTTTTGCTTTCATTAGGTCAGCTGTACCACTTTAATTTATGATGGAAGCTGGTCTGACACATTTTTTTTGTGTGTGGTACTGGGGATTGAACTCAGGACCCTGTGCTTGCCAGGCAAGCACTTACTCTACTGAGCTATTTCCCCAGCCCCTGACACATTGTTTTGGTAGCAAGAAGAAATGACAGAAGTTATAGGGTCATTGTTTTATGTATTTTTGTACAGCAAAGCGATGGACATCTGTGCCCTCACATAGCTAAATGTTGGTGTTCACGTTTGTTTATTTATTCATTTTTAGCAAAGGGTGGAGGCTTAAACCTGTCGTCCTAATACTGAGAGAGAGGCTGAGCCAGAAGGTCCATGTAGGCAGTTACAGCAAAACCCTGTCTCATGATAAATAAAAGCCAGGCAAGCTGAGGTCTATAATACTAGCACTTGGGAGGCTGGGGCAGGAGGATCACCTCGAGTTCAAGAACAGCCTGGTGTACACATCCAAAAACAAAACAAATTTAGAAAATGAAAGTGCTGGGAAAAAAACTCCATAGTAATAGAGTTTCCTTAGTTGAATCTTCAATGCAGCCTGTATCAATGGATAGAATATTAATTTATGTTATGTGTTGTGATACTGGGGATCAACCCCAGGGCTCACTGAGCTACATCCTCAAACAGTCAATCCTCCCGCTTCAGCCTTTCCAGTAGCTGAAGTGACAGACACTGTCTACCATGACCAGGCTTACTCTTAAGAGTAGATGTTTAGAGTTTTTGGTTTTTTCCATTCATCTGTGTTTCTCCTGTTGTTCACATCCGTGGAAAACCAGAACAGTTATTATGATTTCCTGAGTCAAACCAGAACAATAATGAACCAAAAGAAGACTCTTCTTTGCAGGAATAAATCCCTCTTTTGCCTGCCTTTTGTTCATCTTGTGGGTCAAGTATGAGACAGTGGACAGTCCCTGGGCTTCTGGAAGCCTTGGCCCCTGGGGAAACATGATAAATTTACTTTTTTAATAAACTGAAATGGAGTTGTATGGAGCTTGAAGAGGAGTAGCCATTGCCTTCACACTTAGGATGCTTGTTTTCCATAGATAAATACATTCTGCTTTTGCAGGTTATCAGAAGAAGCAGTGAGGAAGAGAAGGTTCTTTGTTTGGTCCGGCAACGCCCAGGCCACCAGTGTCAGACTGCTGTGATAGTGGTGCTCATCATGTTGTGGGATGGCATCCCTCTGCCGATGGCGGACAGACTGTACACGGAGCTCACAGAGAACCTAAAGTCATACAGTGGTCACCCGACAGACCGAAGATGTACCCTCAATGAAAAGTAATCAAATCTGTTTTGTACCACTTTGAAATTCAGATCTCTAGACTATCATGGGAAATTGTTCCTTAACTACCAGCTCAGCCTATTTAGTGGGGTAATGGAATTTCAGGTGCTTTGGAGCTAAAAGCAGTTAACATTTTCAGAGTTATGGAATCCAGACTCAGTGGTACAGACCTCTATTCTTAGAAGCCTACGGAAGGAGGCTCCTGAGTTCAAGTTCTACCTTAGAAACTCAGTGGGTCCCTGACTCAAAATATAAAAAGACCTGGGAATGTAGCCCAGTATGAAGGCTCTGGGTTCAACCCCTAGTATTGCAAGGACCAAATTTTGGGGTAGTGCTGGTGCCTGAATTCAGGCTCTTCTCAGGCTTAGTGTTTGCCCCAGCCCTAAACAGAACTACACCACCAGTCCCTAGGGGATTCTCAACCTGCTTCCCTCTTTGCTACCTGACCCTACTCACACACAGTGGGAAGGCAAGGGATTCTAACAGGGAAGTTCTTTCCTGAGGGCTGGCAGCATCTGTATTTTTCTCTGTTCTCAAGAGATTAGCTGTTTTCCTATATTCTTTGGAT
>NW_004524622.1:7580194-7585761 GCF_000260255.1 Octodon degus
AGCCATCTCCTTGGCCCCCTTTGTGTGTTTATATATACTATCCCTTGTCATGTTTACTGTAGAGTCCTACTTAGGGCTTCAGACTGCCTAGAAATGTTGTGTTTCCCAATTTTTGCTAAATTCTCACTTTGATATTCAAGAAGTCTTTCTTTAAGATTGACTGATTTTGCATTCAATATGTCATAATCTTTAATTCTCAGAAAATTGTATCAGTCTTAATTCTGACATAAAGAATCTAAAATGCAAAAAAGGTAGTATGGCATTCTAACTTTCATTTCTGGTAGCTGGCCATGTGGCATATACCTGAAGGAGGAGGATTGTGCCTAGTTCAAGGCTAGCCTGCACTATATAATGAGACTCTCTCTCAAAAAAAGAAAAAAAAAAATCCAAGCCCATTGTTTCTTTACTTCAGCCATCTCCAAACTATATGACTGATTTTAGATCTCTAGATCTAAGTATTTTAAATTTGAATATTAAAAAAAAATTTTGTATATTTTGCCATTTATTTGGATTTAACATCTTGAGCAAACTTTTTGGTGCAAATTGTAGTTACAAAGTGGATACCTATAACCAGGCATTGACTGTCGTGTCTATATTTCCAAAGTTCTGTGGCCTGGAAGTGTTTTTGCCAGAAGAATTGCCCATTTTCTCATTTGGCTCCCTTGCCCTTACCATGTTCCAGTCGTACCTGCACGTGTCAGGGGGTTGACCCAGAGACCTGTGGAGCTTCCTTCTCTTTTGGCTGTTCATGGAGCATGTATTTCAACGGGTGCAAATTTGGTAGAAGCCCAAGTCCCAGAAGATTTAGAATTGATCCAAGTTCCCCCTTACACGTAAGTGTCCTTTTTTCTTTTTTTAATTACACAATGCATATATAAATATATTTCTTTAAATTTTTTGAAACACTAACAAAATTAAAGTTTAAAAAGTAATAATAAGGGCCGGGGATATAGCTCTGCAGCACAGTGCCTGCCTGGCCAGTGTGAGGTTGTGAGTTCAAGTTCTGGTATAAAAGTAATAACAAAATTTAAAATTCTAAATAGATTAAGTCAGAGCTTTAACTCTCAACCCAAATTCCAGTTGTCCCTGGCCCACCACCTCTTCTCTTACTCCCCTCATCCCAAGGAAATCATTGTTAAAAGAACTCAGAATTCTGTACCCAGCCAGAGTAGGAGAAACCATTTGCCAGCATTTCAAAGACTCAGAAAGTTTACTACCCACAGACCTACTATGAAAGAATTACTAAAGGACGTAATCCGGAAAGAAGATATGTGAAACCTGACCGAGTCTGTAAGGAACACGTGGCCATGGTGAGCAAAGAAACTAGTCAACCTTGGTGTTAAGTTTTAATAAGTGGAATACTTAATTTTTTTACATATAAAAACCTATAAATTCTTTATTCTTTTCAAATTGAGGGTGGGAAGGCAGGGGGAGGGGCGTGGCTCAAAAAAGATGAGGTATGGTGGTGTGTTACGCTTTGTTTAGGGCAGGAGGATTTGATTAACTTGAAGGTCAGTGTTTCCCAAACTTGGAGCAGTGATCACAAGTACAAAATGTATTGTAAACCTCTATGCACATATATTTATAACCATACGTTTCACAAAGTAAAAGGTTATAATACTTAAAGTTAATAAAGTTATCCCTGTGGATTTCTCTAGTTTATAATGATATTTTTTATTAAATTTCATTTCTTTATAAAATGATATGGCTAAGAAGTCATGCCCCACAGTTCCGAAAACACTCCTCATAAAGTGTTGTACCCAGTTGAGAAAGTATGTGTTTAAAAAGATTCTTAATCCTTCTATAAATCACCAGATGTGGTTTACAAATCACTACTGTGCAAAATAAATAGAAAACGCAAAGTAAAATAGCCAGAATTAATTTAAGTATAGTAAATATAACTTTCAAAAAGGAGCTCAGAGTCCAGGGAGATGGCTCAGTGGAATAAGCGCTTCCCTGGCAAGTGCAAGGGCCTGAGTTCAATGCCTGGTTCCAAAAAAAAAAAAAAAGAGCTCAGAATTACTAAATAATGTTCCCTTTAAAGAGCTAACTAGCATTTTCTAGATTTTTGAAGTGAATTCAGTAAAACAATGGCATAACTCTAAAGTTAGTTCCAGATATTACCTCCTGTCTTGAGAAGATAAAATAATTAAAATACATAATATGACTATTAATAGAGTTTACATGATGGCTAGAAAATATGCTATCTTATTCAATTTCTGCAACTTTCCTATCTACCAGTAAAGTATCTTAGAAAAAGTCGAGCATGAAGTGTATAGCCCCTTCACTGCAGAACCATAGAACCTGACCAAAGGCACAGGTAGAGTACTTGAGAGTGGACAGACCCTGGGCTCATAGGTGGGAACACTGCAGTGGTGGCAAATGCCTGGTAAGCCGCACATGTGCTACCTCGGGCTCTTAGCATTGAAAGCTCTGAAAGGTTCACCATCCTTGGTCTATACTATGCTGTTCACTCTTTTCTTAATGCACTAGGTTCTTTCTAAATATGACATAATAGAAGTGTGTTAGTATATAATTAGACTTTTAACATTGACAAAATTGTTAAATTTCTGTATGCTCTTTATCCTGCTAAGTAATGAATGAATTTGAGAACAATTTGCTTGTGGTGATTTGTTATAATGAGTATCGCCTTATAGTGCTTGCGATCCAGGAGGAAATGTCATTCCAGGCACTGTCAGAGCCCCATGTGGCTGAAGCTCAGCAGGCAAGGGACAGTAAGGTGCATGCAGCAGTTCTTGTAAGGCACGGCACAAGGTTTGGAAGATCATAAAAGTGTTTTAAGGAGGAGAGAGAGACTCAAACTGGGTCTCTCTGGATGCTCTGAGTGCTGGATTGGAAGTGGCCAGGCATGGGTTTGCAAGGGAACGCCCCACTGTGCCTGAACACCAGGAGGAAGCTTGGGACAGGACTGTTGCACAGGGATTGGTGAGCAGCGGTGGGTTTGGAGGCTGTGCTCCTGGGTAGGCAGAGTAGTGCACGAGACCGAGTTGGTAACCAGTGGTCACGTGCTCAGTCTGAGCATTGGGGCTTAAAAATTTTAGTGAGAACAAAAGAACAACAACAACAAAAATTTAATTGAGGCCCTCATGGTCATACTGCTGAGTCTACATCTGGAGAAGTGCTCTGGTGGTGGTTATAGCCTAGTAGGCATGGGGTACCTATGTGCCTACTTTATTTCTTAGTTTTACTCAATATGACTTGTGACACTGGATGTTCTATAGTGAGACTATTATAAAAATACAAGTAAATGTCACAACATTTGAGAACTTAGACCTACTAGTGTATAAGAAGTATAGAACTTACTTGCAGTTTTTCTATTGTTTTCATCAATAAAAATACATACTTGTTACCATTGTCTATATGATTGTACTAGCAGTAAAATAGTATAACCTACCTACCTAACCCACCAATTTTTTTCTTTGATATTGCATGATTAAAAAAAAAAATCAAAACCTTCAAATTGGGGCTGGCCAGATAGCTCAGCTGACTAAAACACCTGCTTAGGCAAGCACAGGGACTGAAGTTCAATCCCCCACACCACATGCTGTACCAGCCCTACCCCTAGAGTGGGCTGAGTCCACCAGAGTCCAGGCACAGTGGCATATCCTGTAAACTCAGTGGTGGGGAGGCTGAAAACAGGAGGATTGTGTAGTGAGACCCTTCAACAGCCAAATACATTTTTAAAAAAAATTTTAAAAACCATCAAATTGGTCTTTAAATCATTACTCTAGCATTTCTCCTAACTTGATGCAATAATTAATATGCAGGTGTAGGTACAAGCTACTGTTAAAACAGTGTCATTATATTTTGAGCTACACAAGTGGATTAATCTGGAAATGAAACCTTTGCTCATGGAATTCCTGTCTCTTTCTCTGTCTTCATGGGCCTCCATCCACCCACCCAGGGATTGGATCCAAGTCCTTCACACTTGACTATATCTCTAGCTTTTTTTATTTTTTGTTTCCCATAGTGCTGGGACCAAGGCTTTTTGTATAATCAAAAGCTGAACCTAAATTAATAGGAAAACAGTGGGGTCATCACTGATCTACATGGGTACCCACTTGAGGCACACAGAAACAAACAAACCACAGGCCTGAGTCCCCATAGTCTCCCCATTGGGTGACTCGCTCTCATCCAGATCGTGGGCACGTGTGAGGTGAGCTGCTCCCCACCTGTGTCAGGGCATTTCCAGCCAGCCACTCACCTGCTGGAAAGACCGCCGCCTCCTCCCCCGCTTCTGTCCTTGCTCTCAGTCCACTTAGCTGAGAATGTCATATGTTGGAAAAGCTTTTCAGTGGTCTTTCAACTACTACTTCTAGGCTCTTCTCTCTGTCACTCCTCAGCCCATGATCACTTTTAATAGACTCCTATTTGAGAAAGTCTGGAGCAACCCAGTTCTTAGCTGGCATTGTTCATGGTCCCAATCTTCTCGGCAAACCTTACTCAGTGCAGCTGTTTAGGCGTAGAAGACACAACACTGGTCCAGGACAACTAGCTGCCTGCCTAGTTACTTTTGATCTACTAGGTGAGGCATCTATTCAGCCTGTGCTGTTCACTTTACCGTTCTGAAAAGAATAATGATTCATGATACTATCTTAAAGACATACTTCATTATATCTGAATTTATAGCGAAGGGCAGGGCACATCCTATTTTCTGCATGTTTCTTTCCTGTCTGTTATTACATAATATCACCTCACTCACATTATGTATTCTTAAATTCTTGATTCACTATTGAATCAGCAGGAACCTGGTCTTCACTTAATTTCAAATACCCAATAAATATAAACTATGGTTTTTATTTTTAGCAACATGAACACTTCTGCAAGTTAACCTCTAACAGTGTTTAGTTTTCTAGCTAACTTATAGCAGTTCTCATTTTAAAAGATCCAGATTTTTAGGTGCAAAACTCTTCATAGTTCAGATTAAGAAAAAAGAGACTGGTTTTCTGTGGTAGCTATTTTGTTATGGTAAGTACAGATCATGCGTCAGCAATTATTTCTAGTGTAATTTCATACCTTATGCTCTTATACATGTTATTATAAAATAACCTAGATGGACTGTCTTTTCCTATAGGAAAAAAACTTGGAAGATAATTTACAGAGTCTGGCTACAGAATTAGCTCCAATTTATAAGCAGTATGCTCCTGTTGCTTACCAAAACCAGGTATGTTTTGGAACCTTTTGTAATGCTCTTCAACATGGTTCAGATTTCTGTGTAGAGCCAGTGTGTGAGAAACACCTGTAATGCCAGTACTTAAGAGGCTGAAGGGGCCGGGGAGATGGCTTAGTAGAATAAGCACTTCCCTGGCAAGCGCAACGGCCTGAGTTCAGTCCCCAAGGCTGAGGCTGAGCCAAGAGGTTTGCCACAAGTTTGAGGCCAGCATGGACTATATAGTTGTTTTGAGGTCAGCCTAAACTACAGAGTCCCTGTCTCAAGAATTTTTTTCCCAATACTTCTATTAAAGTCCTTGTTAATAGGAAACTTTTTGAATTTAAACTTTTTTTGGCAGAACTGGGGATTGAACTCAGGCCCTTGCACTTGCCAG
>NW_004524622.1:7585861-7587652 GCF_000260255.1 Octodon degus
AAACTAATTTTTATTTTTTGGTGGTACCAGGGATTGAACTCGGGACCTTGCTCT
Source organism: Octodon degus (assembly GCF_000260255.1). Classification (NCBI taxonomy): domain Eukaryota; kingdom Metazoa; phylum Chordata; class Mammalia; order Rodentia; family Octodontidae; genus Octodon; species Octodon degus. The sequence goes on from NW_004524622.1 coordinate 7,585,916, forward strand.
TGCCAGCCAAGCATTCATTCCACTGAATATCTCCCTGGCTCTCTACACACACATAAAATAAACATTTATTAATTATTTTTTTGACATACATGACCTTAGTTTTGTGAGATTTTTTTCTAAAGTTCATACATACCTGATTTATTTAATCTTCCCAATAAGCTAATAAGTATGATTTTATTTTGCCCAATGTAGATACACCAAACCTCTTTTGGGGGGTGCAGGGGATACCAGAGATCAAACTCAGGATATTGTGCTTGCCAGGCAGCACCAAATCAATTTTTAGAACTTCATGTTTACAGGAAACATAGGAATGCTTCAGTGAACTTTTATATATCATTATTTAGATTCAACATTACTTCTGTTTTTATTTATATATGTGTGTAGGTACACAATAAACACTGTGTCACTGTTGACTTCTATTTGAAAGCATTTGTGCCTCCCACCTACCCTGTAACCCATTAGAATATATTTACCTACAAATATGGACATTTCTTTTTTATAGCCACAATGTACTTATCAGAAAAATTAATTGAACTTCAATGGAAGTACACAGCCGTGGTAATATATTCCTCTACTCATAGTGTGAGGGAGGCAGAGACAGAAAAGAGGATTTTGAGTTTGAGGCCAGCCTGGTCTACATCACAAGACACTGAACCAATAAGTAAACAGAATCTAGTAAACAGTTTCTATTTTACATTCCAACATGTAGTTTTCAATAATATGCATCATGGAAATTTTCTTCTATCTCAGGTTCAACGTGTTATTATTTTGTTCTTTTGGTGTCTAAATCCAGCTCTCTTGGTCTTTCCTTTCATAACATTACTATTATTGACCAGAAAAGGATATTTTTATTGATTCTTAGTTAATTTATGTTTGTCTATTTCTTTCTGACTCAAGTCAGCTTTTGAATTATTGGCAGTTAAGACAAGCATGGTGGTGTTTGCCTGTAATCCCAGCATTCGGGAGGCTGAGACAGGAGGATTGCTTCAGAGTTTAGGGCCAGCCTGGGCTACGTAGTGAGATCCTGTCTCATAAAACAAAACAAAACAAAAATTACTGGCAGTTGTACTATACTCAGTGTTAAACATAAACAGCCTAAAGTCAGTGTGTTCCTTTTTGGTGACATAGCCTTAGGAAACTATTAAGCCTCACAATTTGTCTTATTTCTTATGCTTAGTATTTATTTATTTATTTATTTATATTTTAAGGAAGGGTCTACAGAGTATTCAGGGTCTCACTGCTAGATCAGACTTGTAGTGATCCGCCTGTTTAAAGCCTCCCAAGAGCTGGGATTACAGGCGCGCGCCGTCACGCCCAGTCTCAGTCACCACCGTCTCAGCGCACCCCGGGGGTGGGGCTGGCATGGCAGACCCAGGGATTGAACCCCTGTCCCATGTGCCTGCTTGCAGGTGCTTTAATCTGCTGGGCTATATGGCCGGCCCTTGTGCTTAGTTTTTTTTTTTTTTGTGGAACCAGGGATTGAACTCAGGCCCTTGCGCTTGCCAGGGAAGCACTTATTCTACCAACCATCTCCCCGGCCCCCTGTGCTTAGTTTTTAATGTGGCAGTTGATAGTAAGTTAAACTGTGTCTTTCCCTTCTATCTATATATTTTTTCCAAGGCATACACAATTACCTGTTTTTCTATTTATTGGTAACTTTAATTTCCTTGTGAAATTGAACACCTTTGCGTTCATTTGCATCTTGTTTGTCTTGTGCTTCTTCAAAATATTTGTCCC
>NW_004524622.1:7591152-7593553 GCF_000260255.1 Octodon degus
ATTATGTATTCTTAAATTCTTGATTCACTATTGAATCAGCAGGAACCTGGTCTTCACTTAATTTCAAATACCCAATAAATATAAACTATGGTTTTTATTTTTAGCAACATGAACACTTCTGCAAGTTAACCTCTAACAGTGTTTAGTTTTCTAGCTAACTTATAGCAGTTCTCATTTTAAAAGATCCAGATTTTTAGGTGCAAAACTCTTCATAGTTCAGATTAAGAAAAAAGAGACTGGTTTTCTGTGGTAGCTATTTTGTTATGGTAAGTACAGATCATGCGTCAGCAATTATTTCTAGTGTAATTTCATACCTTATGCTCTTATACATGTTATTATAAAATAACCTAGATGGACTGTCTTTTCCTATAGGAAAAAAACTTGGAAGATAATTTACAGAGTCTGGCTACAGAATTAGCTCCAATTTATAAGCAGTATGCTCCTGTTGCTTACCAAAACCAGGTATGTTTTGGAACCTTTTGTAATGCTCTTCAACATGGTTCAGATTTCTGTGTAGAGCCAGTGTGTGAGAAACACCTGTAATGCCAGTACTTAAGAGGCTGAAGGGGCCGGGGAGATGGCTTAGTAGAATAAGCACTTCCCTGGCAAGCGCAACGGCCTGAGTTCAGTCCCCAAGGCTGAGGCTGAGCCAAGAGGTTTGCCACAAGTTTGAGGCCAGCATGGACTATATAGTTGTTTTGAGGTCAGCCTAAACTACAGAGTCCCTGTCTCAAGAATTTTTTTCCCAATACTTCTATTAAAGTCCTTGTTAATAGGAAACTTTTTGAATTTAAACTTTTTTTGGCAGAACTGGGGATTGAACTCAGGCCCTTGCACTTGCCAGGAAAGTGCTTATTCCATTGAGCCATCTTCCTGGACCCTGAATTTAAATTTTTTAATGTATAATTTTCGTTGAATAACTTTTAAAATGTTGTAGCATTTTATTTTTTAGTTTTTTGAGACTGGCTCTCACTATGAAGTTGGGCTGGCCTTGTGCTCACCTCTGGTAACCCCCAGGCTGGTCTCAACTTAGAGAAATACTCTTGGCTCACCTCCCAAATGCTGGGGTTACAGGCATGTGCTGCCACACCCGGTTCTGGGCCAAGCGCAGTCTGGCTACAGAATTAGCTCGATTTCTGTGCACATCAGCACCGGGACATCCACAACATGAACAACAGGAGCACTGTGGCATGCACCCGCTTGGCCACGTGTCAGGAAGCTGAGTTGCCACATGCTTAGGCTGCAGCTCTGACAGCATGTAGGGCTGGGAATTGAACTTGGGTCTTTTCTTGCCAGGTAGGTAGGTAGGCTTCTAAGCTATCTTTCCCACTCCATATCCTTTTATAGCAGTTTCATTAAAATATTAGGGTAGCAGAATCTGACTTTCCAATTTTGGGAGCATGCTAAGGATTGAACCTAAGGCCTCACACATGAGAAGAATTTCTAGAGTAAATTATTTATAAGCCATGTATAAATTGAAAATAAGTATATTTAAAAAAAAAATATGGTGCAGCCAGGTGAGGTGGCACACTCCTGTAATCCCAGCATTTAGGAGGCTGATACAGGAGGATCATTTTGAGTTCGAGACCAGCCTGGGCTACAAAGTGATCTGAAGGCCAGTCTAAACTATATAGTGAGATCCTACAAATGAGCACCAAAAGTCTGTTTCCTTAAAAAAGAAAAAAAATCTACAGTTTGTTTGGATTCTTGGTAGGGGGGTAACCAGGAATCAAACTCAGGACCTTGAGCTTGTCAGGCAAGCGCTATGCCATTGAGCTGTATCTGGCCATTAATAGCATGGTCTCTGGCTTGTGAATAGCATGCACTCTATTAAATTACAACTTTCATTTTTATAATTTATTAGTTAACTAGATATAGCTTGCTGTGTTGCTCAGGTGGGCCTCAAACTATTGGAATCAAAAGATCCTCCTGCCTCAAATCAAAAAACCTATGGACCAGTAATGTAGTTCAGTGATGAAAGTGAAAGCCTGGCATTCATAGGCCAGGCTTGAGCCCCAGCTCTGGAGAAGCAATAGACACACTTGTGCTTTGCATCGACACTAAAAACTACATATGTAATTTATGTCCTTTTGTGGATTTTCTGATTCTTAAAGGTGTATCTGTCTTGTGCTTCCTTCCTTGAAGGTGGAATACGAACATGTTGCCCGAGAATGCCGGCTGGGTCGCAAGGAAGGGCGTCCTTTCTCCGGGGTCACTGCCTGCCTCGATTTCTGTGCACATCAGCACCGGGACATCCACAACATGAACAACGGGAGCACTGTGGTATGCACCCACTTGGCCATGTGTCAGGAAGCTGTGTTGCCACATGCTTAGGTTGCGGCTTTGACTCTAATGACAAACCTATTTTAGGTGTGGCTAGGTATCATGTAGGTGGAGTTTA
>NW_004524622.1:7593928-7596006 GCF_000260255.1 Octodon degus
TTTTTATTTTTTTATTTTTTTATTTTGAAAGCCTCTTAATTTGTTGTCCAGGCTGGTCTTTAACTCCATATGAGGCATCGAACTCATTCTCCCCCTGCCTCAGCCTGCTGACTCTGAGATTACACATGTATACCACTGTACTCACAAGGGGTTCTTGCTCCCAGTCTGTATGAATATTCCAGGGTATCAGTGGCATTTGCCACCAGGTTATATGTGCCAAGGTGTAGTCAGAAACATAATCAGTCACCTGAAATGGCTCAGAACCTTTGTGTCTGGGTTCTGTGCTGTTTGTTTGTGCTGGGGACTGAACCCAGGGTCTTCAACTTGTCAAGCAACCCCTGTACCACTGAGTCACACCCCAGCACTTGGCCATATCAAGAGCCAATTCAAGTCACCCTGTGGACTTGGGTTTGCCCAATAATTTTGAGACCTTCATTAAATCTTAGCTCCGGGGCTGGGGACATAAATCAGTGGTCTATGCGCCTGCCTTGCAAACACAAGGACCTAGGTTCAACCCCCAGTACCACACGCCATGCTGGCTCCACCCCAGGCCTGCCGAGCTGGCCACCAAGACTGAGCATAGCGGCACATGCTGGTAATCTCAGTGCTCGTGAGGCTGAAACAGGATTTTTATGAGTCTGAGGTGCATAGCGAGACCCTGTACCAGATTTTTTTTTTTTTTTTCCTGTACCAGATTTAAAAAAAAAAAATCTTAGCTCTAAGCTGTTATAGTGTGAGAAGAAATACAAGACGTAGCCTTCCCTCTTTGGTTAGTTATCTAAAGTGTGTACACACAGACTGAAAAGGCCAAATAGTGTGGTTGCATGTCATTACTATTAATACAAATTTAGTCTTCAAGATGTTTTCCCTTTTTGAAGTAAGAGTTTCACTATGTAGTCCAGGCTGGCCGCCAACTCACAGTGATACTCTTGCTAAGGTACCCAAAGGTACCCATGTAGTTGGGATTATAAGCATGTGCCAACATGCTCTGCAATCCCAGTGTGATCTCCAAGTGATGAAGTTATATAAGTCCATTCTGGTGAGCTGGGGGTGGGGGTGGGGAGGGCGTGGTAACTCACCTGTCAACTCAACACTCAGAGGAGGCTGAGCCAGGAAGATTCCTGTGAGTTGGAGGCCATACTAGGCTACTTAGTGACATGAGGTCCTATCTCAAAAACAAAAGACTGCTGGGTGTGATGGCATACACCTATAATCCCAGCATGGAAGGAGTATGACCAGGAGTTCAAGGCCAGTCTGCATTACCTAGGAGATATTGTCTCCAGAAGCACCCCAAACAACAAAAATCCACCCTGATGAATCCCCGATTTTTTTTTTTTTTTTTTTTTTTTTTAAGGACACTGTCTCTTTAGTCCTGCAACCCTCCTGCCTTAGCCCCAGGTGTGTATCACCATGCCTGGCTCATCATCACCCTTTGGCCAGGACATTTTCCACAAATTATCCTCAGTCAGGCTGGGTTAGGTTCAGAGTAAAACCAACTTTCAGTTTGTTGTCCCTTTGTTCTGTGATATCATTCTTAATTTCCTGTTTCACTGACTTTTCAGCAGTGTTTCATATATTTCTTTCATTGCTATGTTTTGTTATTTAAGTTTTTTTTATTAGTGTATGTCTACAGTGCAAGATGATTGCATTTATGGTGGGGAGTTGGGTGCCCAGGCACAATACCTCTGAATTCTGTCTTTTGTACCGTAACCCTCTCATCCATCCCTGTTCCCTCTCAACCTTGGTCCCCTTCCTATCAGCAAAAGCTCTGTTTCAATTTTTTTCCTACCTTTGCCTCCAAATTTTCTAATCTTGAAATTCTTTTTTTTTTTTTTTGTGGAACTGGGGATTTTTCCAAGCAAGCACTTATTCTATTGAGCTCTCTCCCTGGCCCCAAATATCATTTGGTTAATTTTGTTGTGCTTTTGTTTTCTGTGGGGTTTTTTTTGCATTACTGGGAATTGAACTCAAGACCTTGAGCTTGTCAGGCAAGTGCTTATTCTACTGAGCTATCTCCCCAGCCCTAATCTTGAAATTCTACCTACATCTCCTTTCACTGTTTCCTAATTTCTCTTTCT
>NW_004524622.1:7597291-7599683 GCF_000260255.1 Octodon degus
CTGGGCAATGGCACAGAGACCTCTCGTTGCCACCTTTTCAGCATAAAGCTCTACACTGCCCTCAGGGAAGCCAAACCTCTTCTGCACGACAGCAGTCAACTTGCGGATCCTCCGGCCCTTCTTACCAAGAACATTCTGTGTCCTGGTGGCTAAAATGATGATTTCTGTCCTGGTGGGTGTAACTCTGACTTCAACACCAGAGTAGCCATCTTCGGCCAGCTCCCTAGTGAGGAACTCATTCAGTTCAGCTTTGAAGATACCGTCAGTGACAAACTTCCTCTTCTTAGAGATCTGTACCGCCATCTTTCCACTGCGCGCCTCCCTTGAGATCCTATCTTAAAAACAAACCAAAAAAATCCAAGCATGGAGGTGAAACATTGGTAGTCTCAGCACTTGGGAGGCTGAGGTAGGAGGATCACTGAGTTCAGTGCCAACCTGAATTACTAAGCTCCTATTTCAAAACAAAACAGAACAAACAACAAAAACAAAGGGCCAGTCAGATAACTCGGAGGATGCATAGAGAAGGGTGATGAGGAGCAAATGTGAAGATGATCAGGAAAAATAGGGCTGGGGAGATAGTTCGGCAGCATAAGCAGCTACCTGGCAAATGTAAGGTCCTGAGTTCAATCCCTGGCACAGGGACTGGGGTTTGATCCTCGGCATGTGTGTGTGCCATGCCATGCCGTGCCAGCCCTGGACCCGAACACACTGAGATGGTGGCTAAGACTGGACAGTGGCATGCACCTGTAATCGCAGCGCTTGGGAGGCCATCTGTCCTAGTTACAAAATGTCCAAATTAAGAGGAATGGCATATTTCACCTCACAAATTGTCACGGTTTCAGTCCATAGTCTGCTGGCTCCAAGGCAGGGCAGCATGGCAAAGGGACTCTGTAGAGGAGAAACTGTCCATGGTGGGGCAGGCAGAAGATAAGTAGCAGGACAAGCTTGCCTTGTCCCCCGTGTCCTACCTGGGGTACAAGCCTGTTGGTTGGTGGCACCTGCACCCAGAACTATGCCGAACCACACCCTTAAGCCAGCACCAGACACCCATGATCCAGTGGCTGCTGGATCCAAGGATCCAAGCCCCTCCTGTGAGTGCTGAGAGTTTGGAGGGCACCTAGGTAGGCATACATCATTCCCCCATCTGTATGCATTACATTTCACTGGGAAACCCACAACACCTTGAAAGTCAAATATACCTATCTCATTTGTTTCCAGTCTTTGTTGTCTTAGAATGAGCTCTTAGGGCTAGGGAGAATGTTTTTAGTGAGAAACAATGAAATCATTTCATATATGTCTGATGGCTTTCTACTGACATTTGAAATGTAATTACAAATGAAATATTAGTTGATATAGTAGAGTGTTAGGTTGGAAAGGTCAGGAGATCTCTATGTGTAATTATTCATTCTGGTTTATCTACAGTGTGTAAGTATAAGATTGAAAGTTAGAAAAGGGTCCAAGTGTAGTGATGGGCCCTCTAGTCCTAGCTATGGGAAGCGGAAGCAGGAGCATCACCACAAGTTTGAGGCGAAGGTGGGCTATGTAGTGATTTCAATGCCAGTGAGTTGGGATAAGCCTGACTGCATTGTCAACCTATGTAGTTTGAGACTCTAAAAAAAACAATAAGCAGCAAATAAAAGAAGAAGAAAGACTGAGACTGTTGGGTCCGACACACGCTCCCACGGCCAGAGCCCTGCTTCTTCTCCAGTACCCCTTACAGAGTAGAGCAACCAGCGGGCAAGAGATAGGGTGCATTTAAGGGAACACTTTTTCAAATCTTTATTTTCCTTAGTAGGGTACATTTGTAGTATGCAGTGATTATACTCATTGAGCAAAACTGATCCATTACATAATACGTCTTCATTCAAATTACCCAGGATGGGCATGGCGATGTGCAACTCTTATTCCGAGGCTCTGGGAAACCTCTGGCAGGAGGGTGGAAACTGAGGAGCCCGGTCTGGGCTGTTTAGCAATCTGGCCTGGCTCTCTGAAAATGTGCAAAGGCCCAGGAAGGTGCACAGTGTGCCAGACTTAGGTTTGACCCCTCTGCTGCCACCAGAAGGGAAGACTGCACAGGCAAGCGCCAATGTTTCCATCTACCCCTCTCCTCCCTACAGGTCTGTACTCTGACCCGGGAAGACAACCGCTCCCTGGGTGTGGTGCCCGAGGATGAGCAGCTCCACGTCCTCCCACTCTACAGACTCTCAGACACTGATGAGTTCGGCTCCAAGGAAGGCATGGATGCCAAGGTGCGGGCGGGGGCTGTGCAGGTCCTGCAGCCCACACGCAGGAAAAGGATGCGCTTCACACAGCCGGTGCCCCGCTCTGGCAAGAAGCGGGCAGCAATGATGACCGAGGTGCTGGACCGCAAGATCAGAGCGGTAGAGAAGAA
>NW_004524622.1:7601371-7606677 GCF_000260255.1 Octodon degus
GGGTGCAGGGCAGGATCAGGATCCACCTCGAGCGGGCAGTGGGTGCAGGGCAGGATCCACCTCGAGCGGGCAGCGGGTGCAGGGCAGGATCCACCTCAAGTGGGCAGCGGGTGCAGGGCAGGATCCACCTGGGTGCTGGATGTGGGCCAAGCCAGCCTGCCTTGGAGTGTAGATGGGAGCAGTAGGGACGGAGGCCAGAGAGGCGCGTGGATGCTGAGCAGCTTGTCCCGGCTGTTGTGGATGAGCCTGCCTTGTGGGCTGTGGGAATCTACTGGAGACTTTGGCTCTCAGCAAGGTTTTTTTTTTTTTTTTTTTTTTGGAACCGGGGATTGAACTCAGATCCTTGTGTTTGCCAGTCAAGCACTTATCCTACTGAGCCATCTCCCCGGCCCCCTCTCAGTAAGGTTTGATAAGGCTCCAACATATACGTGACTACTGGGTTTAAGACCAAATGAAGGGGGCGGGGGAGATGGCTCAGTGGAATAAGTGCTTCCCTGGCAAGCACAAGGGCCTGAGTTCAATCACCGGTTCCGGGGGAAAAAAAAAAAAAAAGACCAGATGATACAACCGTAGGAAAATCACCAAAGGTCCCTCCTAATAACAGGGAGAGGATGGAGCTAGAGCCAGACTGGCTGAGGAGTGAGGACATGAAAAATATCTGGTTCACTGATGTCTGTGGGTTTTCTTTGTTTTTGTTTGAGACAGAGTCTTGCTATATAGCCCACGCTGGCCTTAGCTTTGAAGCAGTCTTTCCTCTTCCTGAGTGGCAGGAATATAGGCTTGTAATATCACAGAATATATGTTTTGAAAATTGCTTCAGTGGGATTTCTGATATATTAAATACGGAGTTAGCTGGATGTAGTAGCGCACACCTACAGTTCCAGCACTCAGAAGATGGAGACAGGAAGATCACTATGAATTCAAGCCCAGCCTGGGTCACATAGTGAATTCCCCCTGGAAGGATCCAGGAACTGTCAACCAGGAGAGATGAACAGGTTTGGAGAGGTAGATGGGAGGTGAGTGCTCACCATGTCCCACGCAGGTGTGAGATGCTGGAAGATACAACTCAAGAGGACAGCAAGCACTGAGACAGCAGTTAAAGCAAGGAAAGCTAAAAGAGGTACAAAAAGCACAAGGAAAACTGCTGGGAATTGTGGATTTTTAAATATTTTGGGACTGAGAAGGAACAGGAGAGACTTGGAAAGTCTGCTCAGGAGGAGTGAAGCCCGGCTCTCCTGTTTCAGGAAGTAGATGATCCAAGTGTCAGTATTATTCCTAGGAGAGTGACTGAGAAAACAGGTATCACCAATACATAGGGGCTGTTGGTGGCCCTGCAAGATTCTGACAGTGGTGGACTGGAGAATAGATGAAGTGAATTTCAGTGTAAATATAAGGGTTGGCCATAAAAGGGACCAGTGGAATGCAGCACAGATAATAGGGCTGAGACATTTTTTAATGGAAAGTTTTCAGAAATTTACAAAGTAGAAAGCGATGATGATCCCCATTTCCCTTTACATTACAGACTCTTACAAGACAAAATCATTCTCCTTTAATCTCTTTGTAAGTCCCACCCCTTAGAGATCTGATATCCATGGATTTATCAGCATGTGTGGTGAGATGAGCAATCAACAAATTAACAACCTACTGGTAGTCCATGGCTCAGCAGAGAGCACCAGCCTAGCACGCACAAGGCCCTGGGTTCAACCCTCCTCACTGGCCAACAGGCCAAAAGTGATTCCATTTGTCATCTCACTTATTTTTGTTGTTTGCTACTTTCCGTTTGCTTTGGCCCCTAACTGAAGGAAGAACTCCTCATTGGTGTCCTTCACCCTGTTCTAAGACTCCCTTTTTTAAACTCTTGCTGCCTCCTCATTGTTTTATTTTTATTTTTTTAAACCCATAGAGAGAACCTGTGCATAATTTGCCAACTTAAATGTCTTCACATCTAAGAGAATACAGTATCTGATGGTTTCATTTTTAGTTTGATGGCTTCATTTTTTGATATTGATATTGATCTGAGGCAGTTGTTGTTAACCTGAGGTACTGATTGTAAAGTTCCCTGTTGGTTTTCTACCTAATGGTCCAAGAAACAGTCATGATCTTTGTCTGTAGTCTTCATTTCACAGCAATTAAAAATCCTGTCATTCTTTCGTCAGTTGGATTTGTTTTAAAAAGATTGTCCTTAACAATAATTTGGTACAAAGAGGCAAAATAAATGCTTAAAGCAGCATGGTGGTCAGAAGGCTGAGGCAGGAGAATCCAAAGAAAGACTATGTATGGGGATGGGGAGATAGCTCAGAGGGCTAAGTACCTATCTGGCAAGCACCAGGACTCGAGTTCGATCCCCAGCCCTACATGCCATACAGTCTTGGACCCAGATGTAGGCACCAACCATATGGCCCTGGAACCAGGCATGGTGGCTCACACCTGTAATCCCAGAACTCGGGAGGTTGAGACAGGAGGATCCCTGTGAGGTGAGACCAGCCGGGGGGCTACAAAAGTGATCACAAGACGAGCCTGAACTGCATGGTGAGATCCTGTCTTTAAAAAAAAAAAAAAAAAAAAAGAGTGTATGTAGCCAGGTACAAAGGGCTCAATCTCTACTTCCAAAAAAGGGCGTATTTGCCTTTTATTACTTCTCAGAGCACAAGTTGCTTTCTTTTCTTTCTTTTTTTGTATTTAGTACAGGGTCTGTAGGGTCTTACTACACAGATTGGATTTAGCGATCCTCCTATTTCCAGCGCCGGGATTACAGGTGCACGCGCAGTCTCAGTCGATGTCTCAGTGCAGCACGGCTCGCCCAAGATTGAACCCCCGTCCCTGTGTCTGCCTAAGCAGGCACTTTAATCACAGGTTGCTCTTCAAGTGTCTTCAAGTGTATTGGATTGGAAAATGCTCAACTGTGTCATTTTGGTTTCACAAATATTTGAGCATATGTTGTTGGTGCAAGTTGATTGGGCTTGCTTTCCCGCAAAATTTTAAAGTGTTTCAAAATGTTCAGATTGTCCCCCCTCTTTGATGTGTAGAAACCCTTCAAAGTGCCAATCCTATTTTATTTTATTTTTTTTATTTATTGGATATAGGGTCTCACTACGCAATCAGACTTGTAGTGATCCTCCTGTCTCAGCCTCCCCAGCCCTGGGATTACAGGAGTGCACCACCACTCCCAGTTTTGGGGCCCGGACATCCTGCCCGGGTTTCTGGGCAGGCATGGTATGCTGTGCCAGGGATCAAGCCCGGGTTCTTGGGCTTGCCAGGCAAGTACTTAGACTGCTGAACTATCTCCCCAGCTGCTAGCTGTTTTTAATAGCTTTCTTAGTCTCTGTTACGAGATGTTCCAGGTTTATAGATTTTCTGCACCATATCTAAAACTATTTTTCTAAGGTGCCCATAGAGGGTGGGGTATTTAATTTATTCTGATATTCTCACCTAGGATTTTTTTCTTTTTTCACCTAGGATTTTGAAGAGGGCTAGGGTGTGGCCCAGTGGTAGACCAAGTATGAAACTTGTAAGAGGCTCTGAGTTCAGCCCCAAGAACCTACCCCCACCAAAAAAAAAAAAAAAAAAAAAGAATCATACCTAAGTGGTCCTTAGGTTACTTATTTGCATATCTGAAACACAGGTTTTCTTTTTTATAAGATGATACAATAAAATGACAGGTGTTATGTGAAGCTAAAAAAGATTCCAAAGAGAAATACTAAAAGTGAGGCAGTTATCATTTCTTATTGTTTGTAGCTCTGTTCCTTCCTGACATTTAACTTTTACTGCTATGACTCTATCTGGTTTCATGCTGCTTAAAATGAGCTATCAGATAATTTTTATCTCCTGTGCCTCTAGTATTCCTTGATATTAGTGGCCTTATGTACAATGTTTTGTCCATAGTCTCCAGTCTTTTTGCAATCTTATGTATAATTTTTTTTTTTTTTTTTAATATCCATCTTGAAAACTCATTACTTAATAAGCTTTCCCTTTAGCCAGTATGGTTGACCCACTCACTCAGGAGACAGACAGGAGAATCACCACAAGTTGGAAGCCAGCCTGGGCTACATAGACTGTGTCACAAATTGTTTTTTTCTTTCAATTATTTACATGAGTTGACAATTTAACTTCAATAATGATGCACACACCACTGATAGTTTCGTTGTGTAGCTGCTGTTTTGCATGCATGGATGAATGTGTGCACTAGTGTTAGGGATTAAACCCAGAGGCTTTGCCCTGAACTAATCCCCTAATGCTGTTTTTATTTTGAGACTGGGTATTACTAAACTGCCTAAACTGGGCTCCAAAATTTTAATCTTCTAGCCTAAGCCTCCTGTAATGCTGATTTCAGGCATGTTCCCCAATATCTGGTAATATTATTTTTTTATTTTGGTTAGTATTTGGTTTTTTAAAAGAAAGGTCTCATGCAGTTCAGGCTGGCTTTAAACTCTCTTAGGCCCGGCTCCAACTTGCAGCAATCCTCCTGCCCCAGCCTCCCCAGTGCTAGGATTTTTTTTGAACCAGGGATTGAACTGAGACCCTTGTACTTGCCAGGGAAGCGCTTATTCCACTGAACCATCTCCCCGGCCCCCCCAGTGCTAGGATTACAGGCATGCACCACTGTACCTGGTAAGGTACAAGAATCCCTTGAAAAGAGACTTACAGATCTGAAGTTGGTCAAATTTTAATTCCCCCCCCCCCCCTACTGGGGATTGAACTCTGGACCCCATGCTTGCCAGGCAAGTGCTTATTCTACTGAGCTATCTCCCCGGCCCTAGTCAAATTTTAGTGCTATGTGACTTTTAAAAAAACATGACTGCTTCTTTTCCCTCTTGAGGCTAAAATTTATGTCTTTTGAATTTCCAAAAAAATAGAACTTCAAAACAAGAGTTTCTTCAAAAAAAATGCTTACTTTTGACTTGAGGCTTCTGATAATTATGTTAAAATAAATTATGCCCAATTACCAATGTGGTAGTAATGATCTACCACTTAGCTTCCTTTGCAATGAAGTTTTGTATTACTTTTTTCCCCCAATAATTGACCTTACAAGTCATGAAGCTTTTATTAAAATATTTATAAATTGTTGCTTATTTTTCTTTTCCAAAAACAAATCATGAAATACCTAAAAGGCATTAAAACATCTCTTTTGGAAATTATTGTCCTGTATCACTATGTTAACCCTTGCATAGTTATTTCATTTTTTTAATATTAATTTTATAGGGCTGGTGAGATGGCTCAGTGGTCTAAAGCACCTATTTAGAACAAGCTTAGCAAAGCACGGGGACTGCAGTTCAATCCCCCAGCGCCACATGCCAGCCCCGCCCCCT
>NW_004524622.1:7607213-7622277 GCF_000260255.1 Octodon degus
TTTTTTTTTTTTTTTTTTAACATTTATTCTTTGGACTAAATCTTTGCACTTATTTTTGATTGCCTCCTAAAGCAAAAAACTTGAGGAAAATTCTCTGATGAGAAAGTATATCAAGGCTGCCGGGCAAGCCATGCCAGCCCTGCCCCCAGGGGTGCTGAGATCCTAACTGAGACTGGGTGTGACAGCCGGTGCTTGGGAGGCTGAAAGCAGGAGGATCACTACGAGTCCAATCCGTGTAGTGAGACCTTGTACTAGATACATTACAAAACAAAATAAAACATATCCAAGGCTGAGGGGGTGGCTCCAGGGGTAGAACCTTGGCCTGAGTGTTCCAGGCCCTGCTTTCAGTCCCAGCACTGGGGAGAAATATTTTAAAACCTTTAAAAGAAAGCGCACAGTTACCACCCAGACGTGATAGTGCAACCCTGTAATCCCAGCCCCTGGGAGGCCAGAGCAGGAGAATCACCACAAGTTTAAGGCCAGCCTGAACTGCATAGGGAGACCCTGTCTCAAAAAAACCAAAGAAAGGCAAAATGATAATTACCAAAACAGCGTATTTTCATACTTGGTGGCCCTCTTCAGGGGACAGTAGTGCGACTATGGGGCCTGGAATAAAGAGTGAAACGAAACCCCATTTTATCTTCAAAGGTTCAGAAGACACTAAAAGCTACTCACCTGCCCCCTCTACCCCTCACCCTGCGGCAGAGTCAGCCCCGGCCCCCACCTTCTGTCCACTCTCCGCGCCCGCCGCCCGCTTCCCGCAGCCTGAGCTCCCTGCCTCCCCGCGCCAGTTCGAGACCCGCCTCGGGGGCGAAGGCGACGATCGGCCCCGGGAGGCCGAGGAGCCCCCTTCCGAGGAGGCCCTGTCCGAGGAGGCTCTGTCCGACGAGCCGTGCGCTGAGATGCGCCTGCCGCGCCTCACCGAGTACTGGTCCGACAGCGAGCACGCGTTCCGGGACAGGGCGGCCGGCGGCGTGGCCATCGCGCCCACGCACGGCTCGGTGCTGATCGAGTGCGCGCGGCGGGAGCTGCACGCCACCACGCCGGTGGCCAGCCCCAACCGCAACCACCCCACGCGCCTGTCGCTGGTGCTGTACCAGCACAAGAACCTGAATAAGCCGCAGCACGGCTTCGAGCTCAACAAGATCAAGTTTGAGACCAAAGAGGCCAGGAGTAAGAAAACGAGGGACCCAGAGCAGGAAGGCCCGGCGGCGGGCGCGGCCGACGCGTCCCACCCAGCCCGCGAGCTGACCCAGGTCCCAGCTCACCGCGCGCCGACGCTGACGCGCGACAACGTGGTCACCGTGTCCCCATACGCGCTCACGCACGTGGCGGGGCCCTACAACCACTGGGTCTGAAGCCGCCGCCCCTCCCGACGCCACTGCGGTGCCGTGTTGTTTTGGTTTTGTTTGGTTTTGTTTTGTTTTTTTCTCCCCCAGGTGCTGTAAAGTCTTGCTGTCGTTTACTGTATGTTCATCTCACCCATTTCAAATCTGAGGTAAAAAATAATTTTTAAATCGGGTGGGTACTTAACTGTGACTCTATTTTGACAATTGGTAGAAGGTGCACATTTTAAGCAACAAAAGTTTTATAGTTTTAAATACATTAAGAAATGTTTTGGTTAGGTTGTTAACTTGATAGAATCACTCAGTTTGGTGCTTTAAATTAAGTCTGTTTACTATGAAATGAGTATTTTTTAGAGGAATTTAACAAGCTCATGTTCTCTGATGTAAAATCAAGACACAGTGTTAACTCTACACAGCTCCGGTGCTTAAACACATCAACACAGTTAAAAATAAGCTGAATTATTATTTCATGGTGCCATCGCTCCAACATCTTCCGATCGTTGCTAGAAAATTGGTGTATTCCTTTGAACCCTTGAAATAAGCCAATGAAATGCTCTCTTAAAATACTTTCTCCTGTAGAAAATAATTCATTTTTCTTATTAATGGTTGGAGGTTATTCATAAAGTGTAAATATATATTTTAAAAGCACTTTCTATTTTTAAAAGTAACTTGAAATAGTATAGTATAAGAATCCTATTGTCTATTGTTTGTGCATATTTGCATACAAGAGAAATCATTTATTCTTGCTGTGTAGAGTTCCATCTTGTTACCTGCAGTATGTAGTTGAATCGTGTTTGTGGTTTATATTCTTCTAATAGACCTTTCACATTACGTATTAGCTACTTATGTAAAATAATCTCTAAAATTGGAATTAGGTCACATTATCACCAATGCTGATTTTTTTTTTTTTTTTTGGTTTGTTTGTTTGTTTGTTTGGGTTTTTTGTTTGTTTTTCTTAGAACTAAAAGTGCAGTCAACAATAGCCTCAAATTTCTTTTACCCAGCTTTATCAATATAACCCATGAAAGATGTGTCCAAAAGGAAAAGGGGCAATGTGAGATCCAGAAGAGTCAAATGCTTCTGATGTTTCAAGGTGATAAAACACAAAAAAGTTCAGTAGCCTAAACTCTACCCATCCTAAATTGCCTTGATTGTTCTGAAATCTAATCTAATGAAGAAGAGGAGGGGAAAAAAATCCTGGAGAAATCTTTTGAAAACAAGTTCTCCGTTATCATCATGTCTCCCATCCTCAGCCAAATATAGCAATGGTATTAGAAATATCTTGTCCATCCAGAACTAATCCACTCATTTATCTTAGTACTTTGGATTTGGAGAAGTGGTAGCTAATCTTTTTAAAAATTGCCTTTGTTATGTAGGTAAAAGAAAAAAGTAGCCCTCCCATGGATTTTCCCATTCCCATTTTTCCCCTTTATTGACTTGGGTTTATAGCAACACAAAGAGGATTGCCCAAACAAAATGTTTAGAACAAGAACCCTCAATGAAATACTTGATTCTGTTAAAATGCAGAGGTGCTATAGCATTCAAAGTGTTAGATTCTTTGGGAGTATAGAAACCTAAGTGGTGCTTCTCCCTTGGATATGCCATAGGAAGCCACAACTGCTAACACTCATCATTGTGGTGCAAACGCAAAGCTCTATAAAGGAAAACTCATTGTAACTTATTAAAATAATATATATGGTGCAAAGTATCAGTTTAAAGCTTTTGACTTATCCAAGTAAAGGAATATGAAGGGATTGTAAATAACTGTATGTCTATTGATAGACCATCCTGTATAAGTAGATTTCTGCTTATTGAATATGTAAAATAGGACAATTTGTTGACTTGTTTTAGTATTTTGTGTGCCTTAGAGTTCCGTTTTAAAACATGTGTATTTTTTGAGCCTAAGGTTTCTTATACACACGAGTATATTAATGATTGTTTATTGTTCCAGCTGCTTCAGTAAGATATTTACTAGTATTAGATCAAGAAAACACCTCCTAAGATTTTAGGCCTTAGCTCCCACTAGAACTGTTTCCTCACCAGGTTCAATGGATAAAATCTTATGTCCCTTTATCCATCTATCCATTTCTCCAATGTACACTTCTTGAATGTCTGCAAAATTTAGGTATCGTTTTTGTTTTTCTTTGGATCACCACCTATCACATATTAAGTACTTTTTTAATGACCTAAACTTTAAACACCGATGTTGATAAACAGGACTATTGGGGTTTGTGAAACTAGCTGCGGTTTACCAAAACAAATTAATGAAAATAGCCCCTTTCAACTAAAATATTTCTGTTCTGTTGTTCTTAACACCATGAGTACGTTGCCTCCACCAGGAATCCCGCTGCAGGAACCACTCTTTTGAATTCTTTCGAATTTTAATATAATTTACCCTCTCCTCCCCTACTGTGGCTTTTACAAAAGCCGATGCTTAATGTTCCATAGCATTCTGACTGTATACTGGCAACACGAATTCACAATGCTCTTTCTCATGAAGCAAGAAAATACATTGATTGAATTACATTTTCAATCATAACACAGATCATCCAACCTTATTTCTTCACTGCTGTTATGTTTTACTATAGCAATCACCTTTTCTTTTACCTCTCATAGCACTCAAAAATGGAGTTTTGAATCTTCTACATTTGTTCATAGTATGATCATTGAATTCAATGATACATGACCTCCAAGTTAGCCCAGCTGATTCACAATATATTATAGAACCTTCAGCTATGATAATAGAGCAACTGTTTCCTAGAGTAGAATTTATATTTTAATGGCTACTAGGCTATCACTGAGATTTTGTTTTGTTTTCTCTTTTTTTTGCTTGTTAGTCTCATATCTTCTTTTCAGTTCTTACACAGACTACCAAATAGACCGTGTCATTAACCTAATTTGAAAGTGAGGCTGTACGATACAGGCAGGCAAATTTTTCCAGCATGGATACGTCTTGAGTAATTTTCCTACATCTCTATTACTCAGTCTGCATGTGGGTAAAATGATTTCATTTGCGAAGTATAGAACTTCACTAGCTGAGCTCCATAAGCAATTTATTCAGACATAACCCCAATACATACTTAATTGAATGCATACCCTTGTGTAAATGAGCTCCTGACTCAAGTCCTATAAAGTAACCTACTTTCTAATATTATTACTCCAGTGGATTCCTACTGATTACTATTTCACAGTAGCATGTATGAAAACCCAAAACCAGTCTTTTAAAGGAAAAATTATATTGATATTTTTTATGTGGAACAAATTTATAACATTGCATGACAGTTTTCACCAGTACTGGGCATGCAATTCCTTTGAAGGTGCCACCTCAGTGGGTAGATGTTGAACATATAGTTAGCTTCAATTTCACATGTTAGTGCATGGTACTCATTTTTTGTGTGTAGATTTACTATAACTGTAAATTTTCTTCATCTTTTGTACAATTGATGGCAAGGGAATTACAAAGTAAAGTAATAGAAAGTCAGCTTAAAAGTCACAGTTCAATTACATATACCCAGAAAGCAGATTTCAGTGTCAGCTTGTAATTGTGTTCACAATTAACATCTAAACAGAAGAGGGCCTCTCTCTCCTAGAAGTTATTTTATCACTGGGAAGTAGCCTTAGATTGGTACAAAAATAAAATGTCTTTTTGTTTTATTTCCTAAGAGGATCAGAGAAAGAAAACTGACAGTGAAATTGGGCCAAAATTCCCTTGCCTGATTTACTAGGCTATGTGTGGGAAACTGGATGATTTTTCACTTCTGAAGTGGCCCCGTTAACTCATCCTGCAGGATGTGGCAATCGTCTTGTTTGCCATTTCAGTGAACAAATAACAAGTGCTTTCATATGCCTAGAGTCTACTATTAGGCACATAAGAAGTTGTAAGAGATTGGTGATTGAGTTGGGCATGAGGGCACATGTCTACAATCCTAGCTACTTGAGAAGCTGAGGCAGAGGAATCACAAGTTCATCTCTAGTTTAGGAAACTTAGCGACATCTTATCTCAAAATAAAAATAGGAAGCTCTACCTCATTAGTGGAGCTCTTGCCTGGTCCTGGGTTTGATTTCCAGTATCAAAAAACTGAAAAGAAAATGTCACCCAAAGCCCAGGAAGGGTTTTTAGAAAATCAACAGTCATTGTCCTCTGTCAGAAACTGAATTTGTACTTTCTTAAAATATATTAAGGTTCAGGGGCTATTTTATTTGTGTGTGTTAAAAAGAAACAGTTTATTAATTTCAGAGATGGTGCAGCTGGGCTTTATGTGGGACATTGTTTTTGTCCACTTTAAAGTCTACAAACTTTGGGAAGACAGCTCCATGGCATATGTACCTGTGGCAAGCTCAAGGTCCTGAGTTCAATCCCCAATACGCTCTCAAAGAAAAAACAAAAACAAAAACTTTAATTTTCTGCCTTTCAGTTTCTTGATGATAATTTGTTTGTTTGTTTGGTTGTTTTGGTTGTTTGATTTGTTTATGTATTTGGGGATGATGCTGTCTTTCTTCTCCTTTGTTCAGCCCTAGCTGTTCCTCACACTGAACCAACACCTCCTCCTTCAAAGTAGGGATGTTATCAGATGTAAATCTGCTGATTTCACCTGTTTATGTCTGTGTGTGACCTTGGAGTCTCATGGTTTAACAATATGAAGCTACCTGTCCTAAAAATAGCAATCTTACCCCTAACAGCCATTATGTAAGACATTCTCTCCTCTTCATAAGAAAAATATTTTATAGCTGTCAGGAAGATTTTCATTCTAGGAGAAACAATGCTGGAAAATGATCGTTCATTTGGCAAGGTATTAACTTATAATCCTTGACAAGAAACTCTATTATTTTTCTTATTCTACTGCAGCCACCAAGTCACTAAGTACACTTTTATATTTCGTTTTATATTTTTATGCTGGGATTGAAGCCAAGGCCTTGTTCATGCTAAGCAAATGCTCTGCCGTTGAGTTGTATCCCCAGCACATTTTCAATTCTTTTTAAATTTATCTGTTCCTCTAATATTTTTATTTCTTGTTTTTTTGAGACAGAGTCTCATAACACAGTTCAGGCTGCCTTGAACTCACTATGTAGCCCTGGCTGGGTTTGAAATTGTGCTGATCCACTTGCTGGAATTATAGCATGAGCCACCATACCCAGTTCACTCTGATTTTCTTTAAAGATTTGTTGCTGACCTATTTCTCCTATCTCCATTCTCCAGACCTCCTACACAAATATATAGACATGGCTTATTTTTATTTTGGTTTATTTTAAGAGTAGCACTGATCTGTGTTATCTTTTAAAATTATGTCTCATAAATCCTTTTTAGGCATAGTAAGAAGGACACAAGAATTTCTAGTTTTGGGGCTGTGGAGATGGCTCAGTGGAATAAGGGCTTCCCTGGCAAGCACAAGGGCCTGAGTTCAATCCCCGGTACCGCCAAAAAAAAAAAAAGAAGAATTTCTAGTTTTTTGAGAGAGAGTCTCACTGTGTAGTTCAGATTTGGCTTTGAACTCTCAGTGATCTTCCTTCTTTATCCTCCCAAGTGTTCCCTGCACCACCATACCTGGCCAGGTGGATGAGCTTTTACTCAGCCCTTTTGGGTTGAAGCAAATCCAATTTGTAGGATTTGATAGTAGTTACAACACCATCTGTCAAATATTAATGTGAAGTGGTCTGTTTGTGTACAAGTCTGAACAATATCTAATTTGTTTATCAATATTTAAGTGTTTTGCAAATGAAGATATAAATTATATATGAGGATAAATATTCTAAAAGACTTCTGTATTGTGTGACTTTGGTATTTCTATATAATGCATATTACTAATTATAAATTCATTGATTAACGTAGTAATGGGTCCTATTTATAGAGTAGATTATATTTCTCTGGTTATTTTCCTCATTTCCCAAACAAATTTTGTGGATGGTATCTATTTTCATGCAAATTTACTTAGTATTCTTTGGTTACCAGCAATAGTACTAAGAAAGTCTTATGTAATCCAGTTGGGAAAAGTTTTTAACAGGCTGCTAAATAGTCAGAGGCCCCTTGATCACTGCAGAATGAAGGTCAGGAGAGGCAAGTAGGCAGAAATGTGCTCCCCTGTATGGCTGAATGGGAGGTTCCGTCTACCAAGTCAAGAGCAACGAATACCATTCACGTTTCTTCTCTGTGTTCCATGCCAATTTATATCTGAAAATAGCTAAAAATGATGTTTTCAACACAAATATAGTAGTAATAAAAAGTGTGGTTCTGGTACTTGGTAACATTCGAGGACCTCAGCCAGCTTTCCTCTGTGCAGTTTTTTCTTCTTGAGTGTAGGACGTCATTCCCATTTGGCTGCTGGGAAGCCTGCAGGTAGTAAGAACAGTAGATGACTTGATCTGAATTGGACTGCAGGTTAACCAATGTGCGAATACACGCACGATATCTGTAGACTGCTACATGCATTTTCAGACTATATTTGCGGTGAATAGTGTTAGGGAAGGAGATTTTGTCACATCTGATCTGAGAGCAATCTAAACAGCTTATTTATAAATTGCTCTTGATGTATTTTCTTTCCATTATTTATTTAACCAGCTCTTTTTCCATGATAATGAAGGGCTTCTCTTTTAGAATTTACATTTGTGACATTTTATCTTTTTTCTCCTTAAAAAGACACTTTAAAAAAAAAATCCTTTTCCTATTAAAACAGGAATTTTTTTTCTTCTTTTTTAATATATTTGGGTGTTACATGGACTCACCGCGTGGCTCAGACTCATAGTGATCCTCCTGTTTTCTGCCTCCTCAGCACCAGGATTAGGGGTGTGCAGCACTACGCCCAGACTCTGGCAGGCTCTGCTTGCGCTGGTGGCAGAGCTAATGTGGCATGTGGTGCCGGGGATCAAACTTCGAAGTCCCTGCACTTGCCTAAACTTGCCTAAGCAGGTGCTTTAGTCAGCTTAGCTATCTTGCTGGCTCTAAAACAGGAATTTTTCTTTCTTTCTTTTTTGTGGTACCGGGGATTGAACTCAGGACCTTGCACTTGCCAGGCAAGCGCTTATTCTACTGAGCTATCTCCCTGGCCTTAAAACAGGAATTTTATAAGTTTTCCATGTTTCATGTCTTCTTATTATTAATTTTTTTTTTAGTAGTGTTTGCAGTCCATCGTGGGAAGTTGATACATGTGCGTAACACATCTTTAGTGTGTTTGCTCTTCACTTTCTTCCTATTAACTTTAAATTATGCTTTTTAAGAGGCTTGGTTCAGCACCTACCAATCAAAAGTTTAATTTGTTTGTTGGAAGTTATTAAACAGATTTTTTTTTGAAGGAAATGGTGCTAGGTAGTCAGTTTTAGTTCCCAGCCCCTCCCAATATAAATGAAATGAAAAATCACTGGTGTCTCTAAAAGGTAGTACTGTCACTTATTTGAATTTGTCTTGTTTGTTCTGCTTTGTTTTCAGCCACATAAAATCTTTGGGTCAAAGGTCAAACATGACCTTTTTTTTCCAGAAAGTTAAGAAAAATAATGATATACTTGTAAAATTTTTAGTAACCTCTTTATATATAGGCTATTCTAGTAACACATAAATATAAAGAGGTAGGATATTTTGACTCCCATCAGTACATTCTGGGTCACAAAAATGAAAATAGGCCACACTTCAATTTTCCAGGCTCCTTTTGATGATTTTGGTTCAGTACTGGACAGTCATCATCGATGCCTATTTGCTATAGCTAAATGACTAAAGACATAAGACTTTACAAAAACAGCTCTTTAACAAAAAGATTAAATATTTTTATTGCAATGTAAGCTCATATTTTTTTTTTTTAGCCTTTATGGGATAACATTGTGATAGATGCTTAAAGAGATATTTAATATTTTTTCAGAAATGATTTTATAGTAAAAACTGTGGGCACCTTTTGCGTGGTGCTGTATGGGTGGATGGTCATATCTGGGTTTGTAAGAAATCACAAAGTGTTCCCTAAGCAGAAATTTGTAGAATTACCTGGCGGGGAGATAATTGTGAGCTACTAGTTTGTTCATATTCTCTTTTGCTACATGGTTACTGTTCAAACAAATTAGCATGAATGCCATTAGCTTGATTTAAAGGAGAACCCAAAATGCTCAGTGTGGGTGGCGATGAAATATGCGTAGCTTCTTCATCATGGTGAAATAGAGTGGAACTGAATTCCCAATCAAAAAGTATCGATTTCCTAGGCTGAGGATATAGCTCAATAGCATAAGCACCTGCCTCGCAAGCACAAGGTCCTGAGTTTGATCTCCTGTACCAAAAACAAACAAACAAACAAACAAACAGACAAAGCTAAGAAGTATCAATTTCAAAGCCAACATTCCTTGTCCTACCTGACTTCTCTTTTTGGAATATATTTACTATTTATTTTTTACCCTTTTGTGGGGGGATTTTTTTTTTCTTATTGCCGTCCCACTGTATTAAATATTCCAAATACTGAAATATTTGCAAGGGACCGGGTGGGGTAGTGCTTGCCTGTAATCCCAACACTTGGGAGGCTGAGACAGAAGGATTCCTTTGAATTCAAGTCCAGTTTGAGCTACATTGGGAGTTCAAGGCTACCCTAAACCACACAGTGAGATTGTCTCCAGAAGAAATGTTTGCTAGAAAACACTTTTAAAACTCCATAGAATGTTCTAGTTCTTAACAAATGAGGGAAACAGTTAAAGAAAAAGCACTTCACCATGTAAAAGGGAAATGATCTTAGTGCAGGGTGACATTCTGCCCTCTGCAGTCAAGGGAACACTTACCAGCAGTACTTGAAGACTTGTGAGTGGGACTGCATGTGACCTGAAAGATCTAATTAAGCTAGGCTGGTGCACAGCAGTTGTACATGATTTCATGTTTATGTAGCAAAACGCATTGAAATGTACAAGTATTGAAACATACATGTAAAGATAGTTGTGGAAATTGTTATATTTTCCTTGTGTGTCTCATTTGTTTGGAGCATAAATTTTTTTAATTGTTCTAACTGAGTAAGGCTAAATCAATACTGTAACTGAAAATATATTTTAAATCTTTGTCATGAGTTTTTAAAAGAAAGAACTATTGCAAATTGTATCATTCCTGATTACACAGAATTTTGTGGGTGGTTTTAAATAAATTTTATACTTCTATTTTGCACCTGGTAGTCTAATTTTTCTTTCCTTTTCCAAGCCATATTTTTAAGAATTTAATGTTCAATAAAAATCTTAAGTTTTTAACTACAAAACATGCTTAGATTTAACATTTGGAAATGTCCAAACATATGAGTCATATTGAACCCAGGACAGGGACTATAGAACACGGTACAGTACATGCTTCATGCTTTTAAGGTGTGGGTTCAGTTTGTTGGTTACATTGACTACACTGAAGTGTGCGGTAGCTACAGGCAGTCAAGTGTATAGCAAACTAGACAGTTTGGGTTACAGAATGTAGTGTATTGGCTCCCCACATGATATTGCCCCTTTCAGTGACTGAGTTCATTTCAGATTACAGTGATTTCCCTTTTCAAAATATGAAAGTAAGCTGGTTGTGGTGATGTATACTGCAAGTCTAGAACCCAGGAGGCTGAGGTAGGAGAGTCACAGCAAGTTTAAAGTGAACTTGGGCTGACTATGTGAGTTCATGAATTCAAGGCCAGTGTAAAATATTGTGAAATTAGAATGGCTGAGCCAGACATGGTGGCACAGGCCTGTACTCCCAACACTCAGGAAGCCAAGACAAGAGGATTTGCTGTGATTTTGATGGATATAATTACTTTTACCAAGTTTACCAGCTAAATTATTTTGTGCAACTTTTTTTTTTTTTTTTTTTTTTGTGGAACCAGGGGTTGAACTTGGGCCCCTGCACTTGGCAGGCAAGTGCTCATTCTACTGAGCCATCTCCCTGGCCCCCATTGTGCAACATTCTTAACTTGAGCTCATAGAAATAACAGTACCAAAAAAAAAGTACATACAGAGAAAAAAAAAATAACAATACAAACAAACAAACAAAAGAGGCACTTAAGAAAATTATGCAAGCCATGAACACTCAGCATAGGATTGAAATGGAAAACATAATGCAGATTCAAGTAGATGTCCAGGAAAGTAAAGTTTCACTGAAGTATCTGTGGCAATTTAAGCAATTGTGAGGCAGGATCTCAGATTCAGAAGGCAGGCTTTCAGTTAACAATCATGAAAAGAAAGATTTCTCAAATCTAGCAAGGGCCCACTAGAAATCAATTCAGCAGATAAGGCAAAGAAGAATAACTTAAGGTTGATCGATTTGAGTCAATGAAAAAGCAGGAGCTATCACAAATGAAAAGGAAGAAAAACAAAACTTAAGGGAAAAAGAATTTGACATATAGTAAGTGAGGCATATAGAACTTAAATTAGCTATGATCAAAAAAAAAATTCTATAAAGGGCCGGCCAGATAGCTCAGTGGACTAAAAGCCCCTGCTTAGGCAGAGTGCAGTGGCCGGGGTTTGATCCCCAGCCTGCAGTGCCAGCCCCACCCCTAGGGTGCACTGAGAAAGCTATTGAGACTGGGTGTGGTGGCACTTGCTTGTAATCCCAGCCCTTGGGAGGCTGAAAACAAGCGAAGCACTATGAATCTTATCTACATAGTGAGGTCCTGTACTAAATATAAAAACAAATTTATAGCTAGGCTTATCATAATCAAGATTCTAGAAATTCAAAATAAAGTCTTAAAAGTTGTTAGGGGGGGGCCTGCCCCTTAGCTCAGTGCTTTAAGTGGCTGCTTCAACAAAGCAGTCAGGCTCAGGTTGCTGTGGTTCGATCCCCACAACTCAAGCCAGCCAAATCTGCCCTGAAGGCATTTGGAGCAAAAAAAAAAAAAAAAGTTATTAGAGGGGAAAAAATACCTATGTAGTGGATTGACAACTGGTGATCAACTTTTAACACCTAGCTGAACTGAACCAGTTTTATGCTGGGTGTTGGAGGCCACCTGAGGATTGTTGCTGGCAGCATAAGAGGCAGAACCAGAGAAGTGAAGCTGTTAGAGAAGCTGTAGGGAGCCATTGGTTTTCCTGGAGTAGCTTGTCATGCTGGCTTTCCCGATGAACTTAACTGTTCTCACTGTTGAGAGCGCTGGACCTTGATGTTGCCGAGTCTGGCTATGGTTCACTTTGAGGGAGCTCTGGCCCTCACTTTGAGCATCACTTTTTGGCTCCAGAGGAGAAGATGGTGTATAGGTTAGTTTCCTGGAGAAACTTGTGGCATTGGCTTTCCTGATGGGAACTCAGCTGTTATCATCATCTGAGGAGCTTGGGACCTTACTGTTTTTGAGGATAGCTCTGATCCTTTCGTGGGGAGCTCTGGTTTTTACTTTGAGAGTCACTTCTTGGCTCCAGTTCAGATCCCTCAGCCTGCTAGCACAGATCCTTTATCCCACTGCTACAGAACTTTCTAGCTTCCACCACTGACCTTTGGCCTTCCCAGCCAGATCCATAAAGCAGGCTTGCATGAGACATTGTCATGGACTCTAGGCCTCTAGATGGACTGGGAGGATGCATTGTTGTTGGCTTTAGGTCTTCAGCTGGACTCGTGCAGGACATTACTGTGGGATCCAGGCCCTCTGCCAGTTTTTTTGATCTTTAGTATGTGGACAGAGTTCCTGAACTCTCTTTGTATGTGATTCTTTAGATGACTATTACAAGGTAATCTTATGAACTGTGTGTCTTATATTGTTCCCCTTGAAAAGCCCTACACTGTAACAACCTGTAAAGGAAAGCCCAGCAGAATCACAGCTTCTCAGTACAAACTCTCAAGTCAGAAGAGCTTAGAAAAATAAATAAGTAAATAAATAAATAAATAAATAAATAGAAGAGCTTAGAGGGGGCTGAGGAGATAGCTCAGTAGAATAAGTGCTTGCCTGACTAACACAGGGTCCTGCGTTCAATCCCCAGTACCAAAAAAAGCAAACAACAACAACAAAAAAAAAAACTTGGAGTGAAATATTTCAAGTTCTAAAAGAAAACAACCTTCAACCCAGATTGATGTACCTTGCAAACTATCTTTCAAAACTGATGGAGAATTAAGATACTTCCATGACAAAGAACATCTGAGGAAATTTATGATCAGCAAATCAGCACTCAATAGTGTTGTGAAGGACATTCTAGAAAAAACATAAGTACTACAACTTGGTGAAGCCCAACAGAAAGAACCTTCCAGGCAAGGCAAACCATTAAACACAGGGAGGGGAAAAAAAGAGGGGTTCCAACAAAAGGCAAATAATATGACAAGGATCAGTCAGTACATATCAGTTATAGCCATCAATGTTAATGCTCTCAATTCACCAATAAAACAGACTGGCAGAATAGAACCAGAAGCAGGACCCAAAATATGCTGCATACAACAAACATTTAATTCAAATAGAAATGCATAGACTAAAAGGCAGAGGATGGAAAACAATGCTCCACGTGATAGGAACCCAGAAAAAAGCAGGGGTATCTAGCTATTCTATTTCCAGACAGAGTTGGGGGGCCTGCTGGTTAGCTCAATTGTTCAAGCACCTGCTCATGCAAATGCAGTCAGGCGCAGGATACCCTGGTTCGAACCCCTCCTTCCACCTGCCTTACCAGACCTGCCCTTAAGGCAGGCTGAGCCAGACCAAAAAAAAAAAAAAAAAAAAAAAATCCTTCTCCAGACAGTGAATTTCAAGCCAAGACTGACTAAGAAAGATAAAGAAGGTCACTACATCCTTTAAAGGAAACAATCCAAGAGGAAGTGATAACACTCATAAATATATATGCAACAAACACCAGTGTACCCAAGGACATAAAAAAAGATTATGCCAGGGAAATAGCTCAGCAACAAGCTTGAAGTCATGAGTTCAATTCCCTGTACCAAAAAAACAGAATTAATTAAAAAGTCAAATAAGACCAGGTGTGGTGGTGCACACCTGTAATCGCAGTGCCGGGGAGGTTGAAAACAGGAGGATCACTATGAGTCTGAGCTGTGCAGTGAGACCCTATACCAAATATATTTCAGAAAAAAGTCAAATAAACACTAATACAGTTGTGTTGTGGGAATCTCAATACCTCACTGTCACAAAAAGACAGATCAACTAGACATAAATCAACAGTGAAATATTAGAACTGAACCTAACTTTTGAATAAATGGATTTAGCATATGTCTACAGACTGTTCCACCCCACAAAACCACAGTATACATTCTTCTCAGCTGCACATGGGTCATTTCCAAAATAGACCAGATAGTAGCTCATGTTTAAGTACATACAAAGGAATTGAAATTATCTTTTGCATATTATTAATGAAGCTGGAAATCAATGGGCAAAACACCCACAAGAGCTTCATAAAGACATGGGAATTAAATAGCACCCTCCTGAATAACCAACCGGTCACAGATGAAATTAAAGAATAAATTAGAGAGTTTCTTCAATTAAATGATGACAACACTTATAAGAAAGCATGAAGACAATCCTAAGAGAGAAATTTATAACCATGAATACCCATATTAGGAAAGCAGAGCAAGTGCAAATAAACAACTTAATGGTGAACCTCAAAATTCTAGAAAAAGAAAAGCAGGCTAAGCCAAGATCTCATACAAGGGGGGCAATTATAAAGATCAAAGAAGAAATTAATGCATCGGAGACAGAAAACAATACAAAGAATCAACAAATCAAACAGTTCTTTTTCTTTTTCTCTTTCTTTCTTTCTTTCTTTCTTTCTTTCTTTCTTTCTTTCTTTCTTTCTTTCTTTCTTTCTTTCTTTTTTTTTGCAGAACCAGG
>NW_004524622.1:7628442-7634612 GCF_000260255.1 Octodon degus
GGAAATTTTTTCCTGTGTGGCAACATTGGGCTGTTTAACTGCATCAGACATTCAGGGGACAAGGCTGCACACATATTTGATACCAGGGGATGTATTCACCAGTGAAATGCGTTGATTTGCAAAAACCTTATAACATTTTAAGTTAAGTAGCATTGTTTTTCTTTTAGCTTTCTACTACACATATTCACCAAGGTGCTGAACTTTTTCAGGAGTTGGTTTGCTCTGTCATTCCTGCTAACAGTGTCTAGTGGTTTTTTCTTTAAATTAAACTTGATGTTTCCCTTTAAAAAAAAAAAAGATGACAGGCTGCTTTGGGAGCTTTCCCTTCCCAGGAACTTTGTAATAGCCCGATCACACTATATCGATGATGGGAGCTGCTCCAGTCTTGTTTTTGGCAGCATTTACTCGTGTCTGCTCATTGACCAATGTCCACAATTCATCAAGGTGGACAGTTGGGCAGAAGCTCTGGTTTCTCTTTAAGTGGTAATGCCTCATACCAACCTTCCAAAAGTAACCTGGGTGATATTTGTCGAAGTTGATCCTGTGATGATGCATGCCACCAGCATTCCCCCGGCCTCCAGGGTGCTTCCGGTGCTTGCTGATGCGGCCAGGGCCATGGCTCTCATGGCCCAGAAGCTTGCAGGTCTTCCTTAGTCTGGAAGGCATGTCAGTGGCCGAGATGAAAGGCGTTTTCTGGTTCTTGGTCCAACAAAGAAAGCATCTTTCACAAAGCCTCGTTTTCTCATGTGCCTTCTAGCTTCTCCATCCTATCCTCTCTGGAATTTCACTTTTACAGTTACTTGCTTCACCCTCTGATGTAAACTTACTCACTCCGTATCAGTGTCTCAGAACACTCCAGTGCTTGTGTAGCATATAGCAGGCCCCACGTCAGTCCTCAACAGCAGAAAAGTTCATAAATAAGTACCTGTCTCTGGCACTACAAAACAAGCCAACTGTGGTGGTATATACTGGCAGTCCTAGTACTCTGGTAGGTTGAGGCTAGAAGATCTCCAGTTTAAGGTCAGCCTAAGTGTGAGGCCAGCTTAGAACATATTGAAACCCATTACAATTATACAATTTATGTTATAAAACTTTTTTTTCTGTCTTTTTCAGAGGATTTCATTATGTAGTTCAAACTGGCCTTGAACTTGCTTTGTAGCCCAGTCTGGCCTGGAACTCACAACTAACTTCTTGCCTCAGCTTCCTGAGTGCTGGAATCACAGGTGTGGGCCACCACACTTTGTTTATGAAACTATTTTTGAGTGGATTTCAAATATTTACATGACAGAGGGTGACTCTTCCATTTTTTAAATTTTTATTTATTTTAGGGAAGAGTCTACAGGGTGTTCAGGGTCTCACTACTAGATTGGACTCATAGTATCTGTTTGCAGCCTCCCAAGTGCTGGGATTACAGGCATTTGCCACCATGTCCAGTTTCAGTTGCCCTCTCAGTGCGCCCTGGGGGCAGGGCCAGAATGGCAGGCCTGGGGATCGGGGATCGAACCTGCTTGCAAGCTCTTTAACCTGCTGAGCTATTTGGCCGACCCAAATCTTCCAATTTGTTAAGGTCATCAGTAACTTCACCTTCCTCCTTATCCAGGTCAATTCCTATTTATTTGTTAGTTGACTGGCTTTTTGAGATAGTTTTAAGGCTATGGCTTTTTGAGATAGTTTTTTTTTTTTTTTTTTTTTTGGTGGAACTGGGGATTGAACTCAGGCCCTTGTGCTCGCCAGAGATGCATTTATTCCACTGAGCCATCTCCCCAGCCCCTGAGATAGTTTTAAGGCTAGAGGATTGCTGCAAGCTACAGGCCAGCCTAAGTGCTTTAGTGAATTCAATGCCAGCATGAACTACACAGAATTTGCCTCAAAACAAAAACAAAGGTGTGGGGGTGGAGATCAAAAGGATGAAAGAGACATTTTTCCCCCCCAGGAAGATGTGCAGGTAACCAATGAACAGATGAAATTATGCTCAAGTGCTTAAGTCATGTATGTTATGGAACTGCAAATATTTTTACTTCATTTATTTTGCATTACTTGTGAGTGAACCTAGGGTCTTTGCCCTGAGCTACATCCCCAACCTGCCACACACTTTTTTTTTTTTTTAATTTTACGACACATTTTATCTAAATTGCTAAATTGCCCAAGCTACACTTAAATTTGTGTTCCTCCTCCCTCAGCCTCCAATAATGTTTGGATTCCAAGTCTGTACTACTACACCCAGTAGATACTGTCAATCAAAACCAGCATATTTCACTTCACATTCATGAGGATGGCTATATATTAGAGACAAAAAAGAAGAAAAGAATAATACATGTTGGAAAGAATATGGTACATGTTTTCTGGGGACATAAAATGGTGTATAAAAATAGTTTGGCAGGGCTGGCGAGATAGCTCAGTGGTCTAAAGGGCCAGCTCAAGCAAGATTAGGCAAGTATGTGAATATTCTGCAGAGGAGGAAAACTGTCTTTTCCTCAGATTATGCTTTTTTTTTTCCTGGAACCCAGGATTGAACTCAGGCCCTTGCACTTGCCAGGGAAGCACTTATTCTCCTGAGCCATCTCCCCAATCCCTAAAAGTTTTTTATTTATTTGGTACAGGGCCTCACTATGCAGCTCTGACTGTAGTGATCCTCCTGTCTCAGCCTCCGCATAGCAGTGGGATTACAGACATGCACCACCATACCTGTTTTTTTATTTTTAATTTTTTATTCATTTTATTTTTTACAATGATTTTATTTATTTATTTTTGATAGATTCCTTTTTTTTCTTTTTTCCCTTGGTGGAACCGGGGATTGAACTCAGATCCTTGAGTTTGCCAGTCAAGCGCTTATCCTACTGAGCCATCTCCCCGGCCCCTATTTATTTATTTTTGCAGAACTGGGAATTGAACTCAGGCCCTTGTGCTTGCCAGGGAAGCCATCTCTCCAGCCCCTTTTTTATTAATTTTAATGAGAAAAAAAGATAAAGTAGCAATGAAACAGTTTCAAAACAGGTTAGGACAGCTATAATTAATACATTGCATGTTGTCTTCACACACCTGATTTAGATGGCCAGCACAGTGGCATGGCATGTGGTACCCGGGTCTTTGCACTTGTCAGGCAGATGTTTAGACCTCTGAACTATCTCCCTAGCCCAATTTTAAAAAATTTTGAACCAGAACCTCACTAAGATGCCCAGGTTTTCCTTAAATGTGTGATCTTCCTGAGTTAGCCTATCAGAGTGCTAGGATTATAGGTCACTAAGTCTGGCTCACAATAGCATAATACAACAAATTGTAATACACTGCAGATCATTTAATAGGAAAAGGTTTTCCTGCCCTGTTTTTTTTTTTTTTATTTTATTGTATTTGGTACAGGGTCTACAGGGTCTCACTACATAGATCAGACTTGCAGTGATTCTTGTTTTCAGCCTCCCAAGTGCTGGGATTACAGGCCTGCACCACCACACTCAGTCTAAATCATGTCTCAGCATGTCTGGGTGTGGGGCTGGCAGGGACTGAACCCCAGGCTCCTGCATCTGCTTAAGCTTTAATCTGATGAGCTATTGGGCTGGCCCAAAAGGTCTTCTCTTCTTTTTCTTTTTCTTTTTCTTTTTCTTTTTCTTTTTTTTTTGTAGCAGGGATTGAACACAAGATCCTGTGCTTGCCAGGAAGGAACTTATTCTACTGAGCTATCTCCCTGGCCCTCCAAATGGTTTTCCCTAAATCTGGAAAACTTTGCCCAGCACACACCTGTATTCCCAGCATGCCCAACATTTAGAAGGCTAAGGCAGGAGGAGGATGGCTGGGAATTCAAAGTCAGCCTGGACTATATAGCAAGACCAAGTCTCAAAAACAAAAAAAGCTGGCAAAAGAAAATATTCAAGGGCTGGGGAGACAGCTCAGTGGTCTAAATGCCTGCTTGGCATGGACATGGGTTCTATCCCTAGTACCACACGTCATGATGGACTCAAAGGCCTGGGTAAACTGTGCTGGCCACCAAAACCGGGTGTGGTGGTGCATGCCTGTAATCCCAGTGCTGGGGAAGCTGAGGCAGGAGGATCACTAAGAGTCTGAGCTGCATAGCAAAACCCTGTACCAAATAAACAAATAAATATTAAAAATTAAGAAAGAAAATATTCAAAAAACAGTAGTGAGCCATGCTGGTACATATCTGTTATCCCAGCTATTTTGAAGGTTTAGGCAGGAAGATCAAATACCAGCTCAGCTTGCACAACTTCTCAGGATACTGTTTTTTAGTTTTTTTTAAGATCCTGGGTTTTAAAAATTCATTATTTATTTATATTATTTATTTATTATTATTTTTGCTAGCTCAGCCCACCCTGAGGGTGGGGCTGGCATGGCATGTGGTGTTAGGCATCAAACTGCAGTCCCCTGCACCTGCTGAAGTTTGCCTAAGCAGGCACTTTAGACTGCTGAGTTATCTCAACCCCCACTTTCAAAGTAAGGGGTCTAGATCCAATTCTCCATAGAGAGAGAAAAAAGTTACTTGGCTATAAAATTTAATAATTGACGTTCATGGAGGTAGCTTGAAAACAACATGCTAAATCAAAGAACCCAGCTGGGTGTGGTGGCACACACCTGTAATCCTAGCACTCTGCAGGTTAAAATAGAAGGATCAAGTGAGTTTGAGGCTAACATATGCTACCCCATGAGTTAAACAGTAGCCTGAACTATAGAGAAAGACCCTGTCTTAAAAAGATCAAAGAACCCAAACACACACATACAGGATGATTGTATTTAACATGAAATGTGTAGACAGAAGTCAAGCTTGGTGGTGAAATCCCAACACTTGGGAAGCTGAACCAGGAAGCTCCTTAAACTCCAGGGCAGCTTAGACTACACAGTAAGAGAAGGACTAGTTTAAACTACTGTACATAACAACAAGGCACAAAATTAGGGTGTTTCAAATCCCATGTTCAAGTAAGCGTGACGTGTCAATCATGAGCAAGACACTTGCTCAGAAGTATCTTTTTTTTTCTTTTGCTATGTATTTGGTACAGGGTCTCACTGCGCAGCTCAGACTTGTACTGATCCTCCTGTCCACCTCTAAGATAACAGCGCTGGGATTACAGGTGTGCACCACCATGCCCAGGTGGCAGGCTCAGACTGTGGTGCCCAGCATCAAATTCCAGTCCCTTGCCTAAGCAAGGTTTCTTGTTCAAAAGTTTTCCTCTCTCTCTCTCTCTCTCTCTCTCTCTCTCTCTCTCTCTCTTTGCATTTAGTTCAGGGTCTACAGGGTCTCACTACACAGATCGGACTCGTAGTGACCCTCTTGTTTTTTTGTTTTAGTTTCTCAAGCACTGGGATTACAGGCGTGCGCTACCATGCCCAGTCTCAATCGCCCTCTCAGCACCCCACCGCCCCCTGGTGGGAGGGGGCGGCTGGCATTGCTGCTGCGCTCTGCCTAAGCAGGCACTTTAATATGCTCAACTAGCTGGCTGGCCCTCAGAGATGTCTTTGTTAATTTTTTTTTTTCCCTTGCAGTACTGGGCATTGAACTGGAGCACCTGCACATGTGAAGCAGGTGCTTATGCCACTGAGCTATCTCTGCAGCCCTTGTTCCTAAACCCTGCAGCTGATATCAGAGAATGTTATGTTAAAAGATGCAATAGGGTTTAGGTAGGACAGCCTACATCTGACAGCAGTAGAATATAAAGGATGGAAGGGTGTGGTGGTACAGGCCTACAATCCCAGCATTTGGGAAGCCGAGGCAAGAGGATTGATACAAGTTTGAGGCCAGCTTGGGTTACATAGTCAGTTCAAGGCCAACCTGAACTACATAGTCAGACCCTAGGGAGATGATAGCTCAGGGGCATATGTGCCTGCCTTACAGTGTAGGGCAATTTTTTTTCCTACCCTCACTCCGTAGAGCACTTTTCCCTATTTTTACTATTAGTAAATGTGTACTTCTATGTTCTTTGTCTTGTCCAATTTCTTTCCTGGAAAGGACCCCTGCTAATGGTGAGACCCTGTCAAAAACTCAATCTCCAAGATAGGAAAAACTATTAGTCATCCCCAATGTTTAGGTTACTGGGGATTGGAGGGTGACTGCTTAAAACAGGTTTCCTTTTTTGAGGGATGAAAAGGTTCTAATACTAGTGGTGGTGACGGTGGTACAACCTTATATGGATACTCAATTACACACTCTAGAGTCCCTGTGGGGAGTG
>NW_004524622.1:7635039-7635566 GCF_000260255.1 Octodon degus
TGCCTGAGCAACACAGCCAGATCCCGACGAAAAAGAAAATACCAAAATAATGAACAGTTAGGTGACTTCTAGCTCAGTTTCAGATGAAGACCTTCAGACGTCACAGGACACACTCCGCTGCTGCAGTATCACTAGCTCTAAAGGAATAGAACAGCCCTAAAATGGCGGCGGCTGGATCACGTGGCCGCGAGCTCGCCCTCACGCCCCTCCCGACAGACCCCGCGGGGCTGGCGCAGCGACGCAGCCCGCCCCGCGTCGGACCCGGCTGACTTCCAGGCGCGCCCGCGCTCTGCGGCGTAGCCGGCGCGGCCAGCCCCCGCCGGGACTCGGCGGCGTGCGCGGAGACGTCAGGTCGTGAGCGCCGTTCCCCGGGGAGACGGGGCGGAGCGCACGCGCAGAGGTCGACGGAGCGGTAGGCGCATGCGCCGGAGGCCGACGGGTTGGAAATGGCTTCGGTGGTGGCCGGGACCCGGTTCAGGTGACGGTCTGGTCAGCACTTACTCGGAGCGGCGGGCGGCCGAAGCGGG
>NW_004524622.1:7635721-7644103 GCF_000260255.1 Octodon degus
GGGACGCGGGCTTCTCGCTTGGGCCCGGCGCGCGTCCCGCCGTGGGCGCTGCGCTGCGAGCCTGGCTGCGGTTCGCGCTCGGCTGGGCGAGGGCGCGATCCGAGCATTCTCCGTCTCGGCTCTGCGGAGGGCAGTTGGCGGGGTTTGGGCAAGGAGCCTGCTCCCTTCGCTGCCTTTCTCCAGGGGAGCGAGGATAATAGGGTTCTGCGTGCGTTCTGACTCGAAGTAGTGGTACTCGTTATCTGAGTGATATTTTAGAGTATTGTTATTCGGGGTCCCGTGCTCATTTCCATTATTGGCTTTAGCGCTTTTCTGGCCCTCCAGTCCCCAGTGCTCGACAAAAAGAGCTGGCCAACCTCTTTTTTGTGACTATAAGGTTGTGAAGTACTTCTCAGCCGGGTCGATACAGCTGAGGGTCTTTGGTTTGAATACCTTTCTTGTAAATGCCCTAAAAATGAGGTATTGCAGTAGTTTAGTTGATGTAAGATGTTGTTTGCTGCATTTCAAATGTTCATTTGCCCCTTTTTCTACTTTGTTTCTACTTGAGATGTGTACTGTACACTAAGCATTTCTTTTAGCTATTCTGTTATGGTATGTAGTTTTGTTGAACTTTGAAACATGAATCTTTTCTTACAGATTGCTGCTGTAGACAAACAAGTGAAGGTGGTTTCCCCCCATTTGCATCATGGCTCAGTTTGGAGGACAGAAGAATCCGCCATGGGCTACTCAGTTTACAGCCACTGCAGTGTCACAGCCAGGTCAGACTCCTGAACAGGCAAACTGTACAACAGTTATAATGACCAGTATACATTAAGCAATGCCTGATGTGGTAAAATGTTTCAAATGATGTCTGTTGTGAAGACTTTTTTTTTTTAAATTGTGGAACCGGGAATTGAACTCAGGCTCTTGTGCTTGCCAGAGAAGTGCTTATTCCACTGAGCCATCTCCCTGGCCCCCCGTGAAGATCTTTTAGAAATTCAAGATCAACCATCAGAAAAGGTGTTTGTGCAGTAGTTGGGGCAGTTTGTCTTTTGTTGCCTGTGGTGCTGGAAATCCGGGCACTTTCCCACTCAGCTGCTTACCCAGTGCCCCTCCCCCACTTTTGAGACAGTTGAGGTAGGGTCTCACTTACTTGCTAAGTTGTCCAAGCTGAATTCTAACTTGCTATCCTCTTATTTCAGCCTCCCAGAGCATTGTGATTATGGATCTGCGGTACCATGCCTGGCTCATTTTTATTTTTGAGATAGGGCCTTGTTAAATTAAGTGGACCCAAATTTGGGAGCCTTCTGGCTCAGACTTCCTTGTGACTGGGGTTACAAGCATAAACACCATGCCAGTGAGCAGTTTTATAGTTTTTAGAATTCATAAGTTGATTATGATTTTTAAATTTTTGTGGTTATAGTACTTTATTGCTTTTAATAATTTATTTACTTAGTACATTGTCTCCTTACACAGCTAGGACTCAATAGTGATCCTCTTGTCTCAGCCTCCCCACGCCCGATTTCCATGGCTGGCATGGCATGCCCTAATTCCAGAGCCAGCATGGCCTGCCGTACCAGGGATCCAACTCGGATCATTGTGCTTGGCAGGCAGATGCTTAGACCACCAAGCTATTTCCCCAACCCAGTGTGATATAGTATTTTTTTGTATGTTACGGTAAGGTTGGAACCTAGGTCTTCAGCAAGTGCTCCAGCCACTTGGTGCTGGGTTTTGAGCCTAGGGCCTGCATGTTGTGTGTGCTGTACCATTGAGCGATATTCTCAGCCCCAGATTGAGTATATATTTTATTTGGCATTTTAACGAGTCAGTACTCAAAGATGTTGAAAGTATAATGGTACTTTAGTTCATAAATGCTTTTGTTTGCAAGCAGATGACGAACAGGCTGAAGCCATCTTTCCCACACAAACATGGACATCTTTTTCAAAATTGTGGAACAAATTAAGTTCAAGAATCTACATTCTATTGTATTTAAAAGCTATATTTTATGAAAAACTATGTTACTGTGGTTTTGTTTGGAAGTAGAAAGTTTAGTTGTTAGTGTTTGTTTTATTTTAGTTGAGACAAGGTCTTAATCTATATATGTATTTGAGTTTGTCTTGAACTCACTAGGTAACTCAGGCTAACCTCCAAATCCAACTCCAGGTGAGTGTCCTAACTGGGTCTCCTGAGTGCTGGGATGACAGGTGTGCAGCACCATGCCCAGCTAGTTGTTTAAAATAGAAAAAACAAGGGCCAGCCAGATAGCTTAGCAGACTAAAGCACCTGCTTAGGCAGAGCACAGCGACTGTAGATCCCCTGCATGCCATCTCTCTGCTCCCAGGCACACTGAGACAAGATAAAGACTGGGCGAGTGTGGTGTGTGCCTATAATTCTAGTGCTTGAGAGGCTGAAATCAGGAGAATCACTCTGAGTCCAATTTATGTAGTGAGACCCTGTAGACTCTGTCCTAAATACATAAAAAAAAACCCAAACCTCTAAATAAACAATTACTAAGTAAAAGAAAAAAGCTAAGTAGTTGTAAATGCAGTGAGTGAACGTTAACATTTTCAAAATGAAGTTAGAATGTTTTCAAAAATTAAGTCAGTGAAATATTTATACTGTTTCAAGCACCCCTTTTTGGGACTGGGTTTTCCCAGCTTTGTTTTTTTTTTTTTTTTTTTTTCCCCCAGCTTTGTTAAGAAAATCTTTTCACCATTTTTTGACTATTTGATTTTTTTTTTTTTTTTAATAATGCTGTCTCACTATATAGTTCAGGCTTGTCTTGAACTCACTATATATCCCACACTGACTCTACCTCCAAGCAGTTATCCTGCCTCAGCTCCTGAATACTGGGATTATGGGTATGCACCACCATGCCAGCCTTTGTTTTTTTTTTGTACTGGGAACCAGAGTCAGGACTTCACACTAACAACTGAACTATATTCCCAGCTTTTGATTGAATCCTTTTTTTTTATTGGTTGAATCTTACAACATTTTTTTTTCTCTCTCTTTTTTTTTTTTTTTTGTGGTAACTAAGGGTACAATCTAGGACTTTTAGAATGCTAGGTGAATATTTTATCATTGAGCTACTTCCACAGTATGTTTTTATTTATTTATTTATTTATTGTGTGT
Source organism: Octodon degus (assembly GCF_000260255.1). NCBI lineage: Eukaryota > Metazoa > Chordata > Mammalia > Rodentia > Octodontidae > Octodon > Octodon degus. The sequence goes on from NW_004524622.1 coordinate 7,638,833, forward strand.
GTGTGTGTGTGTGTCCAGCTCAGCCCACCAGGGGGTGGGGCTGGCTGGCATGTGGTGCTGGGGGATTGAACCACAGTCCCTGTGCTTTGCCAAGCTTGTTCCAAGTAGGTGCTTTAGACCACTGAGCCATCTCGCCAGCCCAACACAGCATGTTTTTTATCCAGTGCCTTTGCACTAATATCCTTATCCCTTTGAGAAAGGGTCTTGCTAAGTCTTTCTCTGTGTTGCTCACTCACTCTTTTTTTTTTTTTTCTTTTTGTATTTTAAAGAAGGGTCTATAGGGTGTTCAAGGTCTCACTACTAGATGGGACTCCTAGTGATCTGCTTGTTTACAGCCTCCCAAGAGCTGGGATTATAGGTTTGCGTTACCACGTCCAATCTCAATTGCAGTGTGAGCATGCCGTGGGGGCAGGCCCAGCACTGCAGATCTGGGATCAAACCCTTGCCCCTGGGCCTGCTTGTAAGTGCTTTACTCTGCTGAGCTATTTGACCAGCCCTCCTGCTAAGTCTTTTAAGTTGCCCAAGTTGTGCCCAAACTTAGGAACTTCTTGCCCCAGGCTTCTAGAGTGCTGCCATTACAGGCTTGTGTGGGTTGCCTTGCCTAGTTTAAGTTTTTTCTTGGTATCTTGACTCACACTCAGGACCTTGTGTTGCCAGACAGACACTTAAGCCACTGAGCTAGCTCTCTGGGCCGCCTAGTTTAGTTTTATTATTTATTTATTTATTTATTTATTTGTGTGTGTGTGTGTGTGTATGGCCAGCTCAGCCCACCTGGGAGCGGGGCTGGCTGGCGTGTGGTGCTGGGGGATTGAACCGTGGTCCCTGTGCTTTGCTAAGCTTGTTCTAAGTAGGTGGTTTAGACCACTGAGCCATCTCACCAGCCCCTAGTTTAGTTTTTAATTGAAGATGGAGGTTTCCCTAAGTCACTGAGTTGCCAGGCAGGGCTTGAATTTGGTAATCATCCTGCATCAACCTCCTGAGCAGCTAGTGTAACAGACCTGCATAGCCACAATTGGCTTTTTATTTTCTTTTGTGGCACTACAGATTAATAGTTCTTTAGTTAACTAAAAGTAATACAAAATACTTACTTTTACATCATATTGGCAGGGATTGCTTTTTTTTTGTGGGACCGGGGATTGCACTCAGATCCTTGCGTTTGCCAGTCAAGCGCTTATCCTACTGAGCCATCTCCCCGGCCCCTAGGGATTGCTTTTTGAGGTAGGGTCTCACTGTGTAATCTAGGTTGTCCTCAAACTTGAGATAATAACTCTTGCCTCAGCCTCACACGTGCTGGGATTGCAGACCTGTGCCATTTAGATCACATTTAATTTTTATCCAATTATTTTTTGTTAACATTAATAGGAAAACTAAAACATTTGATTTTAATGAAATAGAAACAGGAATTTTGAACACTTATTATGTGTCCAGAACCACATTCTCCTGTATTTTTCTGTAGTAAGTATGTTTTAGCTGGCATTTTGTGTACAGCATATATTTTGTTTTTATTTCATCAGTGTGCCAGTAAAATAGCTGGTATGGTAGAATTCTATCTGTAATCTTTAACATGTGCACTGTATTTCCCTAATGTATGTTACATACTTCATGTTTCTGTGGTATTGGGTATGTTACCAAGCAGTGTGAGTTACATCTCAACCCCTTGTTTTTTTTTTTTTTTGGTGGAACTGGGAATTGAACTCAGGCCCTTGCGCTTGCCAGGGAAGTGCTTATTCTACTGAGCCATCTCCCTGGCCCCCTAATCCCTTTTTTTTTTTAGTTTCAAATGAAATCTTGGTAAGTTGCTCAGAATGCTTCAAACTTGTGATCCTCCTGCTTCAGCATCCCAAGTAGCTAGAATTACAGATTTTTTGGGGGATGGGTGGGAGAACGGGGTCTCAGCCTTGAGCTGCCTTAGCCTTCTGAATACCAGACCTGTGCTTTAATTTTAAGATTGAGCAGAGGAAGGCTGGCTGGCCAGATAGCTCAGCAGACTAAAGCACCTGCTTAGGCAGAGCGCAGTGGCCAGGGTTCAATCCACAGCCTGCCGTGCCGGCCCTGCCCCTGGGGCATACTGGGCATGATGGTGTGTCCTGGGATCCCAGCACTTGGGAAGCTGAAAACAGGAGAATCACTGAGTCCAGTCTGTATAGTGAGACTCAGTAGACCCTGTAGTAAATACACACACACACACACACACACACACACAGATTGAGCAGAAGAGACACCGCTTTATAAAACTTGTTAAAAGCAGTCAGTAGCAAATACAAGTCTTCCCATTTTGGTGATAGAGACTCCATATGTGTGAATTGGATATTTGACAATATTGTTTATTATATGTTGGTAGTACATAGTGATTGCATTCATTGTGGTGAGTTGTATATGTACATGACACATCTTAATTCTTTTCTCCTTTTTTAAATTTTTATTATTTTGGCGGAACCAGGGATTGAACTCAGACTTTTGTGTTTGCCGGGCAAGTGCTTACTCTACTAAGCCATCTCCCCGGCCCCTCTTTTTTCCTTCTAATTAGATTTTCTAAACATAGTTTACACTTGTGCTCTTCAGGTATCTATAAAAAATATTTATAGATATTTTTGAGCTTATCATAAATCAGAATTTTTCAATCTAAAGTTTTGCTGATATTTTAGTAACTAGACAAGTGTTTTTTTTTTGTGTGTGTTTTTTTTTTTTTGTGGCTGGCTCAGCCTATGCTGGGGGCAGGGTGGCAGGGCATCTGGGGCTGGGGATTGAATTGTGGTCCCTGCACTTGCCTAAGCAGGTATCTCAGATCGCTGAGCTATCTCACTGGCCCTAGACAAGCACAGGGTCCTGAGTTCAATCCCTGGTACAGCAAAAAAAAAAAAAAAAAAATCATGAAATAGGGCTGACCAAGTACTCAGTGGATTAAAGTGCCTGGAGGTAGATGCTGGGGCCAGGGATTTGATCCCCAGGCCTGCTGTGCCAGCCCCACCCCTAGGGTGCACTGAGATGGCAATTGAGACTGGGTGTGGTGGCGCACACCTGTAATCCCAGCACTTGGGAAGCTGTAAACAGGTAGACTGCTATGAGTTGGATCTAGTAGTGAGACCCTGAACACCCTGTAGACCCTTCCCTAAAAAAAAAATTCATGGAATAGTTTACAGATGGAACGCTACAGTGAAACGTTGAATAAAATACCTGGTTTTTGGATGCTTTGTTTCTTGAATGTTTGATAGCTTTCTTGCCTTTTTTTTTTTTAAATGGTACTGGGGTATGAGGGCTGGCCAGGTAGCACAGTGGGCTAAGTGCCTGCTTAGGCAAGTGTAAGGACTGGAATTTGATCCCTGGAACCACATATGAGGTACACTGAGATGGCTACTGAGACTGGGTGTGGTGGTGCACACCTGTAATCCCGGCTTTAGGGAGGCTGAAAACAGGAGGATTCCTACAAGTCTGAGTTTCATAGTGAGACCCTGTACCAAATACATTAAAAAAAAAATGGTACTGGGATTTGAATACATAGAGGAGGTTTCCTTTTTTAAAATTTTTTTTTGGTGGAACTGGGGATTGAACACAGACCCTTACACTTGCCAGGGAAGCACTTATTCTACTGAGCCATCTCCCCAGCCCCCTTTTTAAGTTTTTTTAATTTTCATTTGAGACCATGTGTAGTTAAAGTTGCCTGGGCAGTGCTTGAACTTGCTTTGCTCTTGCTTTAGCCTCCCAGAGTGCTAGAATTACAGGCATGTACCATGATACCTGGCTTTGCTTTTTCCTTAAAGCTTTTTTTTTTTTTGCCTTTATGAGGTGGGATCTCTAGTACAGGCTAGCCTTGAACTTGAAGTGGTCCTGTGCCTTAGCCTCCTGAGTGCTGCAGTTACAGTCATGGACCACTACAACCAGCCTTCCTAAAGCCTTTTGACTTACTGTTTCAGTGTTAGATTAAATTCTTAAGAGCCAAGAAAATTTGGTCAAATTTTTTCCTTTATTATTTTTTTTTAGTTCTAGTGCAATTAGGTACAGTTTGTACAAGGCCTACTCAAGGTTCTATTTTAATTGTTTTTTATAACCAATGAGGAAATTGATACTCAGAACGGTGAAAAGATTTTTTAAAATAATTTTATTGAGAAACAAATAGCAGTGAGACAGTTTCAAAACCGATTACTAGCATGGTTTTAATAATTAATACATTGCGAATTGTCTTAGTGGTTATTCATTGTACAAGATGCAGACATGCTATCCTGTCCACAAATGCTGTTAGAATAAATCTCTCTATTCATTAAGAGAATACAGCTGTATATCATAACTAATTTGAATATACAGATACAAAATGGTCATTCATTTGTATCCCCCTTTTTAGTTTTGTCAGAAAAGGGTATTCCACTGTCACTTAAATATTGTAGGTGTGTGAATTCAGCAAAATACTCCAGTAGTCCATAGTAGTAGTGAGTTTTCTGTAAGACTGGCGGTGTCTAAAGTTGTTGACTTGAGCCTTTTGCAGCTCAGCGTATTAATATGGGTTTACTTTTTTTTTTTTTTTTGAACCAGGGATTGAACTCAGGCCCTTGTGCTTACCAGGCAAACATTTATTCTACTGACCTATCTCCCTGGCCCCTTGGATTTACTTTTTATATGTCATTTTTATACTTTTCTGCTGGATGGTTAAGATCAAGATAAAGCAAGACCTATATAACAAGAAATGTAACTTTTGTATCTGATAAGGTCAGTTAAATCCCTTCAGGATTTATACTGAAACTTTGTACTGCCATTTGTAGATCCTTTGTCATTGCCAGCCATGTCGGTGAGTCATGGCCACTGCTTGACCAATTTGCTCTTTGTGAATGCCTGAGAATGTTTTTCCCTCCATGTGACTCTCCTTAGGCACATTCTACATCATCAATCACTTTCATCTGTAGCCCCATAATCTCCTTGATCAGAAAATTTGGGACACAACTGAGTTACATGTTGTTCCAGTATAGGTTTTCTTATGTCCTAAGTCTTCACTGACCTGGAAAGGCTGGGGCCAAAATGTTGGCTGTCCTTGCAGCCCTTCTTTTTCTCTAATTTTTGGTCTGCAAACTAAGGTTGTAAACCTGCCAAAAGAGAAGCTTATTATTATTACCCTACAACATAGGCAGTTGAGCTTAACCTCACTATCCGTCTGAGGTTAAATATCAAACATCTTATAACATGGAATAGATATTTTCCATCAAGTATTGATATGTTAAACTTTAAGTCCCTACAGAATGTGAAGGAAAAAAATCACAAAAATTGGGGCCGGGGAGATGGCTCAGT
>NW_004524622.1:7644337-7649790 GCF_000260255.1 Octodon degus
TGCCTTAACCATATGCGTGTTGTTGGGCCTAAGGGTCCTTCCATCCTTGTCAAGGGGAGTGCTAACCTTCTCTCCTTTCATACGACACAAGATTACTTTTTTATTGTATTATGGTTTAAATCCAGGGCTTTCATACTGCGCTACATTCCCATTTCTTTAATTTGAGATAGGATCTCAAGTAGCAGCTAAGTTGCCCATGGTGGGTTTAAACTTGCCATTTTCCTGTCTTTATTCCTGAGTGCTAGGGTTACAGTTGTGTTTCACCACATCCATTATAGGTGAATAAATTTATTTGGAAGAAAGTAGAGGTGGTTAAAGATGGATGAAACCATATGACATTAGGAGTGATGTTTTCAGCTGCCTGATAGGATTGACTTAACAAGAGGAAACTAGCTAGAAGCACTAGTAATCACTTCTAGGGTACTTTCAGAGAATGGAAGATCTGTGGTTTGATTTGACATTACCCCCACTCCTTTGTGGGATGTTACCCAAAATATTACCCATATTTTAAGGATTTATTTGTTTGTTTGGAACAGGGTCTTGTTATACAACTTGGACTCATAGTGGTCCTCTTCTTTCAGCTTTCCCAGCACTGGGATTATAGATGTGCACCACCATAACCAGTTTGAGTAGCCGGCATGGTACATGGTCCTGAGTATTGAACCTGGTCCTTGTGCTTGCCAAGGAAGCGCTTAGATCGCCAAGCTATCTCCCAGGCCCTACCCATATTATTGAACCTGTGGGCTCAAGTAATCCTATTTTGAGATGATAAGCGTAAGTCATCATGATCAGTATAAAACTTTATGTTTATTTTTGAGACAGGATTGTACTATGAGGTACGTATTTCAGGCTGGCCTTGCACTCACTAGGTAGCTCAGGCTGGTCTCACGGTAATGCATATCTAAGAGGCTGAGGCAGGAGAATGGTTGTGAGTTCAAGGCTGGGATTGTACAAATATAAACCAGCCATCATACCTGGTGTGTTGTTTGTTTTTCATTTATTAATTTTTTGAGACAAGGTTTCTAGTTCAGGCCAGCCTTGAACTTATGTAGTGCAGGCTAGCTTCAAACTTTCTGTGATCCAACTGTTTCAGCCTCGCTAGTGCTGGGATTATAAGCATGGATTGTTTATTATTGAGATAGTATCTAAAGTACTAAATTTCTGCGTCTGGGTTCAAATTTGTGATCTGCCTATTTCCTAGAGTACTGGGAATACAGGTTTGCACTACATAGGCTCATTTTCATTTTCATTTTTATTTTTCTGTACTAGAGATTGAACCTGAACCGATGGCCATGACGCTGATTGACATCCCTAGTGTTCTTAGAATTTTTATGTTTTGAGAGAGGGTCTTGGTAAATCTCTTAACATGTTGATGGGTGGCTGTATTTCACATCTCACTGGGTGGCTTGACCCACCAGTGGCACATGCCTAATTCTTGCTGGGTGACTGTTTATTAATTTTATTAGTAAAATGTTAGAGATTTATATAGTCTGAAGAAAAAATCGGGGCCAGGGAGATGGCTCAGTAGGCTAAGCGCTTGACTGGCAAACGCAGGGATCTGAGTTTAATCCCCGGTTCCGCCAAAAAAACAAACAAACAAACAAAAACAAACAAAAAAAAAGAAAGAGTAATTAATATTAATAAAAAAAACAATAAAAGTGACTACATCTGTTTGTACCAACAGTGGTGTAAGCCAGCTAATGGGATAGTCATGTCTGTATCACTGGGTAGTTCAAGTTAGTGGGAATGTGTTAACTTGCTTCTGCTGGGGTTGGGTGGTGATCCTTCTGCCTCAGCCTGCCTGAGTCCATTTGAGGTGTATGCCACCACACCTGGCTCTTATTATAGTTTTAATTTGCATTTCACTGATTAATAATAAGTTGTTTTTTTCATAGACTAGTTGGCCATTTTTATCCATTGCCTTTTTTTTTCCCCGTGCCAGAGATTGAACTCAGCACTATGTGCCTGGTAGGTGCTTATGCTGCTGAGCTATCTCCCTGGCCCTCTACTGCTAATTTTAAAATTCTCTCTCCCCCTTTTTTATTATTTAGTAGAGGGTCTACAGGGTTTCACTAGACAGATTAGATTTGTAGCAGTCCTTCCTTTTTTTTAGCCTCCCAGAGCTGAGATTACAGCTGTGCGCCACCATGCAGCGTCTCATTGGTTTACTGGCTCAGCATACCCTGGGGGCGGGGACGATGTGGCAGGCTGGGAATCGAACCCCTGGCTCCTTCACCTGCCTAAGCAGGCGCTTTAATCTGCTGAGCTATCTGGCTGGCTGTCCCTCCACTAATGTTGGTTTTGTTTTTTTGGTTTTTGGTGGAACCAGGGATTGAACTCAGGCCCTTGTGCTTGCCAGGCAAGTGCTTATTCTACTGAGCCATCTCCCTGGCCCCTCCTGCACTAATTTTTTTTTTTTTTTTAAAGGTGAAAGCTCAGATTTTTATTTATTTATTTATTTTTACTTTTTTTTTTATTTATTGTGTGTGTGGCCAGTTCAGCCCACCTGTGGGCGGGGCTGGCTGGCATGTGGTGCTGGGGGATCGAACCGTAGTCCCTGTGCCAAGCTTGTTCCAAGTAGGTGCAGTGCTTTAGACCACTGAGCCATCTCTCCAGCCCCTCCTGCACTAATTTTTGATCAAAAAAATTTTTTTTTTTTTTTTTTTTTTAGCCGAACTGGGGATTGAACTCAGGCCCTTGTACTTGCCAGGCAAGCGCTTATTCCACTGAGCCATCTCCCCAGCCCCCAGATTGTTTTCTTGGTATTTAAAAAAAAAATTTATTTATTTATTATTTCTGTGTGTGTGTGGGGGGGGCAGCTCAGCCCACCAGGGGGCGGGGCTGGCTGGCATGTGGTGCTGGGGGATCGAACCGTAGTCCCTGTGCTTTGCTAAGCTTTTCCAAGTAGGTGCTTTAGACCAGCCCTTCTTGGTATTTTTGTTGCTGATATATTTTGAATACTAAGCCTTAATGAGATGTATGGTTTGCAAATAGTTTGTACTTTACTTTAGGCTTATACACTGTTGATTGATTCTTTTCCTTGATATGCTTAAACATTTTAGTTTTATGTGATTTCATTTGTTTAATTTTGCTTTTGCTGACAAATTTTATAATTTTGGCAGGTGATTACATTTAGAGAGTACTGAACTACATCCTTAGCCTTTTTTTTATTTTTTTGAGACAGGGCTTCACTAAATTTTCCAGGCTGGCCATTCACTTGCAGTCCTCCTATCTCAGCCTGTCAAGTAGCCGGGAGTACAAATACGCTCTCATCTAACCTGTCCCAAGTTTTGTAATTCCTGCCTCCGAAATAGGGGTGTTTAAAAGTTTTCTCCAGTAGCCGGGCATGGTGATACATGCCTGTAATCCCATCACTTGGGAGGCTGAGGCTCAGGAGGATTGTTGTGAGTTTGAGACCAGCGTGGTCTACAAAGTGAGCTCAACCCCAGCATGAACTGCACAAGGACAGACTCTATCTCAAAGACAAAAAAAAGAAAAAAGAAAAAGTCCAATAGAAATTTTCAAGGGTTAGGTAACTTCCAGCAATACAGTTTTTTTTTTTTTAATTTATTTATTTAGTGTATGTGTGGCCAGCTCAGCCCACCAGGGGGCGGGGCTGGCTGGCATGTGGTGCTGGGGATTGAACCGTGGTCCCTGTGCTTTTGCTTAGCTTGTTCTAAGTAGGTCCTTTAGACCACTGAGCCATCTCACCAGCCCAGCAATACAGTTTTTTTTTTTTTTAATTTATTTATTTAGTGTATGTGTGGCCAGCTCAGCCCACCAGGGGGCGGGGCTGGCTGGCATGTGGTGCTGGGGGATTGAACCGCGGCCCCTATGCTTTGCTAAGCTTGTTCTAAGTAGGTGCTTTAGACCACTGAGCCATCTCTCCAGCCCCTAAAATAATGGAATAAGGGTTTTTTTTTTTTTTTTTTACTTCCTCACACGCCTTCAGGGCACTTTTGGCCAGCGGGAGAGTTGTGAGGTTCGAACTCCAGCAACCTGAGGCTGACAGCTTTGTGGAAGCAGCCACTTAAAGGACTGAGCTAGGGCCAGGCCCCCCCAGCATGGAATAAGGGTTTTTTTTTTTTTTCTTCCTCGAATGCCTTCAGGGCACTTTTGGCCAGCGGGAGAGTTGTGAGGTTCGAACTCCAGCAACCTGAGGCTGACAGCTTTGTGGAAGCAGCCACTTAAAGGACTGAGCTAGGGCCAGGCCCCCCCAGCAATACAGTTTTTAATGGGTTTCCCTTCCGCTTGTAGATAAACTAGTAAATTCTACCTTTTTATTTTTTCAGCTCTGACAATGAAATCCAGGGCTTGGTGCTTGTTAAATAAGTGTTCTAACACTCAGCTTCAGCTATGTCCTTAAACATTAAATTCCAGGCTAGTAAAAGAGGCTAATTTGGGGTGGTTTTTTTGGGTTTGTTTTTTTTTTTTTTTTTTTTTTTTTTTTTCTGTTTTTTGAGACAGAAATGCAGTTTTTGTATTTCAGGCAGTCCTTGAACTCACTATGTACACCAGATGGCAGTCCTGTCTCAGCCTCCCAAGTGGTAGGATTATAGACGTAGGCTGCCATGCCCAGCTGAAAATAAGCTGATTTTATAATTTTTTTCCTAGAAATACTTGCTATATATGTGGCCTTTTAGTCTAGATGAGTTAGGTTGTGTTTACTGTAATTTTATAGCCTTTTTTTTGGTCTCTTGGAGGCAGGGTCTCTCTGTGTAGTGCAGGCTGGCCTTGAACTCCCTTTGTTGTCCAGGCTGCCCTCGAACTTCCCTCAGCCTCCTAAGTGCTGAGATTTCAGACTTTGCACCTATACACCTAGTCTGTGGAATAGTATTATGTACTGTAGTAGTTTAAACATTTACTATAAGTATGTTGGGATCTGGAGGGATGGAAAATAAGCTAAATTCAAACATTACCGGAGTTGTTCTTAGCGTTTTTAAATAATGACAATCATAGTGCTTAATTAAGTTAAGAATGTTTTTGGAAAAGATGGAAGTAATCTTGATGTTTTTAATCTAATTTTAGCTGCATTAGGTGTTCAGCAGCCATCTCTTCTTGGAGCATCTCCTACTCTTTACACCCAGCAAACTGCATTGGCGGCAGCAGGCCTTACCACACAGACGCCAGCAAACTATCAGTTAACGCAGACTGCAGCATTGCAGCAACAGGCTGCAGCTGCAGCTGCTGCATTGCAACAGGTGAGTTCATAGGGCTTTTTAATTAAAAAAAATTGCTAAGTGTGTTTTTAGCACATAATGATTATATATATATATATTGTGGGCCATTGGTACATGCACATAACATAAATTTATAGGTTTTCATATATGACAAAAGGCTGTAAAAATCTATCTGGATAGTTAGGGTTGCTATTTCCGTTTTTTATTTAAAAATTATTCTTTTTTTTTTATTTTTTTTATATATTTTTTTTTATTTTAACATTTATTGTATGT
>NW_004524622.1:7650876-7654071 GCF_000260255.1 Octodon degus
TTTTTTTTTTGGTGGTACTGGGGATTGAATTCAGGCCCCTGCGTTTGCCAGGCAAACCCTTATTCCACTGAGCCATCTCCCTGGCCCCTATAAACTGATTTTTAAGTAGCCATTTGTTCCAAATTTAGCTCATACTGGTGTTTGTTCCTGGTAGCTACCATAAGCCATAGAGCATGATTTGAATACTTTTTGGAAGGGATAAAGGTTAGGAAATGAGGGCTGGCCAAATAGCTCAGTGGATTAAAGCATGTGCAAACAGGCTGGGCTCTGTTTTGCTGGCCCTGCCCCCTGGGTACATTGAGACTGCAGTTGAGACTGGGTGTCTCATGGCACGCACCTGAAATCTCAGCTCTTGGGAGGCTGTAAATAGGCAGATAACTACAAGTCCAATCTAGTAGTGAGACCCTGAACACCCTGTAGACCCTTCCCTAAAAAAAAAAAAAAGACGAGTGAAAGGAATACCCCTAAGGGAAAGAGATAAATGGGAAGCCCAAAAATCCTGAGTCTTGCACTGGCTGCTAGAATTTTCATGTGCTGTATCTTTAAGAAAGCGGCTGAGGGGCCAGGGAGATACCTCAGTAGAATAAGTGCTTGACTGGCAAGTGCAAAGGCCTGAGTTCAATGCCTGGTTCCGCAAAAATAAAAAATAAAATAAAAAGAAAGTTTGCTGAGGATAATCTGGAGAAAAGCATTCTGAGTCTTTGGGCCTCTATAGCTACTATTCTGCTGAACTAGGTTTCATGTATTAAGTGAAAAGCTTCTTTTCCCACTTGAAGACTAATGTTTACACAGGCCAGTTGCTTTCAGTCTTTATTTTTTAGTAGAATGCTTCCTCTTCCCCCATGCTAATTATATATAAGAAGAACACAAAATAATAGAATAGAGTGTTTTATTTATTTATTTTGTAGTACTGGGGATTGAACTCAGGACCCTGCACTTGCCAGGCAAACACTTATTCTATGGAGCTATCTCCCCAGGCCCAGAATAGAGCATTAAAAAGGGGAAGAAAGCCTCCACTTGTTCATTTTCCTATTCTTAAGGCACATTTGAACCATTTGAAAACTCCTTAGCTCAAAAGCAAGTTTCTTTTTTTTTTTTGTGGTTGGCTCAGCCCACCCTAGGGGCGGAGCTGGTGCGGCATGTGTTGCCCAGATGGAACTGTGATCACTGCATGCTTGCCTAGGCAGGTGCTTCAGACTGCTGAGCTATCTTGCCAGCCCAAAAGCAAGTTTCTTTCTTTCTTTATTTTTTTTTGCGGTGCTGAGGATTGAACTCGGGACGTTGTGCTTGCCAGGCAAGCACTTATTCTACTGAGCTATTTCCCTAACTCCCAAAGCAAGTTTCTTTAAGACTATTTCCCCTTTAGATTTAGCCTCTAGCCATCCATTCCTTTTGGTTCTTTTTTTAAAAAATGTATTTGGTACAGGGTCTCACTATGCTGCTCAGATTTTGTGATCCTCCTGTTTTCAGCCTTCCCACTGCTGGGATTTTGCACCACCATGCCCAGTCTTGGTGGCCGGCTCAGCATGCCCGCGGGTGGAGATTGAACCCTGATCCCTTCACTTGCCTTCATAGTTCCCTGAGCTGTCTTTCTGGCCCTACCCTTAGATTCTTATATCTGTGACGTAGGAAGAGAGAAGAACGTCTTAAGGACAGGATTGTCTATAGAAGGAAGTTTTGGCCTGGTAAAATTTAGAAAAATGATTATCAAACAAAAAATGGTCTGTGAGAGCTGGGCATGTTGATGCATAACTATAATCCCAGTACTTAGGGAGCTGAAGCAGAAAGATAGCCTCGAGTTTGAGGTCAGCCTGGGCTACATAATGAGTTCAGGACCAGACTGAACTACAACCAAGAAATGGGCCGTGAACCTGGTGTGGGGGCACACACATGTAATCCCAGTACTTAGGAAACAGGGATCTCCGTGATTTCAAGGCCAGCCTGGGCTATGGTGTCAGACCCTGTCTGAAATAATCAAAAAGTTAAAAGGGGTCAGGCTGTGGTGTAACTGAGTGTTAGAAGGTTTCTCTGGCATACAGGAGGCACCATTGAGTCCCTTTCATGACAGAGTAGAAGTTATTGATACATAAACACTGTCAGTCAGGCTGAGAAGAGAGAGAGAGAGAGAGAGAGAGAGAGAGAGAGAGAGAGCGCGAGCGAGCAGAAACTGGACCTGAAGGCAACGTGGAAGAACTTGAGGTTTAAGTGCTGTGGGGCTTCAGAAGTCTCTAGTATCTCATTGAGCGATTTAGTGAAATTGCTTTAATTTTCTGAAAACTGGTAAGAGATCTAAAAAATTGCTGTCTTGCCAGGGAAATAGCTCAGCACCTTAAGTGCCTGCCTGGCAGTCAGCCACAAGGACCTGAGTTCAGTGGGGGGTGAGGGGAAAGAAAAAGAAAAAGAATTGCTATCTTTTTGTGGAGATTTTTGGTTTGGTTTTGCTTTTGGTCTTGGAGATTGAACCAAGAGCCTCCATACTGAGACAGATCCCCAAATTGTACCCCTTCTACCCCCTCCTGTTTTAATCTTGAGATGGGTCAGGCAGACTTGCCCAGGCTGAGCTCAGTTTTATAATCCTCATGCCTTCTAGAGTGCTGAGATTATAGACCTGTGCTTGTCATACCTGGCTTCCCCTGTGTTTACTTTATAAAGTATCCTCAGAGCACTTGAGACATGGCTTGATGTTAGTGCACTAGCCTATAATGTGAGTTGCCCTGCATTCACTCCTCATTCCCAGAAAAAATAACCCTCAGACTCAACTTTTTAAAAATAGTTTATTAATACATATTTACAGTAGGTAATATTTATATTCATCATGGGGAATTGGTACATGTACAATACATCTTTACTTCCCTTCTTCACCCTCTATTTATATTTGGGGTTTCCCGTATAAGAAAGTGTGCTATTTAGATTGGTTTATCTCACTTATTTCACTTGACATGATCTCAAGGGGCATCCATTTTCCTAGAAATGATTCTCCCTTTTTTTTCTTTTTGTGGAACCAGGGATTAGAACTCAGGCCCTTGGGCTTGCCAGGGAAGTGCTTATTCCACTGAGCCATCTCCCCGGCCCCTCCCTTTTTGCTTTTTGGCAGAAGCAGGGATTGAACTTAAGCCCTTGTACTTGCCAGGCAAGCACTTATTCTACTGAGCTATCTCCTCAGCCCCTTAGTTTTTTTTTTTTTTTTTTTTTTTC
>NW_004524622.1:7654171-7661640 GCF_000260255.1 Octodon degus
TTCAGGTATCAATTTTGGGGAGCTCCTTTATTTTTTTTTTTTTCTCCCAGAACTGGGGATCAAACTTAGAAATTTGTGCTTGCCAGGCAGGCACTTTTGCCACTGAGCTATATCTCTAGCCCCCAGAAATGATTCAGATGGTAGGCAGAGTAGTATTTTTTTGTGTGCGTATACCTCATTTTCTTTTGCTAGTCATCTGTTGGTGAACATACAGGCACATTCTAAGGTAAAGCTATTATGAGTTGTCCTGTTATAAATGTGTGTGTATCTTTGTAATATGATGTCTTTAACTCTTTTAGGAAGATACCTAGGAGAATATCTGAGTCAAATGGAATAGCTACTTCTAGTTTTTTTTTTTCAGAACCGGGGATGAAACTCAGACCTTTGTGCTTGCCAGGGAAGCACTTATTCTACTGAGCCATCTCCCTGGCCTCTACTTCTAGTTTTTTGATGGATCTCCATATAGATTTCCGTAGTTGTACTAGTTTATATTACCATTAACAATGTAGAAGGGTTCCTTTTTCACCATACCCTCATGAGAATCTGTTATTACTTGATTTCTTCATGGTGGCCATTTTTTTTCTAGAGTAAGATGTGGACTCACTGGACTGTATTAAAATGATACTGCTCAAATAAGGAAAAAGTTGATTTTTGTTTTCATTTTGTGTTACTGAGGGTTGAACCAAGAACCTTCATACTGAGCTTGTACCCTAGGCACCTTTTTTCACCTTTTCTTTGAAATTAGTATTTATTTTTTTTTGTTACTGGGAATTTAACTCATGACCCTGTGCTTACCAAGCAGTGATGTGCTGCTGAGCAATATCCTTAAATTAGTATTAAGAGACAAGATCACATTAAGTTACCTAGCAGGGCTGAAGTGGAGAGCCTTCTGTCTCAGCCTACCAAAGTACTAGGATTATAGGTGTGCACCACCATGCCTAGCTAGAAAAATAGTATTTTGATAAGATTCAACCTTCAGACTAGAAGTGGTGCTGCACACCTATAATCCCAGCCTTGGAGAGGCAGAGGCAGAAGAATCCCAGTAAGTTCAGGGCGAGCCTAGACTATATAATGACATACTGTCTCCAAAAAAAAAAAAAAAAAAAAAATTTACTCCCATTCAATAGAAATAACATATTAGCTCATTATTTCAAGCTTTTTTTTTTTGTGTGTGTGCAGGGTCTCACTATGCAGCTCAGACTTGTAGTGATCCTCCTGATTCCTGTCTCCCTAGTGCTGGGATTACAGGCATGCTCCACCACGCCATCGTTGGCTCAGTGTGCCAGGGGCGGGGCTGGTGTGGCATTCGGTGCTTACCTGAGCAAGTGCTTAGTCCTCTGAGCTTTAACTCAGTATTTTAATTTGAACCTTGTAAATCCTATCATCCTCACGTCAAGACTATACCCCAAGTTTGTGAGCTTCTCCCCACTGTTCCTTTTCTGGTAAAAGTGTTATTGATGCCAGAGAAACCATGTTAGAATGTATAGTTTTTCATGATGACCAGCTGTGTTAAATCTGACCGATACTAGAAGTTTTTATTTTAGACACATATACGAATTGGATAGCCAGTGCTACTTTTATATAGTTAGCAGGTTGACGATATAAAAGTTTTAGTAGTGTGGTAATGAACTCATTGTTGAAGTAGAAATCTCCTTTAGGGAATTGTGGGGGTTTGGTGTGTTATTTCTTTGAACAGAAAAGTCACTTTTAGCTGAATATGGTGGCATACCTCTGTAACGCTAAGCAGTTAGGACACTAAGGCAGGAGAAGCAAGACCAGCATGGGTTACCTGGTGAATTCAAGGCTAACCTGAAATACATCATGAGATTCTGTCTCAGAAAAACAAAAAAGCAATCAAATTTCTAAGCCCAGTAAAGTGGCACACACCTGTAATCCCCTAATTTACTGAGGCTGAGGCAAGAGGCAAGCCCTAGACTACATAGGGAGCTGAAACCCAGTTTGGGACTAGATAGCAAAACCCATGGTGTGCTGGCACTTGCCTATAATCCCAGATACTTTGGAGAATGAGGCAGGAATATTGTGACTTCAAGGCCAACCTGGACAACTTTGTGAGGTGCCTGCCCAAGAAAAAGAAGAAATTGAATTTCATGATTTTTTTTTTTTTTTTTAATGTAGGGGCTGGAGAGATGGCTCAGTAGAGTAAGTGCTTCCCTGGCAAGCATAAGGGCCTGAGTTCAGTCCCTGGTTCTGCCAAAAAAACAAAAAACCAAAAAAATGTTAAGTGCCTATTATTGAGTTATTTATATACCATATCATTGGGTATAAATATCTACTCTTTGTAGATTACCTTACACCAAGCGATGTGTTATGTTTCATCTTTTTCTTAAATAAGCTAATATTTAATAGGAATTTTTCTTTTTTAAGTCATCTGGAACAAGAACTGATTAATCCTTTTGTATACTTTTCTTTTTCTTTTTTTTTTGGTGCCTATTTTCAGTTACAGCAACCCCAGCAGACCCTTTTAACACAGGTTAGTATGACATTACGTTGTTTCTTTAAGATAACTAAGTGAAGGACAAATAAAGTTTTATTTGTAGATTTTTAGCATATTTATCCTGAATTTTTTCTGTTACATCATAATTAACACATAATTCTTTAGAGAATTATGCAGTTATTTTTTGTGGGTGTTGTTTCTTATCCTAGCAGGTGGTGCATGCTTTTTACCTCTCCAGAGGTGAAGGCAGGAGGATTGTGACTTCAGGGCCAGCAAGAGATAAGAACTTAGTGAGAACCTACGTAATAAAATAGCTCAGTGCAAGGCCCTAGGTTCAGTTCCCAGTGATGCCCCCTTCCTAAGATACAGTATTTGTAACTGTTTAGCAGTATGTTGCTAAATAAAAATGGAAAATGTATCAGTTTATATATTTTGATTACAGTTTTGTAGTTATTAAATAAGTCCCATTTTAAACTTAATATATACATTTTATTTTGTTTACATCTGGTGGGGTAGGGGTTTGCCCAGGACCCCTTTCATGCTAGGTAAGCATTCTACTGAGCTATATTACTAGTCCTCTTAGAGATAGTAATTAGGAAATTGTTTTAATACTATTGTTGCTTAACCTTAGCAGGTTAAGTTACTGTGTTTCATCATTAGTTTTATTCTTCAGGAATATTAAAAAGTTGTTTTATTTTTTTTGGGGGGGGTTATACTGTGCTGGGATCAAACCCAGGGCCTTTTGCATGGTAGGCAAGTGCTATACCATTGAGCTACATCCCCAGCTTATGTTTAAAAGTTGTGAATTTTTAGTTTTGTGGATCTCAAAAGGTAGAACACATTTAACATGTATAAGGCTTTGGGTTTTATCCTTAAACTACCACACATAAAGTGTTTTAACCTTGTTTTCTTTAAAAGTTCCTGGGTGTGGTAGTGCATGCCCATAATCCTACACTGTGGGAAGCTAAGATTGCAGGATTTCAGGTTGGAGCCCAACCTAGGCACTTTACCAACTTAGTGAGATTCTGTCTCAGAATGAAAAAAAGGTTTGATGATGTGTCTTGGTGCCAAGGCCCCGAGTTCAGTCCCTATAGTCCAGGGAATATGTGTGTAAAAAACATTCTTTTTTGTGATACTAGGGATCAAGCCAGGGCTTTGGGCATGCTAGGGAAGAGTGCTAATGTTGTTATACTTCTACTTTTGTATTTTGTTTGTTTGCTTTTTTGAGACCAGTCTTCTGTGTTGTTCAGATTTGCCTTAAACCCACTGTACAGCCCAGGCTGTCCTACTGCCTCAGCTTCCTGAGTGCTGAGGTTACAGTCGTGTACTGCCACCCTCTATAATAAATTATTTTATTTGTCTGTTTGTTTATTCATTTGGTAGTACCAGGCATCAAACTCAGGACCTTGTGCTTGCCATGCAATCACTTATTCCACTGAGGTATCTCCCTGGCCCATGTAATAAATTTTTAGATCCTTACAATTGGGTCTTATTACAGTGGCTTTCAGCCCTTCTAGATAGTCAGCATTACCCTTGACCAGAAACAACCTGTAGGCTGGATTTTACCCAGGGGCCATAATTTGTATTAAGAATTACTAAAACCAGGGTTTAGCTGGGCATGGTGGCACATATCTGTAATCCTGGCCCGTGGGAGGCTGAGGTAGGAGTATCAATGTGAGTTCAAGGCCATCCTGAACTTCTGTATGGGATTTGTTTGCCTGTTTTTGGAGATAAGGCCTTGCTGTATAGTTCAGCATCAGCCTCCTCAGTGCTGGGACTGTAGGCATGGGCCACCGTGCCCTGCAGGGAATCTCTTTTAAAAAAGAAAAACCAGGACCCCACAAATGATATGCTTTCCTGAGTATACCTTTGAGCTACATTGCCCTCTCAAGAACTTTCATGCATATATGGAGTATCTCAGAAACATGGATGGGGTAGAGGAAAATGTTGTGATGCTGTGTGTACTGTAGCTTCCGTTTCCTTGTCAGGGAGTAGGAGTTCTGTTTTTATCTGTATATGTGCATATTTATATAGAATATTTCCAGGAAGCCCTGAGATAATGTGATGATTCTCCCCCGCCATAGGAACTGACTAGCTTGAGAAACAAGGATAAAGAGTAGCTTTACTCTGTGTTTAATTTTGTCTTAATTTTTAAAAAATATTAAGTGCACATCTACTGGAAAACGTTACAGAAGAATTAAAATCCAGCCTGGTATATACATTGTAGTACAAGCATCAAGGGAGGTTAAGGTAGGGTTGCAAGTTGAGTTCAGCCTAGACAATTTAGCAAGATATTGTCTCAGAATAAGAAATAAAATGAAAATACTGGGCCTATAATTCAGTGCTAGAGTACTCCTGGATTAACTTTTCTGTGTTCTAGATACATACGTGAATAAGGAAATTTATAGATGAAATATATTGAAAGTAGTATAGTTTTTTAGACTGTATTGTTACTTTCAAGATATACATATTTTATAGCATCATGAAGTAGTTAATATTTTCAGCTAAAGAATTCTTTATTATCAGACAGTTTCAAGTCATTACCTTGGGGCTGGGGAGATGGCTCAGTTGGAATAAGTGCTTCCCTGGCAAGCGCAAGGGCCTGAGTTCAATTCCTGGTTCCGGAAAAAAAAAAAATCAAGTCATTACCTTAATATGATGTTGATTTTTTTTTTTTCAATAGCCGGCTGTTGCACTCCCTACAAGCCTTAGTCTGTCTACTCCTCAGCCTGCAGCACAAATAACCGTGTCCTATCCAACACCAAGATCCAGTCAGCAACAGACCCAGCCTCAGAAGCAACGTGTTTTCACAGGAGTTGTAACAAAACTACATGATACCTTTGGCTTTGTGGATGAAGATGTATTCTTTCAGCTTAGGTAAACTTGATTAACTGTTAACAGAAGGGTTCTTGAATTTAGTGTAAAGCCTTTGTTTACTCATGGTAAATGTTCTTAGTTTTTTTTTTTTTTTTTTGCGGAACCGGGGATTGAACTCAGATCCTTGTGTTTGCCAGTCAAGCACTTATCCTACTGAGCCATCTCCCCGGCCCAAATATTTTAATTTTCTAGTTTCTTTTAACACGTTTTACTTTTCATTGTGAGATAAGGTCTTGTTAAGTTGCCCAGGCTGGACTTGAACTCTTTTTTTGTTTTTCTTTTGTTGTGGTATTGGGTATTGAACTTGGGACTTTGTACTTGGCAGGCAGGCACTTATGCTGTTCTGCTGAGCTATGTCCCTGACTCTGGACTTGAACTTAAGATCCTCTTTCCTCAGCCTTCTTGAGTTCTGTGATATCAGATGTGCTTCACATTTGATCAGTTTGCCATTTAATAAGTTTATATTTGTACCTGTTACTTGATGGAGAATGTGATTAAAAATATTTTTTGATTATTGAACAAAGTAGTTCTGATCAGTTCTTTATAAATGTTTTATTGGAGTTAGATGGCATATCTAACAAGATTCATGAGCATGGATTCATGATAAATATTGAAATACGTGCCTTTTAAAATCTCATCATCTGTTTGACATCTCTGATATTACAGTCTACATTTTTAATTGAAAAGAGTCAGATGATTAATAGGCTATTACAATAGTACTTTGATAAGTCTATAATGGTTACAGGAAATTCAGATTTCATTGGAAATTTCAAGGTTTTTTTTTTTTTTATTTTTTTTAAGGGGTGTTTTTGTTTTTTTGAGACAGGGTCTTGCTGTGCAGTTCAGACTAGCCTTGAGCTCACTTTATAGCCCAGGCTACTCTTGAACTCACAGTGATCCTTCTGCCTCAGCCTCCTGAGTACTGGGATTACAGGCATGTGCCACCACGCCTGGTTTGTAGTTGATTTTTTAAAATAGGACCTCACCATGTATCTCAATCTGGTCTCAAACTCACTATATATCTGAGTATGATGGCACTTGCCTATAAGTTCCAGTATGTGGAAGGCTAAGCCATGAAGATTGCTGTAAATGGGAAGCCAAAATTTAAAAAAAACCAAAAAACAAAATCCCTCACTATGTAGCCCAGATTTGCCTTGAACTCTTGATTCCAAATGAGGCAAAGGTAGAAGAGTCATAAGATCAAGGCCAGCCTCGGCAATTTGGCAAAACCCAATTTGGCAAAACCCAATTTGGCAAAACCCTGTCTCGAAATAAGGGCTGGGGTGGGGGAGATAGCTCAGCAGGCTTAAGTGCCTGCCTAGCAAGCTCAAGGTTCTGTTCCTCAGTACCAAAAAAAAAAAATAAATAAATAAAAGGAAATAAGGGCTGGGAGTAGTAGCACTTAGTATGAGTAAAGCTGTGAATTTTGTCTTTGGTACTTTGCAACAAAAAGGAAAAATAGCTATTTACATGCAGAAGGTTTGCATGAGTTCCAAATGAGTCTAGAACTATTTGTTTACTTTTTTTTTTTTTTTTTTAATCTTTGGACTTGCAGTGATTCTCCTGTCTCAACCTCTCCAGCACCGGGATTACAGGCATGCTATGCCACCACACCTGGTTTGGTGGCTGGCCCTGCGGGCCTGGGATTTCGGGGCTGGTATGGCATGTGGTACCGGGAATTGACCCTGGTTCCTTGCTTTTTGCCAGGCAGGAGCTTAATTTATTTACTTTTTTTTTTTTTTTTTTTTTTTTTTTTGAGACATGAACTTGACCTCAAGATGTAGTTGGAGCTGGCCTCAAACTCAATCCAAGTCACCTGCCTTGGCCTCCCAAGCGCTGGAGTTATAGCTGTGTGCCACTCTGCCCAGCTTCTGTGTAACTCTTGACTTTTACAAATTCTCTGAAAATTCTAGCCACCTTGACTTTTCCTAACTCCAGTCTCTGTTGGGGTTCTCCTCCACAGGCCACGGTCTGGACATTATCTCCAACATAGTAGAGATAATAAGGAAGCACAGTGGTGGAAAGGGTCACTTTACTTTCCTGTCCTCAGGATCCCTCCTGGCCAAGGGATCAGTTCATTTTCTTATCACTGGGAATACAAATAACCTGCTTTTTTGATTTTTTGGGGATGGTTGGG
>NW_004524622.1:7661895-7679659 GCF_000260255.1 Octodon degus
TGCTTTGCTTGGCTTAGTTTGTTCTAAGTAGGTGCTTTAGACCACTGAGCCATCTCACCAGCCCTATGTATTTATTTTTAGATGTAGTGCACTTTAAAATTTCATACATGTATTTTTTTTTTTTTTTTTTTTTTTTTTTTTGTGGGGAGCCACTTTAAATTATGTATAAGTCTTTTGGGGATAATTTCTCTTTTTTTGTATCTGGAATTGAACTTAGGACCTTGTGCTTGCCAGCCAGACACTTGTGCTGCTGATCTATATCCCTGGCTTGGGAGTAATCTCTTTTACTTGTGGTTATATTTAACTTATTTTTTTCAGTGCTGTCAAAGGGAAAACCCCTCAAGTGGGTGATCGAGTATTAGTTGAAGCTACTTATAATCCTAATATGCCTTTTAAATGGAATGCTCAAAGAATTCAGACACTACCAAATCAGGTACATAAATTTTGAATTAAGATAGAAGTTTGGTAATTGAGTCATCTCACTATGAATTTTATTACTTTAAAAATTTTATTTCTTAAAAACGTTTTAAAAATTTCTTTTATATCAAGAATCAGTCCCAAACCCAACCTTTACTGAAGACTCCTCCGGCTGTACTTCAGCCAATCACACCACAGACAACATTTGGGGTCCAGGCTCAGCCACAGCCTCAGTCCCTACTGCAGGCGCAGATTTCAGCAGCTTCTCTCACACCACTGCTGCAGACACAGCCACAGCCCTTACTCCAGCAGCCACAGCAGAAAGGTATGGTGCGTGTTATCTTTGCGTCTTTGTCTTGTCTGTTTTGTGGTACTGGAGGTTGAACCTGGGCCTCACACTTGGTGGACAAGTGCCTTGCTATCCCCAGCAAGTGTACTTTTGATCACAAAAGAGTCAGGGAGTTAGTGAAAATATATAAAAAGAAATTTAAAGATCCTGAATGGAACACCCTCTGCTTTTTTTTTTTTTTTTATTTTTTAAAAACATTTATTTATTGTGTGTGTGGCCAGCTCAGCCCACCAGGGGGTGGGGCTGGCTGGCATCACCCTCTGCTTTTGTAAGCTATCTAGAAGTATTTTAAAATTGATTTTAATGATAGAAATAAGCTCATGAATAGAAAATTCTTCATAGACTTTGAAAAATCTTTTTCATGTTTTGTTTTGAGATAGGGTCTCCCTATGTAGTTCTGTGCTGTCTTGAAACTCACAATACTTCTGCCTCAAGTCCTGGGATGTTGGAATGATAGTGTATGTTGCACAGGCACACACATATACCCCCTTTTTTTGTCTTTTTGAGACAGGGTCTTGCTATGCAATTCAGGCTGGCCTTGAGCTCACTGGTCATGAACTGGCAACAGTCTTCCTCCCTCAGACTATAAAGTGCTGGGTTTACAGGTGTGTGCCACCATGCCTGTCTGGTATCTTACCTCTATTGGAAAAAATATTTTTAAAATTTTTCTTTAGAGTTTTTTCTCTTCTGAACATATCTGGCATATTTTGCATACGCTTAGAATTTGATGTTAGCACTTTGCTCACTGAGTCACAATCAAATGAATAACCTGAGCTTTAAAGTTTCATTTGCAAAGTGATTATTTGATATTGTGGATATTTTCTTAGTGACAGTAGTTAAAGTAATAGCCTTAACAGAGTCTTACCTAACTGGCTTTTTAAAAAATTACAGCATTTTTTCTTACTGTGAATTATTTATTTGTTATTTTTTTGTGGCTGGCGCAGCATAGCATGTGGTGCCGAGGGTCAAACCGTGGTACCTGCACTCTTGCCTGAGCAGGTGCTTTAGACTGCTGAGCTATCTTGCTGGCCCTCTTTTGTTGTGAATTAATGACACAGTTAAAAAACAAAATGATATTAAAAATTACTTAAGTAGTGCCACATATCAAAGTAATAGAACAGATTATTACCAGTAGTCATTGTTTAGGTCAAAAATTACACTATAGCTGGGCATGGTTGCACACAGCTATAATCCCAGTATTTAGGAGAGTGAGGCAAAAGGACAGTTGGAGCCCAGTCTGGGCTACAAAGTGAGATCAAAGACTATGTTAACATAGGAAAACCCTGTCTCAGAGAAATTTTAAGAACAGAAAGAGACATAGGAGGACCTAGGGATGTAGCTCCTTAGTACACTGTGCGCTTACAATGGCTAGAACCGTAGGTTTGATGTCCATCACTACTAGGGGAAAGAAAACTGTGGAGCTGAGCACCATGGCTCTTAGCGAGGCTGAGACTGGATGATCAAATGTCTGAGTTTTCCTAAGAAACTCACTGGAGACCCTGTCTCAGCATAAAAATAAAATGGAAAGGTCTAGAGATAATGTGTAGTGGTAGATTGACCTGGGTTCAGTTACTGGTAATGGAGGGCTCAAGGAAGCAGAGCTTCTGTTATTGATGTGTCCTATGTTTATGGTTGTCATTAATATGAACAATGAGAGTAGTTTAAATGTTAGGAAAAAGTAAGGTGGGTTTGATTTTAGTGGAGTTTCAAGTGTTAAGTATCAACCAGTTGCTGGAAGGCTTTTGGAGACTAATAACTTCAAAAGTGAAGACCAAAAAGATGTTTTAGGTAGTGTTGACTTAATGTAAGAAATAGTTTTTCCCCCATTTCATTTATTTGTATATTTAGTGCTAGGGATAGAACCCAGAATGTTGTGTCTAAGCACGGGGTCCGTCACTGGAGCTAAAGTAAGAGCAGCCACATCCCTGTTTGTTTTTTCTTTTAGTAATAAGTGAAACCAGAGCTGTTGCACTGAGCTCCATCTTTAGCTCTTTTTAAAAATTTTATTTTATTTTATTTTTTGGTGGAACCGGGCATTGAACTCAGGCCCTTGTGTTTGCCAGGGAAGTGCTTTATTCTACTGAGCTACCTCCCCGGCCCCCTTTTTAAAAATTTTGAGACAGTCTCTTTTTAAATAGTCTGGACTAGACTTCTAGATCCTCTCTGCTATACCCTTCTGAGGAGCTGGCATTAAAGATGTTACCTGGCTGTCTCTCTCCTCCCCTTCCTTTTCTTCCTCTCTCTTCTTACCTACCTTCCTTTCTGTCCTTCCCTTTCCCTTTTCTTTTCTCCCCGCCAACCCCCTGTCGTCTTCTCATCTTTCCTCCTTCCCTGTCTGTGGTTTTGAAACAATTAGAGATAGGCTTTCCTTGTGCAGTCCAGGCCTGGCCTACCTCCTGTTTCAGCTTGTAAGTGTTGGGATTATAGGTGTGTACCACCACATCCAGCTGTTTTTTTTGTTTTTCCTTGATGCTCTTATTGTCTCAAGTATTAATAGGAGCATAGGAATCCTGTTGACATACACATTTTTCCATTCCTAATAGATCAGACATATAACTAATATATTTATTTCTTTTGGCAGAACCAGGGATTGAACTTAGGTCCTTGTGCTTGCCAGGGAATCACTTATTCCACTGAGCCATCTCCCCGGCCCTGTATAACTAATTTTTTTAGCACGGTAGTTGAGAATCTTGGCTGTTGCAAACTGCAGAGCAGTAATTCAGACACAGATTATACTAGGCTTCATAAGGGACATGATATATTCATTATAGACTAGTGTCAGAAAAAATAATGATTGCGTTGGAAGATGGAAAATTTCTGGTATATGATGTTAGCATACTTTATCTTTTATGCTCATTTCCTGTGATGTTTATATTTTTATTTTATTTTATTTATTTATTTGTGTGTCACAAATATTTTTTATTTTAAAGATAAACATGAAAAATAAGGAAAAAAAGCAAAAACAAAGCAACGTAAAATAAAATGGTACACTATTTCAAAACAGGAATAGAAAATTAACAGTGTGTGTTCTACTACACTTTTATTTTTATTATTTCTCTGAGACAGGGTCTTGCTGTGCTGTTCAGTCTGGCCTTGAGCTTGCTTGATAGTCCAGACTAGTCTCAAACTTGCAGTGATCTTCCTCCTTAGCCTTTGGAGTGCTGGGATTTTTTTTTTTTTTTTTGGTGGAACTGGGGATAGAACTCAGGCCCTTGCGCTTGCCAGAGAAGTGCTTATTCCACTGAGCCATCTCCCCAGTCCCGAGTGCTGGGATTATAGGTGTGCAGCACCATACCTGGTTCTCTCTAGACACTTTTTTGCTGTACTGGGGATTGAACTCAAGACCTTGTGCTTATTCTGCTGAGCTATCTCCCCAGGCCCACATGTTGTTGTTTTTTTTTTTTGTCCTATGCAGGGGATGTATCCCCAAAGTTGAGCAGTTTTTTTTTTTTTATTTTTATTTTTATTTACTTATTTGGTACAGGGCCATGCTATGCAGTTCAGACTCATAGTGATCTTCCTGTCTCAACCTCCCCAGTGCTGGGAGTACAAGCATGCGCCACCCACCTGGACTCGTGGCCAGCTCAGTACGCTTGAGGATGGGGCCATTGTGGCATGTGGTACATGGGATTGAACCCCGGTCCCTGTACTTGCCTTAGAAAGCACTTATTCCGCTGAGCTATCTTGCCAGCCTTTGGTTGAGCATTTTTTTTCTTTTTTCTTTTTTGCAGAACCAGGGATTAAACACAGGCCCTTGCACTTGCCAGTGGTTGAGCAGTTTTAAAGAAAACCCTTTTTAGGACTGGGGAGATAGCTCCATAGAATAAGCTCTTGCCGTCCTGAGTACTGCAGAATCCCCAGTACTGCAATAAAAAAGGAAAACCTTTTTGGCTGTACAGAGACTCAAGGCCAGGGACACTGTAATACTACAGTTCTAGTCTTTTAAAATTTCTAGGTAGGGTCTGGCTAAATTGCCCAAACTGGGCTTGTGGTTCTCCTTCTTTACCCTCCTTCACAATGGTGATTATAGATGTGTGCCACCAGGTGAGTTTTTTTTTATCCTTATGGCCTGGTGAAATGTTGAAAGAGGAATGAAAATTTTCAGTGTAATATCATGAAAGACATAGGTACTTGCTCATTCTATTGATTCTTTTTTTTTTTTTGTGAAACCAGAGTTTGAACTCAGGCCCTTGCACTTGACAGGGAAGCACTTATTCCACTGAGCCTTCTTCCCCGCCCCTGTTCATTCTTCTTAAAATATTCAGGTTGGGGGGCTCAGTGGAATAAGTACTTGCCTGGCAAATGCAAGGACCTGAATTTGATCCCTGGTACCATTAAAAAAAAAATTCAGATTAGCCAATAGATGATTTTAAATTTGTTCTAAGGAAAGGCGTGTACCACCATGTGCAGACTTGTAGTATCTCAACTGGAAAATACTTATATTTCTAAATTAAATTTTTATTATTAATGTCCAATACTAGGAAGAGCTCATCAAAACTCCTGTTCTTCAGAATAATTTATGTTATACTAACTTTGACAAAGCAGGGGCCGGGGAGATGGCTCAGTGGAATAAACACTTGCCTGGCAAGCGCAAGGGCCTGAGTTCAATCCCTGGTTCCACCAAAAACCCCCACAAAACAAAAAAACCGACAAAGCAGTTTTGCTAAGAGTGATGGCACACACTTATAAACTCTAACACTCAGAGATCGAGTAAGGAAAAGTACCACGAAATTGAGGCTGGTCTGGGCTACTTACCAAGACACTGTCTCAGTAAACAGCAGAAACAGTTTGAAGTGTGGCTTGGTATTGCAAACCTGTAATGCCAGTGACCAAGAGGCTCAGGCAGGAAGGGCATAACTTTGTGCCCAGGTTATTTAGGACACCCAGCCTCATAATAAAACTGTAGTGTGTGCGTGGGGTGTGAGTCAGTTTGAAGGCCATGGTTTCAGTCCTTTAATACTACCCTTGTCCAAAAAAAGAAAAAGGAAAAAGCAACTTTAGTGACTCACAGTCATTTTTATGTTTTAATTCAAACAAGTTGTGTTTTTAAAATTTTTTTGAACAAAGTTTAAAAAATTATTCTATATCTTTTCAAGCTGGTTTATTGCAGCCTCCTGTTCGCATAGTTTCACAGCCACAACCAGCACGAAGATTAGATCCACCATCTAGATTTTCAGGAAGGAATGACAGAGGGGATCAAGTACCTAATAGAAAAGATGACCGAAGGTATGTTTTAAAATATACTGTGGGCTGGACGTGGTGGCGCATGCCTGCAATCCCAACACTCAGGAGGCTGAGGCAGGAGGATCACTGTGAGTTCAAGACTAGTCTGGGCTACAGAGTGAGCTCAAGGCCAGCCTGAACTACATAGTGAGACCCTGTCTCAAAAAGACAAGACAAAGGAAAAAAAAAAAATACTGTGGATGGTGATGATTGCACAGAAAATGGAAATGAAGCCACGCATGGTGGCGCATGCCCCCAGCACTTAGGAGGCTGAGTCAGGAGGATTGTTTTGAGTTTGAGACCAACCTGGGCTACAAAGTGAGCTCATCCAGCCTGAACTACACAGCAAGACCCTGTGTCAAAAAAGATAATAGGGGGCTCTGTGTGTGTGTGTGTGTGTGTGTGTGTGTGTGTGTGTGTGTGTAGGTTACTTACTATCATTGACCTGTATACTTAAAAATGGTTAAAAAGAAACTGATGGTTCATGCCTGTAATCCCAGCATTTGAGAGATTGGGGATGACTGCTAGTTCGAGGCCAGCCTAAACTACGTAGCATTATTTTATTTTGCTTTTTATATATTTATTCTTTTTTGGTGGAACTGGGGATCAAACACAGGCCCTTGCGCTTGCCAGGTAAGCGCTTATTCTACTGAGGTGT
Source organism: Octodon degus (assembly GCF_000260255.1). Classification (NCBI taxonomy): domain Eukaryota; kingdom Metazoa; phylum Chordata; class Mammalia; order Rodentia; family Octodontidae; genus Octodon; species Octodon degus. The sequence goes on from NW_004524622.1 coordinate 7,668,543, forward strand.
CTTCCTGGCCCCATATAGCATTATTTTAAAAGAAAGATTAGGAGGTAAAGAGTGTGTGTGGGTATGACTTTTTTTGCTGGCAGCCCTAGGGTTTGAACACAGACCCTTTGAACTGAACTATATCCCCAGCTCTTCCCCACGCCCCCACCCTGGAACCGGGGATTGAACTCAGGGGCCCTTGTGCTTGCCAGGCAAGTGCTTATTCTACTGAGCCATCTCCCTATACCTCTTCAGCTCTTTTAATTTTAGTTTTGTTAAGTCATTAAATTTCTCAGATTGAGCTCAAGCATGTGATTATCCTATTTCAGCCTCCTAGGATGCTGTTATTACAGGTCTGTACCACCACCCCTAGTTTTAACCACAGTTTTTAAAAAAGTAAACAGAAAAAAAAAAAGTAAACAGTTCTGTGGAATTTTGCTTAAATTATGTATTACATTTGTTTTTTTAAAGAACTCTACCTTAATGCCAAAAATATAGTAATGTTAGAAAAATTTGCTTTAAGTCGTGAAAGAGAAAGAGAAAGACGTAGATCCAGAGAAAGATCACCTCAGAGGAAGCGATCACGGGAGAGATCGCCCCGAAGAGAGAGAGAAAGATCACCTCGGAGAGTTCGACGTGTTGTTCCACGTTATACCGTGCAGTTTTCCAAGTTTTCTTTAGATTGGTATGTTGTTCTGTTTTTCTCCCATTGTTTGATTAAATTATTAATTTCATAATTCTGTATATTTTGGTGTGGAGTATGCATGGATGTTTTTTCTTGTAAAATTCATTTAATGATATTCTTTAAGGCCATAAAAATGCAATTTGAAGTCATAATTTAATTTTCTGCAAGGGTACATTATTTGTGTACATTCATTTAAGGTACCAGCCATTGAAAAGGGAAGCCCTAGAGGAAATTGCTTCATGATGAAAGTTGTTCTTTAAAGTAGGCATCAAGATGCAGATTTATTGGTAACTCTTAAGTTTGTGAATGGGATGGAGCAGTAAGACAGTTTGAACCAGTTGTTTTCAGTTTTAGCTGTTTCGATGTAGTGTAATGTCCAAACATAGACTTACAAAGACACACAGATCTGTGTAATACCTAACATGTGTCAATGTATGCCTGTAATTATATTCTTGAGATTTTGGAGTTGGTGGATCAGGTTACCAGTAATTTGTGAGTTTCATTGCTAGAATCTCAGAACTTTCAGGATTAATGAAAGATGCACTTATCTGTAAAGCATTTAACCGTGTGTGTGACAGTTAGCGTCTCCATAGTGAATGCTGTTAGTGGGTTGTGGTAGCAACCGCTGTTGGTTGTCTGTAAAATAAGAAAAATCTTTAAAATTGGCCTCAAAGATAGCATACTAACCTGAGGGAACGTTGCTGTGTTTCAGTAGAATACATTTATAATATTGGCTGATCAAAAGTTAAAGTTCCTATATATTCAGTCTAGACCTAGCATACAAATGTATTTTGAGATACTTAATGCCAAAGGAAATCTTACCTACTCACACAATTTTATTTGCTGAATTATAATTACACCTACTGGTGGTATTCATTCACTCTTGTTTGTGGTCAAATCAAGTTTTTTTTTTTTGTTTTTCTTTTTTGGTACTGGGGATTAAACTCAGGATCTTTTGTTTGCCAGGCAAGTGGCTGTCTCCCTGGACCCAAATTAAATATTCTTAATCTACAGTTTTTTTTTTTTTTTTTTTAAATCTGTGTTTACTCTTAAACTTAAAAATAATCTAGTCTGCATATTCTAGAGAAATTCATTGGAATCAAAATCACTTTCCCAGGTCAAAAGATACTAAATAGAGAAACTGTTGTTTTTATTGTTTATTTTCACTGCTGACCTTCATAGCTGAGCTACATTCCTAGCTGTATTTCCTTTTTTTTTTTTTTTTTTTTTAACGTATTAATATATAGGGCCTCACTCCACATATAGTACTCGTAATGATCCTCCTGTTTTCAGCCTCCCAAGCACTGTGATTACTAGTGTGTGCCATCACGCCCAGTCTCAATTGCCATCTCAGTGCACCCTGGGAGTAGGGCTCATTTTTTAAATTTTGAGACAGAGTCTCTAAGTTGTCCTGGCTGGCCTCAAACTTTGAGTCCTCTTACTTTTGTTTCTTTCCTTTCCTTTCCTTTGTTTTGCTTTGTTTTGCTTTGTTTTGTTGTACTGGGAATCAGACTCGGAGACCTTGCGCTTGCCATGTACTGGCACTTGTGTCCCCGGCCCATGAGTCTTCTTACTTACTATCCCAGAATACTGAGATTACAGGTGTTGGTGACCATGCCCAACTGAGAAGCTCTGGTTTTTAAGTCATTTGTTCTCAATATTTAAAAGCTATTCTGGGGAGGAGTTGATATATACAACTTGAAATGAAATTGCTCCTTAAATTAGACCCTCACAGTTTCTTTTTTTTTTTTTTTAATTTTATTTATTTGTGTGTGTGTGTGGCCAGCTCAGCCCACCAGGGGGTGGGGCTGGCTGGCATGTGGTGCTGGGGATTGAACCGCGGTCCCTCTGCTTTGCCAAGCTTGTTCCAAGTAGGTGCTTTAGACCCCTGAGCCATCTCACCAGCCCGACCCTCACAGTTTCACCTTAATGTGAGCTAAATTTCTGGAATATGAAAGGACTTATGGCAAATATTTTAAAGTTTCCATGCCCTTTTTTATTTTTATTATCATTCTTATTTTTTAATGTGTTTGGTTGTTGCAGGGTCTCACTCCTGGTGATCCTTTTAGCTTCCCCAATGCTGACATTACAGATGTGTGCCACCATGCCTGGACTCTGGCTGGCTCAGCCCACCATGGAGGCAGTACTGGCATGGCATATGGTGCTGGGGATCGAACCTCGGTTCCTGCATTTGCCTAGGCAGGCGTTTTAGTCACCTGAGCTATCTTGCTGGCCTCTCTATGCCCTTTCTCATCTGGAGTTATGGAAATCAAAATTTCTTCATACTAGTTGGGAGCAGTGGCTTCTGTGGTACTAGCTCTTTGGGAAGCTGAGTTTGGGAGAATTGTGGTTTTGAGGCCAGTGTCGCATCACTTTCATTTCAGAAGCAAAGCAAATCATAAACTTTTTTTTTTCCATAAACTTTTTTAACCTAAAAAACACCCAAAACTTTCTTAACCTGATTATAAGAGTCCATATGTACAAGTAATGCTTTATTTGTCCTTTCATTGTAGATTTTATTTCTGGGGAAAATGAATACATGTTGGGAAACTATCATACACTTCTCTTTCTCAGCTCAAAAATATATTTTTAATGTTTTTTTATCATTTTGATAGGAGAATCTTACCCTAGAAAAAATAAAGTAATAACAGCAAGCACAATTACAGTGTATTAGGGCTGGCCAGGTAGCTCAGCGGCTTAAAGCACTTGCTAGGGGCCAGGGAGATGGCTCAGTAGAATAAGTGCTTCCCTGGCAAGCGCAAGGGCCTGAATTCAATCCCCAGTTCCACAAAAAAAAAAAAAAAAAAAAAAAACGAGTACCTGCTTAGGCAGATACAGGGACCGGGGTCGATCCCTGGTTTGCCTTGCTGGCCCTGCCTACAGGGGCACACTGAAACGAGATTGAGACTAGGCATGGTGGCGAGTCTGTAATCTCAAGAGTTTGGGAGGCTGAAAACAAGAGGACCACTAATGAGTCCTATCTGTGTAGTGAGACTCTGTATACCATGTACTAAATACAGTAAAAAACAAAACAAAACAAAACACAGTATCTGTATTTCTTTCGATTTTTGTTTTTGAGGTTTGAGTCCAAGGCCTTGTATATTTTATTTATTTTTTTTCAAACTTTATTTATTTATTTGTTTATTTATTTATTTTGTGTGTGTGTGGCCAGCTCAGCCCACCAGGGGGCGGGGCTGGCTGGCATGTGGTCCTGGGGGTTTGAACCGCGGTCCCTGTGCTTTGCTTTGCTTTGCTTAGTTTAGCTTAGCTTGTTCTAAGTAGGTGCTTTAGACCACTGAGCCATCTCACCAGCCTGCCTTGTATATTTTAGACAAATGGTTTATTATAAGATAGCTACATCCCTCACCATTTGCATTTCTTCTTTTTATGTATGAAAGACAGCTCTACATAAAATTTTTTTTATCTTTGGTTTTTTGCTTTTGGTTTGTCACCAGGTCAGTTTTGTAGTTGGGACCCTTGGTCCCCAGAATCTGGGACATTGAGCACTGTTAACCCTGGCTTTGGGTGTGGTTATAAAAGAAAGTGTAGTTGTCTTTTCATTATACAGATTGTTGACATTTTCCACTTTATTAATGATTTCAACAAACATTCCTTGGCTTTTTTTTTTTTTTTTTTTTAAATTTGAGACAGGCTCTCACTATGAGGCCCAGGCTCAAAAATGAAGCAATCCTCCTGCCTCAGCCTCCTGAAGTATGTGTCATCATGTCTGCCATTTTTTGGCTTATTTTTACCAAGTTGGTTTACCTTTTTGTCCTTTGCAGGGTTGTTGGGAAAAAGGACATGATCCTTTGTACTGCCAAGGCAGGCATGTGGCACTTACCTAATTGGGCAGCTTAATTTTTTTTTTTCCTCGTCTATTTTGAGACACAGTGTTGCTATGTAATTCAGCCTGGACTTGAGTTCACTTTGTTGCTCAGGCTGGTCTGAACTGAAAATGATGCTCCTACCTCAGTCTCCCAAGTGCTAGGAGTTTAGCTACTTAGAAGTCCTCTAAATAGCCAAAACATAAAAAGGGCTGGGAATAAAGTTCAGTGCAACGACCTTGGGTTCAATCCCCACTAATGGAATAAATAATAAAATATTAGTGTCAGATGTAAAAGGGAAGAGTCTTTTTTTTTTTTTTTTAATTCCATAGTAATTGGATATGGGTTTCATTCCATCATTCACACAGAGGGGTGTAGAGATATGGATAACCAAAAGACAGATTTTGCTTTCACATTCAGATTTTGCTTTTTTAAAAAGCATAATCTTAAAGGGGGGCGGTTTTCTTTTTTAAATCTTTTTGCAAAGACAGGGTTTCGCTATGCAGTTCAGGTTGGCCTTGAGCTTACTTTGTAGCCCAGGCTGCCTTCAAATTTACAGTAGTCCTCCTGCCTCAGCCTTCCAAAAGACATAGGGGTTCCTGAGTTTGTTGCCCTCACATGATGTTTTGCATTCAATTTTCAGTTTACATTTGTTTGATCTAGGTACTTAGTAAATTAAAATTTTTATTTTTTTTCTTTCACATTCAGATTTTGCTTTACAAAAATGTGTTACAGTGTATAAACCCAACTGAAGGGCATGCATGTACTATTTTGGTACTGTTAATCCCTTCTTTGTATGCAATTTATATGAACCATATTTTTCCCAGTTAGTAGTTGTAACTTTTGGTCTGGTCTTTTCTGGAGCTAGATTTGAGTTAATTTCAAACGGTGTTCCCTGATGAATTGTAAGCTATACTCAAAAGATAGATCAGTTAATGTAACAATTAGATACTACCTATTAAAAGCTGTGAGGACAAAAATATAAAAATAAGAACTTCATATGTCTCTATGAAAATATGTAGTTCATGAATTAACTCCATCCTTGCTAGCTTGCATTTTAAGTGTGTCAGGTTCTGTATGTAATAGTGAATGCTTGCATAACTTTGATGTTAAGGCTGTTTATTCACTACTCATATCTGTTTTTCAGCCGTAGTTGTGACATGATGGAACTAAGGCGCCGTTATCAGAATTTATACATACCTAGTGACTTTTTTGATGCTCAGTTTACATGGGTGGATGCTTTCCCTTTGTCAAGACCATTTCAGCTGGGAAATTACTGCAATTTCTATGTAATGCACAGAGAAGTAGAGTCCTTAGAGAAAAACATGGCTGTTCTTGATCCTCCAGATGCTGACCACTTATATAGTGCAAAGGTTTGTATTCCACTGTGATACACAGCTTGCATTTCTTAGAGTTGTTAGAAAATGGCTATTAGATAATAGACCTGAATCTGTTTTTTTTCTTCTTGTCTATTTCTGTTTTGGCTATTTAACCTTTCTATCTTGCTTCATAAACTGTCAATAACGGCTGTTTTAATTTTTTAAATTTATTAAAAACTTGAAATTGATATTAATGAATGTTATGTGACTTCCTGTAGCTTCAGATAAAACTTTATGTTGGGAGAGGGATACACTAGTGAAATGTTAGTCTTCATTGATTGAAAAACATTTCTTGTAAAGTTTAAAGTTCATAGGGTATCTAATAACATTTTTCTTTCTATAGCACTTTACATTCCATTTTTAATAATATCTAATATGTAAGGTTAATTAGTAGTGCTTCTCATTTTCTTTACATTACTTTAGACTTTTGACAGGATTGAATTATTTGACTATAATAGGTAATGCTGATGGCTAGCCCTAGCATGGAAGATTTGTATCATAAATCATGTGCTCTTGCTGAAGACCCACAAGAACTTCGGGATGGATTTCAACATCCTGCTAGACTTGTTAAGGTAAAATGAAATGTTTATTTTAACTTTAGGTGTATAATTTATTTTGTTCTCAGTGTGTGTACATAAAGTTTTAAGATAACATTTTTAACCATGTCCATTTAATAATTTTACTGTTTTTTATATGCTTACAGTTTCAATAATGCAGATGTTTTTCTCATTGCAGATTATCACTATGTCTTGTATATAACTAAATCAACTGTCAGTTTGATGTGTTAAATTTGTAGCATGGTAAAAATGTTAGTGGTGATGGGATATAGAGTGTCTGGATGCTATTAAAGTTTGAATTATTAGTTTATTTCTTTAAAAGAACTCTTTTTGAAGAAATATTTTAGAGGGATGAGTTATGATGTGTAAATCCTATTCCATTGCTGAAATGCAGTGTGGAACATGATGATGAACTGAACTCTTCCTTGACTGACAGATTCGAGAGGTAGTAAAAATGGTACTGGAAAGGTTTGTACCTTTCCCTTTCAAGTGTTTATTTGTAATTTAAACAGTTACATGATATATGGAAATGATTCTTTGTTTTGAATTAGTTTTTAGTGGGCATGAAAGGCAAGGATGAAGCCATGGCCATTGGAGGCCACTGGTCTCCTTCGCTGGATGGACCAGACCCAGAAAAAGACCCCTCTGTGTTGATTAAGACAGCTATTCGTTGTTGTAAGGCTCTGACAGGCATTGATCTAAGTGTATGCACACAATGGTAAGCACCAATTTGTTTCTTGTTTAGAACTTTTTTAATAGGTCATATAGCTATTCTTGTCAATCAGTCCTTTCCCCTTACTTACCAACCCTGGTTGTGCAATGCAAGTAACTCAAAGGAAAATCCCCATTTGTAGCAAAAGTTTATTTGGTGTCCAGATTGTTTTGGAAAAGAAAAGGATAAAGAACTAATCAAAACAAATTGAAAACTTAAATGTTTTGTTATGCTGTACTTTGAAACTTGGATGTATGTTGAAAATACTTTTCATTTCATGTATAGCTGGAGAAGATCGTCAAGAGAGAACTTCATTTCATTGTAAATCTGTTGTTATCAAATGTAGTTGCTGATTATTTTCGTTCAGCCATATTTTCTCTTGAGGCTTATTTGTTCTATGCATTTTAGTATACAGTATTTCTTGTGACTTAATGGAGAATATTCTTTTTTAGCACATGAAATCTGAACAGCTATCCACCTTCTCCAGGTATTCACTAAAACATGGGTAGCTCTGTAATCAAACTTGAAGATGCTTTGTGTGGGAACATACTCCTTTAACAAACAACAAATATAATATTCTACGAGTGTACCAAGAGAGGAACTATGGCTTCTATATAATTTTTTTTTTTTTTCTTTAAACCAACCTCAAGTTCTTGCAGCAAAATTTCTTTACTTGATGTGCTACAAGTGAACTAGGGTCTTTTAAATGTATTTTAGAATTTTTTTTCCAACATGCTTCTTCCCTTGCAACAGGTACCGTTTTGCAGAGATTCGCTACCATCGCCCTGAGGAGACCCACAAGGGGCGTACAGTTCCAGCTCATGTGGAGACAGTGGTTTTATTTTTCCCGGATGTTTGGCATTGCCTTCCCACCCGCTCAGAGTGGGAAACCCTCTCCCGAGGATACAAGCAGCAGCTGGTGGAGAAACTTCAGGGTGAACGCAAGGAGGCTGATGGAGAACAGGCACTGAACGCTAATCCCTTTTCTATTCCCGCTTCTCACAGGCACAGGAACACAGGCACAATGCACACCACACACTACACAGCACACACACGGAAGAGCATAGCTGCTCACAGCGACTGGTAACCAGCTTTCAGCAGAGTAGTTGTATTTTCTTCTCTCTTAAAAAAGCCTGTCTATTATGCTGACTTTAAGAGTGCTGAGACCTCAAAGGAAAATAAGGTGTGCTTAAATTGCACAGAGGTTTGTTTTTACCATAGGTCTAGTTGCTGGAATCTGGGACCAGTTGTTGAACAAGATTCAGTATTAAGCCATTGAAACATTTTCTCAAATTTAAAGAATTTTCTCTTTCATGGTCATCAGTTCTAGTCATGGATATTTGAAATTGGACAACCACAAGTCTGAGAGATTGGAAATTTCAGGCTATGTGGCAACGTCTTTGGTACATTCAAAGGTCTGACTAAATCAGTCTTGGGGTGGCTTGAAAATTGGGGCAAGATCACACACTGTGTGGTTAGTGGAGACCGGCAGTGTTTGTGCATCCCTGATATCCTTTGTGTTGTAATTTATGACCCTTTTGTGTTTCACAGATCTGGCTTTGATTGGCTGATGAGTGTCTTTGTGATCAGTTAAAAGTGGTAGAATGTATGTCTGTGGACTTACCTAAATAATAACTTTAGGAGAAGACAATCTGAAACATTTGTGACCTTGCACAGATCAGCAACAGACTTTTAAAAATAAATTACTTTTATTTAAAGGTTTCAGAATAGTAATTATTATCTTAACTTTATATATTAGGATGAAGAAGAGAAGGATGATGGTGAAGCTAAAGAGATTTCCACACCTACCCATTGGTCTAAGCTGGATCCAAAGACGATGAAGGTAAATCTGAACATTACAGTTTTTAATTTGAAGTCTCAACAGGTATGAATAACACCAGTGAGTGTGAGAGTCATGGTTTTGCAAATAAAAGTCAGTGAAAATGGGCTAGGAATAGAGTTCAGTGGTAGAGTGTTTGTCTAGGATGTACAAAGGCCTGAGTTTAGTTCCTAGAAAAATGTAAAAAAAATGGAGATGATTCACTGATTTTATGATTTGTTGTTTTTTGTTTTGTTACTGGGCATTTAATTAGGCCCTTTGTATCAGGCTACATTCCTAGTCCTTTTTAATTTTCATTTTGAGACAAGGTCTTGCTAAATTGCCTAAGCTGAGCTAAAAAAGTTCTCCTGCCTCAGTGTCCCAGTGTTTGGATTACAGATGTGTGCTACCACACCCAGCTGTATATTATAGTTTTATAAGTATGCATGCATATATGTATACACACATTTAAAATGTGACTTTATAAATCATTTCAATCAGTAGCTATAAAATACCTGCAGTATTATAGTGAAAGTAACATTGTTTTTTATTTGGTGAATTGTACAAGACATCAGGCCTTACGTAGTTTAAATTCAGGGATAAAAGAAGCGTAAGAAAAAGGTAACATAAAAAATAATAGGGTAGAAAAAAAAGGAAAAAAAAAGTTATAGGGCCGGGGATATAGCTCAGTAGAATAACACTTGCCTGGTAAGCGCAAGGTCCTGAATTCTTGAGGCCAGCCCAGGCAGCTGTGATGGTAAAACCTTACGTCCAACATAAAACAAAAACTAACGATTATCACTTGCTTTTTTTTTTCTTTTTTCTTTTTGCGGGACTGGTGATTGAACTCGGGATGTTGCACTTGCCAGGCAAGTGCTTATTCTACTGAACTCTATCTCCCCAGCTCCTATCACTTGCTTTTGCTTTTGTTGGGGTTTTTTTGGTTTTGCTTGCTTTTTAAGATAGGCTCTCTTTGTATTGTTCAGGCCATCCTGAACTCTACTGTGTGACCCACCCAGGCTTGAATTTGTGGATATCCTCCTACCTCTGCCTCCCAAGTACTGGAATCACAGGCTTACACCACCATCCTTAGCTGTAGTAAATTTTTCTATTTTCTTACAACTTTTTTTGTTTTATTTCCCAGGTGAGGCAGTCTCACAGTGTTGCCCTGGCAGTTCTTGGGCACAGGTGATTCTACGAACTCAGATCCAAAGTTGCTGAGGCTGTAGTCCATTCCACCATTATGGGCTGGTTGAACCTTTGAGTCTTTTTATTTTTTGAGAAAGAGTCTTGCTATGTGGTCCAGGCTGGCCTTTATCTCACTGAGTAGCCCAGGCAGGTCTAAACTTGTAGTGGACATCCTACTTTAGCCTCCTAAATCCTGGGATGCCCTGTACTACCACACCTGGCTGTCATTTGAATCTTTCTTTTGATGATATAGCACCTCTTTACTTTTTAAATCGCATATGTGGAAAAAGTTACTGAAGCTTTTTATTAAACATGATCACTTGGGGCCAGGGATATGGCTTAGTAGAATAAGCACTTCCCTGTCAAGTGCAAGGATCTGAGTTCAATCCCTGGTTCTGCAAAAAAAAAAAAAAACAACAACAAAAAAACCAACCCAAAAAAACATGATCACTTGAAATTTTGATAGTTTTATTTCCTTTTTTGTCATATTAGACTGAGACCAGGTCTTATTGCCTGGGTGTGACTTGCACTTGAGATCCTTTTGCCGCAGGTTTTGCTTATTGCTTGAGTAACAGAAACCGAATTTCATTTTCTTTTTTTTACTGGATGTAAGCTTTGTGATGGTTTGATTGATTCTATCATGTTTTATATTCAACTTGGTATCCTAATCTTTTTAGTGAGCAATTAAATTGTATACCATTCCACCTAATTTATGTACTGATTTTTCTTAGGTACTAGTCTTTGTTGAGCATTTAGATTTTGTACTGTTTTGGAGAGAGATCTTTCATAAATAAATATTTTTCCCCCCCTTCTGTTCACAGTATTTATTTTAAGTAGATTGTTAGAAATTAGTTTGTGGGTCAGTGGCTCAGGATGTGCAGTAGTAGCACAATCTGTGTTATGTCCTAAGTTCTACCCACACCAGCAGCATTTAAAAAAAAAAATTACTGGGGCTGGAGAGATGGCTCAGTGGT
>NW_004524622.1:7679809-7684802 GCF_000260255.1 Octodon degus
AAAAAAAAATTACTGTGTCAAAGAGTGTTTTAAAAAGTTTTAAGTGCTAGATAGACATGGTGGCGTATAGTTGTAATCCAGCACTCGGTAGGCCAAGGCAGGAAGATTAACTGTTGAGTTTGAGGCCAGCCTGGGCTACATAGTGAGTTGAAGACCAGCCTGAACTCTACATAGCAAGCTGTCTCAAAAACCCAAATCAAAATAAATTTTAAGCGTCTTAAAACTGGTTTCAAGTTATTTTCCAAAACTGTGCAAGTGTTTTTACCAGATAAGACTTACAGTCTTTTATAGTTTGTTTATATGCCATTTTATTTTTCTGTGTCTTTATGCTCTATATATTTAGGTAAATGATCTTCGAAAAGAATTAGAAAGTCGAGCTCTTAGTTCCAAAGGATTAAAATCCCAGTTAATAGCTCGATTGACAAAACAGCTTAAGGTCGAAGAACAAAAAGAAGAACAGAAGGAATTAGAGAGATCTGAGAAAGAAGAGGAAGAGGAGGATGATAGGAAGTCTGAAGATGACAAAGAGGTGTGTTGAGATACTCTGTAAGACAATAATGTTGGTATGTAGGTGTTCTTAAAATTGGACTTGTATGCATGTAATTTTATGGAAGTGTATAGTACAATTTATGTATAGTACAATTCAAACTTTAATGTGTGTGTGTGTGTGTGTGTGTGTGTGTGTGTGTGTGTTTAAGTGTGTGTTTAAACCGGGAGTTTAACTCAGATCTTTGGCTTACCAGGCAGATAGTTAATGCTGTTGAGCTATATTCCCAGCTCCAGTTGATTCAGACTTTAATGGATAATTCTTCAAATTTGTTAAGTGTTTAGACATGTAACCAGTTATACAGCTGAGATATAGCACAGTTGTATGTGAAACACTCTGAGTTCCACAGCGGTGCTTATCCCTGAATTTTGCTTTTTGCATTTTGTTGTGTATGTGTGGTAGTGGGGATTACTAAATTGCCCAGTCTGGGCTAGAATTTGGGATTCTTCTACCTCAGCTGGCGTTAATTAATAAGAGTGCTGGAAGTGCAGGCATCACCATTTCCTATTCATATAATCTCAGTGTAGGTCATTTTTTTCCCTCTTGGTAGACAGTTAATTCTTTTCTTTTTCTTTCTCTTGCTTTCCTTCTTTTCTTAATCTCCATCCTTCCCATGCACTTCCCTGCACTGCCCCTCCCACCTCATTCTTTGTTTTTTCTCAGTATTGTGGATTGAAACCAGGTCACTGTACTACCACACCATGTCCTTGATCCTTTTAAATTTTTATTTTGAGGCGAGAGTCTGCCTAAGTTGCCCAGGCGGGTCTCAAACTTGTGATCCTTTTGCCTCAGGTTCCCCAATAGCTGCAATTATAAACCTTTGCTACCTTGCCCAAGTGAAAGATAGTTTCTTATTCTTAGAAATCCAAAAGACAATTAGAAGCTGGGCCTATTATATCTGCAGTAATGTATTGATCACTTGAGTCATAGGAATTTGAGGCCAACCGGGGCAACATAGTGAGATCTATCTTTTACAAAAGAAAAAGAAAGAAAACAAACTCAGCACTAAAAAAATTGTTTATTTAAAAAAAGAGTAGTTATAAAATGTCATAGTTATTAAAAAGTTGTGAGAACTTTGCCTTTTTATATGGTGTAAGCTTTTGCTGTATTGTATGTACGTACATATGGAGATTCAACTGTGATATAAAACTTCAAATATATAGGAAGAAGAGAGGAAGCGCCAAGAGGAAATGGAACGCCAGCGTCGGGAAAGGAGATACATTTTGCCTGATGAACCAGCCATCGTTGTACATCCAAATTGGGCTGCAAAAAGCGGCAAGTTTGATTGTAGCATCATGTCTTTGAGTGTCCTTTTGGATTACAGATTAGAGGACAATAAAGAACATTCATTTGAGGTAATGTTTTAAGTTTGAATTAGGAAGTTGATAAGGTCTACACATTAATAGTGAATATATCAGGCTGGTGATATGGCTCAGTGGTCTAAAGCACCTACTTAGAACAAGCTAAGCTAAGCAAAGCACAGGGACCGAGGTTCAATCCCCCAGCACCACATGCCAGCCAGCCCCGCCCCCTGGTGGGCTGAGCTGGCCACACACACAAAATAAATAAACAAATAAAATTTTTAAAAAAGTGAATATATCTTTAAAATCTTTTTGCTTTCATTGCTTTCATTTGGTGTTTTTCTCAGAATTCATTATTAACAACACAGGCATTTGGCCTCAAATTAGTTGTAGGTTTGCTTGTTTAATTTTATTCCAGTGGTATAATCCTGTTGTCTGTTCTTTGTCTCTCCTATAAATTAATCCTTGGATCTAAGTTCTTAACTTTAGTTCTGTTTTGTCTAAGGTGACTTTATGAAAGATGGCAAATATCAGGAGATACATATGATCTAATGTCTCTCTAGGAATGAGATAATATCTTATTATTTTGTCTAAAATTAGAATCTCATAGGGCCGGCCAGATAGCTCAGCAGATTAAAGCGCTTGCTTAGGCTGACGCAGGGGCAGGGGCAGGGGCAGGGGCAGGGGCTGGGGCTGGGGCTGGGGCTGGGGCTTTGATCCCTGGCCTGCAGTGCTGGTCCTGCCCCCAGGGTGTGCTGAGATGTTACTGGGCATGTGGTGCATTTCTGCAATCCCAGCTTGGGAGGCTGAAAAGCAGGACGGATCCATACAAGTCTCATCTGTGTAATGAGACCCTGTAGACCCTGTGCTAAATACATTTAAAAAATAGAATACCATTTAATGGAACATTTTACTTGTGATTGGTTGAGTTGGAAGAGAAAATAATTGATGTTAGTCTTTTCAATAAACATCTGTTTACTTTTATGGCAGTTTTACAGCATGTAAAAGCTATGTTTAGGTTATATAAACAATTGAGTCATCATTCCTATTAGAGTATATTACTTCCTTCTTTAAATAAGATGTCCAGGGGGCCTGCCCCTTAGCTCAATTTTTTAAGTGGCTGCTTCAAGAAAGCAGTCAGGGCCTGGGAGATAGCTCAGAATGGCCAGGGAGATTGCTCAGTAGAATAAGTGCTTGCTTGGCAAGCTCCAGGGCCCAAGTTCAATCCCCGGTTCTGGAAAAAAGAAAAACAAAATAGCTTATCGGGGGCTGGAGAGATGGCTCAGTGGAATAAGTGCTTTCCTGGCAAGCGCAAGGGCCTGAGTTCAAACCCCAGTTCCACAAAAAAAAAAAAAAAAAAATCTATTGGGATCTTATTTTGGGGCTGGGGAGATGGCTTTGTAGAATAAACACTTGCCTGGCAAGCGCGAGGGCCTGAGTTCAATCCCTGGTTTTGCAAAAGAAAAAAAAAGCAGTCAGGCTCAGGTTGCTGTGGTTTGATCCCCACAGCTCAAGCCAGCCAAACCTGCTCTGAAGGCATTCGGAGCAAAAAAAAAAAAAAATCCTTAAATAAGATGTCCAGGTATATTAAGTAATTTTGTAGTACTTTATACAGAATCATAATAAGACTATCTTAACATTATGATTGTGTTACTGAATATTTTCAGTATATCTTCTTTTTTATAGTACTTGGACTCAAACCCTGGGATAATACCACTGCACTATATCCCAAGCCTTTTTTATTTTTTGTATTTTTGAGACACGGGGTTTTGCTAGGTTGACCATCCTGCTTCAGCTTCCCAAATGGCTGAAGTAACTAGAGTTATAGGTGTGTGTCATCATGCCTATCTTCACATTTTTAAATTTTATAAATCATGTAAGATAAATTAGACATTTTCTTGATCCAGGGGCCCATTGTGTATCAACTTTTTTTTTTTTTTTTTTTCGGGAACCAGGGATTGAACTCAGGCCCTTGTGCATGCCAGGGAAGTGCTTATTCTACTGAACCATCTCTCCGACTCCTTGTGTATCAAATAATAAGAAAATGGATAATGGAGCCTTTTTTTTGGTACTGGGACTTAAACTCAGGTCCTTGCGCCTGTCAGGCAGGCTTTGTGCCACTGAGCTACACCCCCAGCCTCTAGGGCTATAACTTAGTGATACAGTTCTTGCCCATACAAATCCTTGTATTCAGTCACCAGTATGGCAAACAAGTTCATGTTTATTGTTCTTTGTATAAAACACACTGCAAATATTTAACAATGTCTGATTTTTTTAATATGTACTAATAATCCCAGTAAGTAAATATTCTTAAACATGAGATACTTTTTTGTACTTTTTTTTTTTTTTTGCTGAACTGGGGATTGAACTCAGGCCCTTGCACTTGCCAGGGAAGTGCTTATTCCACTGAGCCGTCTCCCCGGCCCCTGTTTACTTTTTTTTAAGACAGGGTTTCACTGTGCAGTTTAGGTTGGCCTTGAACTTACTTTGTAGCCCAGGCTTGCCTCTAACTTACAGTGATCTTTCTGCCTCAGCCTCCCAAATGCTGGTATTACAGGCATGTACTACCATACACGACCAGCATTAGATACTTCACTATTTTGCCTTTTTTTTTGGTGACAGTTGATATGGTATAATCATAAAGTTGGTTATTAAATCATAATAAATTGCACTACCCATAATGATGAGGAAGCTAGCCTAATCAGTGTTGTAACAGGTAGTACTAATAAACACTTTATGGTAGTGGGTAGCCATTTCAAGTTAGGTTGATTTTACTAAGATTCCAAATGCCTGAGGAGGGAGGTGGTGGGATGATTGAGTCCAGCATGGGCTTGTCTTTAAAACACAGAACAGATGCTGGTGATACAGTTCAGTGGCACAGCATCTGTCTGGCAGATACAAGGTCCTGAGTTCCATTCCTGGTAAAAAACAAAAAACCCCCACAGAAAAACATCTTTGGAAAGTATTGTGAGAATAATTTATATAGGAAATTTAGTGTATTATTTTATATTCACAAATTTACTGTGGCTCATTATTCTGGGTCATTGCATAATAATAATGTATGCTGTATACTCAGGGCTTTGAATTGTTTCCCCTTCCAGAAGTGGCGTTCTCCTGTATGGCTCTTTTTTTTTTTTTTTTTTTT
>NW_004524622.1:7684902-7704490 GCF_000260255.1 Octodon degus
TTTTTTTTTTTTTTTTTTTTTTTTTTTTTTTTTTGGTTTATGGCTCTCTGCTGTCTTTTGGTCACTTTTTAAATCTTAGGTGATCGAACAGAATTCTTCCATGTTAATTATCTGTGCTTGTCCTTAGATACTGATGGGGTTATTTACTTTCTGTTCACTAGATTGCCAAGCACTGGATTCTTCCTGTTTTTTGGAGACAGGGTCTTACTCTGTACTTCAGGCTGGACCTCCAACAATCCTCCTGCCTCATCCTGGTTCTGGGAGTGCAGGCGTGTACTGCCATGCATGGCTTGTTTTTTGTTTGTTTGTTTTTTTGCAGAACCAAGGATTGAACTTAGGTCCTTGTGTTTGCCAGGCAAGCATTTATTCCACTGAGCCATCTCCCCAGCCCCATGGCTTGTGTTTTTTAATCAGTTCTTTTCAATTATTGTGTTCCCAGGGCCTATAACAGTTCCTAGTAAAAGCAGGCTTTTAAAAATACTTGAGGGGCCAGGGAGATGGCTCAGTGGAATAAGCGCTTGCCTGGCAAGTGTGGGGGCCTGAGTTCAATCCCAGATTCCACCAAAAAAACCAAACAAATTAAGTAAATCAATAAATGTAAAAATACTTGAGTCAGTGAATACATTTATTGTAAAAGTGACTGGTTCTGTCTGGATGGTGTGCTTCTAAGTTCTCTATTTTAGAGCCTTGGGGGGGGGGCATTTTTTATTGTTTTGACCAAACTGTATCTTTAAAACATTCTTTTGGGATTTTGAGTATTGTAGTATTATTGGCATCAGTTATTACAGATACTATAAAAATGCTTTAAAGTTGTTAGATTTGGGGCCAGGGAGATGGCTCAGTGAAATAAGTGCTTCTCTGGCAAGTACAAGGGCCTGAGTTCAATCCTCGGTTCTGCCAAAAAAAAAAAAAAAAAAAAATAAGTTGTTAGATTTGGATAAATTTTATCTTGATACATTACTAATAATGCTGGATTTATTCAGTACTTCTGGTTTAATGTTGGTGTGTTTTTATAGGTCTCATTGTTTGCAGAACTTTTCAACGAAATGCTTCAAAGAGATTTTGGTGTGAGAATATACAAATCATTACTATCTCTTCCTGAGAAAGAGGACAAAAAAGAAAAGGATAAGAAAACCAAAAAAGATGAGAGAAAAGATAAGAAAGAAGAAAGAGATGATGAGATTGATGAACCAAAACCCAAACGGAGAAAATCAGGAGATGATAAGGATAAAAGAGAAGATAAAGAAGAAAGAAAGGTGTGTAGTGATTATGTGATGAATGTAATTCATGTTTTGTTGTACAGTGTCCTAGATTATAAAATGATATTTTCTTCATCAGAATAGTAAAATATAAAGGCCAACCTGAAATGAAGGTGTGTGTATTGTTAGAAATTTGTCTTTCGTGTATTGGGCTTGTGAGAAATTTACAGGTCAAATTTTTTTCAACTTACATATGTTTCAGTTGTATTTGATGAGTTGTTTTTTTTTTTTTAATTTTATTTATTTATTTATTTGTGTGTGTGTGAGTGGCCAGCTCAGCCCACCAAGGGGTGGGGCTGGCTGGCATGTGGTGCTGGGGGATTGAACCGTGGTCCCTGTGCTTTGCTAAGCTCATTCTAAGTAGGTGCTTTAGACCACTGAGCCATCTCACCAGCCCCTTGATGAGATATTTTACAAAAGTATTTTAAATTATAGAAAGAAGATAAAAGAAAAGATGATTCTAAAGATGATGATGAAACTGAAGAAGATAATAATCAGGATGAATACGACCCAATGGAAGCAGAAGAAGCTGAGGATGAGGAGGATGGTAGGACTCAAATTTCCATCGTATGCTGCATATAATAGAAAATTTTTAAATATTCTGAAGTAAAATATTTTTAATACTTACTTTATTTTATGTGAGGTTTTTCAGACATCCTTACGTAATTAATAGCAACTTGAGGAAAATAGTCTCCCACAACATTGTGCTTCATCTGTGTCAACAAAAGTGTAATAATAAGCTAGATGTGGTGGCACATGCTTGTAATCCCATATTGCTGCAAATTCAAGGCTAGCTTTTGTTATATATTGATATCATCTGAAAAAAAAAGCTGTAATACTTTATAGAATGTGCTTTACAGAATGTATGTGTGTGTATTGGTTGCTGGGGCTCAAACCCAGTGCTTCCTAGATCCTAAGCACACACTGTACTCTTAGATTCAGACAGTTTATAGCTTTTTTTTTTTTTTTTTTTTTTTTTTTTTTTTTTTTGGGGGGGGGGGGGTTTTTTTTTTTTTTTTTTTTTTTTGTTTTGTGCATGGTGGTGCTGGCTATTAGTCTGTTCTCTGTTGCTCTATATTCTGGACATTTCATATAGACAGAATCAAACAGTTTGTGGGCCCTTTGTGGCTGGCTTTGTTCACTTAGCATGTTAACAAATTCACAGATGTTTTAGTATTTTACTTTCTTTAAAATTTTTTGTATGTTTTAATTTTTCAAATGCAGTATATCATCATATACAATATTTCCAGACTGCTGTCAAACTTTTATAAAGTATATTAGGGCAAAAATTTTATATATGCAGCCAGACATGGTGGTACATGCCATTAATCCCCGCACTTAGGAGGTAGAGGCAGGAGGATCACCATGAGCTCAAGGCCAGCCTGAACTTCATAGCAAGAGTGTCTCAATAAACCAAAGAAAACACTATTTTTTTTTTTTTTTTTAAGCGAAGATTGGCTTCTATAGCTGCTAATGTATGTTGTTGTCCAGGAAGGAACTGTAATACGAAATGTTGAAGAAAAGCTTTATAGTATCTCAAGAGCTGATACTCTCTGGATGCAGTTGAAGTGTGCTTGCTTTCCTATTTGTTTTTGTTGTGGTGGTACTGAAAATTGAGTCCAGGGCCTTTACAGTAAGCTATCTCTCTGCCATTTTTATTTTTAAGTGTTTATTTTGATACCAGGGATTGAACTCAGGACCTGGCATGTGCTTATGCCTCTGCGCTATGTCCCCTGCCCCCATTTTTTATTTTGAAACAGGATTTCCCTGAGTGCAAGTTGCCCACATTGGGCCTGAATTTGTTAGTCTTCTTCCTCAGCTTCCCTAGTAGCTGACATTGACACTGCCTTTTATTTGTTATTTCTTCTGGCTTTTGATTTGTGTGATTCTTTCATATAACATTCAAGTTGATGGTTTTCTTTTTTTTTCCTCCAGTAATGGAGTTTAAACTTCAGACTGAAGTACATATCCAAAATATTGTGACAGTGTTTCACTACGTTGCAATATTGCCCAGGCTGCACTTGAATTTGGATTTTTCGTATGTCAGCCTTTCAGAATGCTAGGATTATAGTCATGTCCAACTCAAAACTACCTGAATTCATGTATTTATTGCTGTCTTATCGTTTGGAGGTTTTTTTATTTTTTTAAAAAAAGATGTAAGAATAGGGATAGGGGCTGGGAAGATGGCTCAGTGGAATAAGCACTTCCCTGGCAATGGCCTGAGTTCAATCCCTGGTTCCGCAAAAAAAAAAAAAAAAAAAGAGGTTGGGGAGATGGCTTGGCAGTCTAAGCAACTGCCTGGCAAGCTCAAGGTCCTGAGTTTGATCGCCAGTACTGCATGCCAGCTGACCCTGGAACTCCAAGCACTCTGTGCCATCCAAAATGAAACCAGCTGTGGTGGTGCACGCGTGTAATCCCAGCTCTGGGGAGGCTGAGACAGGAGGATCATTAACAGTCCAAACTGTGTAACAAGACCCTATATCAAAGATAGAATAAAACAAATAAAAAACAGATACAAGAGTAGTTTTAGTTTCTACAAGAATGGACAATGCTTGTATTAAATAATGTTTGACCATCAGGCATGGTGTTGCATGCCTCTAATTAGTACTTGGGAAGTTAAAGCAGGAGGATTGCTGAGAGTTGGAGGCCAGTCTGAGTTCAATATGATATTGTCTTAAAAAAATAGCAAGCATAAGGTCCTGAGTTTTATTCATGGTATCAAAAAAATAATAACAGTAAACCACCCCCCCAAAATAATTTTTATACTGTAACACTTTACAGATCGGGATGAGGAAGAACTGAACAAACGAGATGACAAAAGAGATATCAACAGATACTGCAAAGAGAAGCCCTCTAAAGATAAGGTATTTTTGTTCATATTCTATATAATATAAATTCATTTTAAACAATGTGGTCATGAAGTTTAGTAGTCCTTGTCAGTAAGCAAAATTTACTGAACTGTTCTTTAGTATTTGTGCCATTATCAAATAACTAATATGTCAGATTTTTTTTCTCCCATATTCACATACTAAGTCAATTCATTTTAGCTAAGATAAGGCAAATGCCCATTTTAAATTAATGCTTTTATATAGACGGTATTTGTTTTTTAGTGGTTAAAAAAGTTGTATGTTTTCTGTATTTCCTTTAGGAAAAAGAAAAGACTCAGATGGTCACAATTAACAGGGATCTCCTAATGGCCTTTGTCTACTTTGATCAAAGCCATTGTGGTTACCTTCTTGAAAAGGATTTGGAAGAAATACTCTATACTCTTGGTCTGCATCTTTCTCGAGCTCAGGTAGCCTGTTCTGTAAATCTAAAATAACAGAAATTTTAGTAACCTTTCCTGGTTTTTTTCCCCTTCAAGGGGTTAAGGATTGAACCCAAGAGTTTGTATATGCTGTGCAGGTGCCCTACTGAGCTACATCCCCAGTTCTTTGTCTTTGTGATCCTTGTTGACTTGGACTTTGTGATGTATATAAGCAAGGAGTCTGGACTAATTTTTAAGCAGTCATACAATACTAAGCATACATAAATTTATAAGTTAAAAATATTCGAAGTTCCAGGGCTGGGGAGATAGCTCAGGCCCTGAGTTCAATCCCTGGTTCTACAAAAAAAAAAAAAAAAAAATGGAAGTTTCTTTTCCCTCTTGTTGTAGTTCTGCTCCTCAGATGTAAAATATAACTGTTTAGAACTTTTTATAAGCAATAGTCCCTTTCTTTTGGAGGAGCCATACTGGTGATCACATTCAGGGTCTTCTCACTAAGCTACCTTTCCAGCCCTTTTAAAATTTTTAAATTTTAGGGCCAGCCAAATAGCTCAGCAGATTAAAGTGCCTGCTTAGGTGGATGCAGCAGCCTGGATTTGATCCCCAGTGTGCTGAGCCGGCCCAGCCCCTGGGTGCGCTGGAACAGCGATTGAGACTGGGTGTGATGGCATGCACCTATAATCCCAGTGCTTGGGAGGCTGAAAACAGGTGGATCACTATGAGTCACGATCTATGTAGTGAGACCCTATAGACACTTAATAAAATACAAAAATAAATAAATTAATTTTTCAATTTTGAGAGAGGGTTAGTATTTTGAGAGAGGGTTTTACTAACTGATCCCAACTGGTCTCAGACTTGTGATGCTCTCATCTCAACATTCCAGTGTGCTGGTATTACAGGGGTGTTGCAGCACGCTTGGATAATTGTTCCGTTTCTAAAACATGAAATTGTTCTATATGTATTAATGCTCCCTTTTTCATTTATATTGTAGTTTAGACATTCTGCCATGACCATATAGATCTGCCTTATTCTTCTCATTGCTGATTAGTGTTCCAGTGTGCAGGTGAATGATCATTGATTTAGCTTCTCAATTCTTTGTATTTTCTGTTTTTTTAACTATAAATTATTCTATAATGAGCAATTTATTTTAGTGTGATTTTTCTTTTATTTTTTTAGGGAAGGGTTTACAGGGTGTTCAGGGTACTAGATTGGACTCGTAGTGATCTGCCTGTTTAAGAACTGGGATTACAGGCTTGTGCTGCCACGCCCAGTCTAAATTGTCTGTTCAATGCGGCCTGGGGGCAGGGTTAGCAGGGCAGGTCCAGGGATCAAGCCCCTGGCCCCTGCACCTGCTTGCAGGTTCTTTAATCTACTGAGCTATTAATTTTTTTTTGGCCAGCCCTTTTAATGTGATTTTTTTTTCCCCCCTCATGGTAATCTTTGATTTATAAAGAAGACACTTTAAGAGAATAACTGCTTTGAGTAGTAAGTTGATACCTGCAAAGAGTTTCATTTGTGAAAATTAGAATACCATAATTGTAGGAGAATAAAAAAATCATTTTTAGTTTATTAATGTGCTTACTTGCTTGTATAATAGGTAAAGAAACTTCTTAATAAAGTAGTACTCCGTGAATCTTGCTTTTACCGGAAATTAACAGATACATCAAAAGATGAAGAAAATCATGAAGAGTCTGAATCATTCCAGGAAGATATGCTAGGTTTGAGTATATTTCATTCTCTTGGCTTTTAAAAATAAATATATTATTAGTTAAAGAAGAGCTGTATCTTTTAAAAATGTGGTATCTTTTCTGTTGTAGGCAATAGGTTGTTACTTCCAACACCAACAGTAAAACAAGAATTAAAGGATGTAGAAGAAAATGCAGGACTTATCGTGTATAATGGTGCAATGGTAGATGTAGGAAGTCTCTTGCAAAAATTGGAAAAGAGTGAAAAAGTAAGAGCTGAAGTAGAACAGAAGCTACAGTTGCTAGAAGAAAAAACAGGTGAGGTACAGCATTGGGTATGTTAGTACTTAAGACTCTGTGGGAGCCTGGTGTAGTGGTATATGTCTGTCATCAGATACTTGAAAAGCTGAGGCTGGAAGATCATAAATTTGAGGCCAGCCCAGGCAACTTAACAAGAACCTGTTTTGGCTTGTTTAGCATATGTGAGGCCCTGGTTTTACGCCACAGTAATACTAAAATAAAACTGTACACCTGTGTGTCTGTCTGTGTGTGTGGTGTATGTGTGGCATATCTTAAATTTTAATCTAGACAGCATATAATTACTTAGGATTTCTGTTGCAGGTAATATACTTGGCTTTTAAGAGTCTTAGTTATTCATGAGCATTTCTGTATTCACTTGTTATTCTGTCATATTCTTTCACACCTCTTCTAGAACCTCCAAGTTTTTCCCAGTTTTTTTTTTTTGTGTTTATTTCATTGTGCAGTTCAGGCTGTACTTGAGTTCCCTTGAACTTGTGGTTATCCTTCTGCCTCAGCCTTCCAAGTTCTGGGATTACACGTGTGGATCATCACACTTAGCTACCAGTTTTTGTTTCCTCTGGTTTACATAGTCAACCAAAAATGCAAACTGTGTTATGCTGCGAGTGGTGGTGCACATCTGTAAGCCTAGCACTTGAGAAGTCGTGGCAGGAGAATCACTGAGTTCAAGACCAACCTGTGCTGCATGGCACATTGAAGGTCAGTGTATACTATATAGTAGGACCCTGTGTGAACAACAACGAAAAGAGTGAGGAACTGAATATGGATTTTGTTGTGCTTTATAAGTAATAACATTGCTTTTATCTGCTTTTTTTTCTCATGTCTTTTCAAATTTTGGGGGCTGGCCAGATAGCTCAGTTGACTAAGGCACCTAATTAGCCAGAGTGCAGTGGCTGGGGTTTGGTCCCCCTGGGGTGTGCTGAGATGGCAGTTGAGACTGGGCATGATGGTGCATGTCTGTAAGCCCAGCTCTTGGGAGGCTGGAAGCAGTAATCACTATTGAGTCCAATCTATGTAGTGAGACCCTGTAGACCCTGCAGACCCTGTACCAAATACATTAAAATAAATAAAACTTTCGTTCAGTCAGGATTTTATTACATAATTTAGAATGGCCTCAAACTCACTGTTGTAACCCTAGTTTGTCTGAAACTCATGGACCTCCTGCCTCAGCTTGCTGAGTGTGGGATTACAGGAGTATGCCACCACACTGTAGTTTAAATACTTAAACTTTAAAGTTAAATGGAAATCTTAGAATGAAAATGATGTGATTTGATTTCATTTTTAACAGATGAAGATGAAAAAACAATATTAAATTTGGAAATTTCTAACAAAAGCCTCTCTGGTGAGCTCAAGGAGGTTAAAAGGGACCTAAGTCAATTACAAGAAAACTTGAAGGTTTCAGAAAACATGAATTTGCAGTTTGAAAACCAACTGAATAAGACAATCAGAAATTTATCTACAGTAATGGATGAAATCCACACTGTTCTCAAGAAGGTAAGCAGTTTTGTACTTTAAATTAATTTTTAGTTCATTTAAATTTTAAAATATATTTGGCCATTTTAATATTATTGTACTCTTCGAAGTTATTCTTAGATGCAAATAGTGATAGTGTTCCTTCTTTCCAAGATTAGTCAGTGACTGCATGGCAGCACATGGCATAGCAGCACATGGCATAGCAGCATGAATTACTGGGCAGGGCTGGGGAGATGGCTCGGTGGAATAAGCGCTTCACTGGCAAGCGCATAGGCCTGAGTTCAATCCCCGGTTCCACAAAAAAAAACAAACAACAACCCCCCCCCAAAAAAAAAAAAAAAAACCAAATGAATTACTGGGCAGATTTCCTAAAGCAAATCTTGAGCTGGGGCATAACTCAGTGCATGCCTGGTGTGTGTGAAGGAAGCCTTGGAACTAATCAGAGAGCCCTAAGCAGGGAAAGGTTTTATTTGTGTTTCAGAACTGCAGAGTAGAGCTGGCCAAATAGCTCAGCAGATTAAAGTGCCTGCAAGCAAGCGCAGGGGCCCGGGGTTCCATCTTCATGTCTGCCATGCTGATTGAGACTGGGCGTGGGTGGCATGCCCCTGTAACCCCAGCACTTGGGAGGCTGTACCCAGGAGAATCACTACGAGTCTGATCTAGTAGTGAGACTGTGAACACGCTGTAGACCCTTCCCTAAAAAAATATAAACAAAAAATCTGGCAGAACTGCAGAGTAGGGGTAAACTTGAAGAGAAAAACCATTCCTTTCTTTTGTGTGTGTTTGTGATTTGTGTTTTGAAGTGCTGAGAATTTCTTTTGAACTTACTTATTGTTGGACAGAATTTAGGAAAAGTCTTTGGCACTAAGATATTATGATTAGTGTATTGCTTTTGTTTATAACTGGAAAAGATTTAATAGCTGAATATGATTATAAGCCATCTTCAAAGTAAAATGTAAAAGAATCCAATAGTGATTTTTCCTTATTTGTTGTTTTACAGGATAATATAAAGCATGAAGACAAAGATCAAAAATCCAAGGAGAATGGTGCAAGTGTATGATAAAATTCGTATAGTGATGAGTGCTGTTAAATAATGTAATATATAAAAATCATGATACAAGAATGTTTGGTGGTGATGCATGTTTGATTTTAATAGTATAAATGTTAGTTCAAATGATGTATAAAGTTTTATGAATGTGAGTCTGCTTTTGAAAATTGCTTGTAATTTCTAGTGTTCAAATTTATTAAATTTGAAGTATTTCACTCTGAGTGAAATAATTTTGCATTGCAAAATGTTTTAGGATGAACTTTGTTATAGTTTTAACCCCAATAAAATAAAGTTCATCAGTTTAACAGACAGTATTTGATTATCAAATGTCTTTTATTAAAATGCCTAGAAAATTTTTATTTATAGAATTATTATTTTTTTTTTAATTATATGTATGTGTGTGTGTGTGTGTGTGTGTGTGTGTGTGTGGCCAGCTCAGCCCACCAGGGGGCGGGGCGGGCTGGCATGTGGTGCTGGGGGATCGAACCGTGGTCCCTGCGCTTTGCTAAGCTTGTTGTAAGTAGGTGCTTTAGACCACTGAGCCATCTCACCAGCCCCTATTTATAGAATTATTAATGCTAGCTTTCTTTTGTAGTTTTTAAATTTTGATTGTGTATCATAAAATAGTATACTGCTTTTTTTTTTTGCAAGTTTTTTGAACCAGAATTCTGTCACCAAAAAATTTCCTCTAAGTTATTAGTCTCTACAAAGCATCTATTAAAAATGCATTTCAAAAGGGCCAGCCAAGGGGCCAGGGAGATGGCTTAGTGGAATAAGTGCTTCCCTGTCAAGCACAAAGGCCTGAGTTCAATCCTTGGTTCCACCAAAAAAAAAAAAAAAAAAAGAAGGAAGAGGGCCGGCCAACTAGCGGATTAAAGCACCTGCAAGCAAGTGCAGGGGCCAGGGGTTTGATCCCTGGGCCTGCTGTGCCAGCCCCATTGAGACTGGGCATGGTGGCATGTGCCTGTAATACTAGCTCTTGGAAGGCTGTAAACAGGTAGATCACTATGAATCTGATCTAGTAGTAAGACCTTGAACACCTTGTAGACCCTTCCCTAAAATAAAAAATAAAAATAAATTCAGTGCGAGAGCTGGGCATAAATGCTTGCCTGGCAAAAAAAACCAAAACTGGGCATAGTGGTGCACACTTGTAACTACAGTACTTGAGAGGCTAAGGATAGGGGATCGTTGTAATTTTGAGGCCAGCCTGGGCCATCTAGTGAGTCCAAGGGCAGCCTAAACTATACAGTGACACCCTGTCTCAAGAAGTATTCAAGTGATTTAAAAGATAATATATCAAACATTAAAAAAGCAATAAACTATTCATTAGACTTTTTACATAAAATTAATAGTCCTAATTAATGGGTGTAGTGCATAAGCACCTGCCTGGCAAGCACAAGGTCTTGAGTTCAGTTGGTAGTACCAAAAAAAAAAAAAACACAACAAAAAACCCAAGAAAATTTGTACTTTCTTGAAGTAGCATCTCTATTACTTTTATTTTTTAATTTTTTATTTTACTTTTAATTTTGAAGGTTAAAAAACAAAAAAAGCCAAGTATGTCAGTAGTTGCCAAGTCAGTGGATGTCACTATGATCCTTAAGTATTCCTTAATTGAAAGTAGTGTTTTTATTAAGCTGTGTCCTTCAGAGTTGTAGTGGATGCTTAAGAGTTGATTTTCACTGTTGAACTAAAGAAAGAGAATGTTGTGCTCTGCAGTGGGGTTCTCAGTAGGTGAATTTATCCTTCAGAGGACATTTAGCATTGAGGATGTTTTCAACTGTATGAGTAGGTAGTGCTCCTGGCAGTTAGTTGGTAGAGGTCTAGAGTGTTACTGAATTTCCTGTGCTGCCACAAAGTGGTTTTTTTTACAATAAAGTGTTATTTAGTCCCATAATGCCAGTTAAGAGAGTAATTATCAGGTTATTAGTGAAAACTGGAGATGTTTATTTTTTTTTATTTGCAAAACTTAATAAAGCAGCCTGGTGAGATAGCTTAGTGGTCTAAGCAGCTGCCTGGTAAGTGCAAGGACCTGAGTTTGATCCCCAGTACTCCATGCTGTGCCAGCCCCACCCCATATGAGCCACTGAAACAGGGCGTGAAGGTGCATGTCCGTAATCCCAGTGCTGAGGAGGCTGAAACAGGAGGATCACTATGAGTGTGAGCCGTATAGCGAGACACTGTACCAAATAAATAAGTCTTAAAAAAAAGAACAACATAATTTTTATGTTTAATGTGCTAAGGTAGGGTGTGGTGGCACACACCTAATACCAGCATTTGAGAGGCTGGGGCAGCAGGATTACTGTGAGCTTGAGGGAAGCCTGGGCTGCATAAGTGAGTTCAGGGCACCCTGCGCTATGTTGTGAGACCCTGCCTCAAGGATGAAGAAAAAAAAAATGTTCTGTTTTATAGGCGGATCACTGTGAGTCCAATCTAGGAGTGAGACCCGGAACACCCTGTAGACCTTTCCCTAAAGTACAAAAAAAAGTTCTGTTTTAGTATTTGCATTATTTTACTGTTTTACTTCACTGATTTTGATAAAGTAATGGCCAGATACTCTATAAATAGGTGACTGTGAGAATATATATCCCATATGTCATGTGACTTAAGTGAAATGGAATCTGCATGGCTCTTATTAAGAAATAGCTTAAATTGCTCTGATTCTTCCAAGCTACATTTTATCTTAAATTGGAATTTCTGGAGCCAGGGAGATGGCTCAGTGGAATAATCACTTCCCTGGCAAGCACAAGGTCCTGAGTTCAATCCCTGGTTCTGCCCCCCCCCAAAAAAAAATTGGTATTTCTGCTTTTAGAGTTAGTTGTACATATATATATATATCTATATCTTCTTGAGACGTGGTCTCACTGTGCAGTTCAGGTTGGCCTTGAGCTCACCTTGTAGCCCAGGCTGGTCTGAAACTCATGGTGATCCTCCTGCCTTAGCCTCTGGGTGCTGGATTACAGGTGTATGCCATCATGCCTAGCTCATAATTATATATTTATTATATGAATGTTTTTCTTTAAAGGAAAAGGAAACATGTAGGGTTTTTTAAAGTATGTTTTCTCAAAAAAAAAGTATGTCTTCTCAAGAGAAAAAAAGTATTTTTTTTTTTTTTTTGCGGAACCAAGGATTTGAACTCAGACCTTTGTGCTTGCCAGGCAAGCGCTTATTCTACTGAGCCATCTCCCTGGCCTAAAAGTATGTTTTCTTGAGAAGATTGAACGCAGGGCCCTGAGAATGCTGAGTAAGTGCACTACTGATGAGGAATATCCACATTCATCTTAGCTTTCAGAAAGACTCTTGGTAAGACTACATTTGTGCTTTTC
This sequence comes from Octodon degus, assembly GCF_000260255.1. Taxonomy (NCBI): domain Eukaryota; kingdom Metazoa; phylum Chordata; class Mammalia; order Rodentia; family Octodontidae; genus Octodon; species Octodon degus. The sequence continues at coordinate 7,697,274 of NW_004524622.1, forward strand.
CTACCTTAGCTTTATAAATAGCTGGGATTGCTGGCATGTACCACCCACCATACACAACTGGAGATAAACTTTTAAATAAAAGACAGTGTTAAGACTTTTTTGTTCTTGTTGTTTTTGAAATACAGGGTTTTGTTGTGTAGCTCAGGCTGACGTTAAATGCATGCTGTAGCCCAGGCCTAGTGTCAAATTTGAGGTGATCCTCATACATTAGCTCTGTTGAGTAATGATTATGGGAGTGCATCATCATGCTTGGCCAGCAACAAAAGAAAGTTTTGAGTATTTTGAGTGGTTTTTTTAACTTCAAATAGTGTCTCACTATGTAATATAATATAGGCTGGCCTCAGACTCATGGTGATCCTCCTACCTGAACAACTGGGATTACATGTTTGCCACCATGCCTGTCTTTAAAGAGTATATTTTAAGGCCGGGGAGATAGCTCAGTAGAATAAGTGTTTGCCTGGCAAGTGCAAGGGCCTGAGTTCAATCCCCAGTTCCACAAAAACAAACAAAAAAGTATATTTTAAAGAAGAAATGATTAAAGCAGGAGATGTGGTTCAGTGGTGAAATGCTTGTGTGATTCCCTGGGTTCCATCTTTCATCAAAGAGAGCAAGACCATGTACTGAAGGCTAACTGGAAGAGATAGTTTTGCCCAACTAATTTTTGTGTTTTGTGGAACTGGGGATCCAATCTAGAAGGATCATAAGTCCAAGGCCATCCTGGCCAAGTTAGGCAAACCTGTCTCTTAAAAAATGGAGATGAGGGCTGGGGACCGAGTTCAGTGCTCTGGGTTTTGTGCTCAGTACAGTAAAAAGAAAGATGTAGAGATCCTGACTTGCATGAGCTGGACCATGTTGGACAGGCTTGCTCATGTGTTGCCCATTTGCCCTGTCTGTGTACCCTGAACTCGTGGCAACTGCATATCCTCAGCACATGTGGATGCCACTGGGCCATTCTTCAAACCCTGAGAGTGACCCGTATATGGGGATCAGACCTTTGTTTAGGAGCCAGTATTTGGGCATGTTTGCCAGATGGTTACTTAGGAAAAAAGCACTTAATGATCTTTTTACATTATTAGTACATTGTAATATGTGTTTTTAGCATCAGTAAGATACATGAACTTGGAAAAAAAGTCCAGAGACCATGGACACTATGAAAAGTGTCTCAGGCATATTCCTTGGGCTTCATTTGAGGGGGAAATCTCAAGTGTGTTAGTCCTGTGGGCCACAGAACCTAAGCCAAGATCCAAGGCGTGAGGAGGAGGGATTTCAGTTCCAGTGACAGTGTATCTTGTATCTTAATGCTGAATTGGCCACTTTCTGAAAAAAAGTACTTCTGTAGAGGAAAAAGTTTTGGAGACTTACTATATAGTGAAGAAAAGTACTTGTATCATATTAACAGTTTGCATATTGGAATGTGAGTGAAATTTGTAATTAATATGTTAGGGAGTTAGCCCATGGATAAATTCCTCTAGCTGTTAAAAGCGTTTAGTGAAAACATAATGTAACATAGCAAATTACAAAGTTTTGTTTTTGGAGGTTACAACTCCAGATTGAATTGAGGGCCCCAATTATAGTAGACAAGTAGCCTGCACAGGCTACATTTCAATTGGGGGTTTATTTATTTTTTAAAAATCACTAAATTGCCAAGGCTGACCCTACTCACTTTTCTCTGTCCTAGTCTCCCAAATTAGTGGCATTATAGGCATGATTGTCTCTTTTGGTACCTAAATAGGAGCTATTGACAGTAAAATTGTTGACAATTCCAGCAGGAAATAATTATCTTCAGTGATTTTGACTGGGTTCAGGCCAGTAAGTGGCCCTTGAGGCTTCTTGGAGGTTACATTCCCTTAGCTAGTTAAATCCTGTAAGTACCGGCTAGAGTTTGTCAGGGTACTCTAGAGAGGACTGTAGGTTTTTTTTTAAAAAAAGATTTACATGACACACAACACTCTGGTGGTCATACAAGTCATATAGGAAAAACACCCTTCTTCTTCATATGGTAATCCTCCTTCCTCAGCCTCATGTTTGCTGGGATTATAGGTATGCACCACCATAACTTCCTGATAGGTAATTTATTTCTGCTTGGTGGGCTTTTCAGTTTTTGGTTTTGTTTTTTGAGACAAGTCTCAGTAGGCAGGCTGTCCTTCACCTCATTATGTACCCTAGACTCACCTCAAAATCATGGCAATCTTGCTGCCTAAGCCTCCAAAGTGCTGAGATTACAGGCCTGTGCCACCACACTCAGCCAGTGCATTTCCATTTTTAAGGCTTTGTTATGTTTAGCTCTTGGTTGCCTGGGCCCTAAAAATCATCTTAGGAATTGAGGGCCCAAAGTAAAAGCTATGATCCATAAGCTTGTTTTCGTAGGTGTTATGGTTTGTGTCTAGTCCCTTTACCTTTCTTTCCTTAATTTTGGGTGTCATTTTGTCCCAGCAACAAGATAAAAGTAACTGAGACAATTTGGTACCAGAGGAGTGAGGTCCTTGCTGTGACTACCTGACCATATGGTTCAAGGGCTTTTGCAAGTGGCTTATGGGAAGAGATAGGAAAGGGTTAAAGATGTCTTCCAAAAGAAGCGCTGGAACACCTTCAACTGTTCTGTGTGGGAGATTCTGGTCTGAGTTCAGAAGACCAGAAGGTTGGTAGAAATCCTGCCTGTAAAGACTAGACTGGGAAGGTTTCTTCTCAGAAGAAGAAACATTGGTTGTTGGACTCTGGACAATGTGTGTTATGGCTTGGTGGAAAGTTTGTCTGCAATTTGCTCCTGTCCAGAGACTTTGCCTGAGACAGATTAAATACAGTGGACTGCTTAGTCTTGCAAAAGAAATTTCAAGGGAGTCAAATGTTGAAGCAGTGGTGTGGCTAATTTTGGAGGCTTTTAGATTTATGTTGAGAATCAAGAGCAAAGAACTCTTGTGACTTTGGCGAGAAAGGAAGCAACAATAAAGTTGTGGGTAGCAAGAATAGAGTTGAGGACTGGGGAGATGGCTCAGTAGAATAAGTGCTTCTCTGGCACGCGCAAGGGTGTGAGTTCAATCCCTGGTTCTGAAAAAAAAAAAAAAAAGCTGAAAGGATCTCCATTGCCAAGAAGGGACAAGAAAATGGGAAAAGATAGCTTGAGAGCATCATAGGAGGGGGCAGGTCTCTGCCCTTTGCTGCCTCAGAACTCCAAGGGTGAGGAACTTTGCTTTGAGGAGGAAGTCGAAGAGTGCCATGTTCCAGAATGGCTGTAGTGGCAGCCATATTCAGTTCCAAAATAGAGGAGGTGTAGAAAATTTGTTCCTTGGGCCAGGGAGATGGCTCAGTTGAATAAGCGCTTCCCTGGCAAACGCAAGGGCCTGAGTTCAATCCCCGGTTTTGCAAAAAAAAAAAAAAAAAATGAAAAGGAAATTTGTTCCTTGGAATCAGGTTCAGAGATGCTCAGTGAGCCAGTCACTTGACTCCTGCAGCCAAGGGAGAAGAAAACCTGGCTACTGCTCATGCTGGCAGCAGACCTTGGCATCATCCACGTCATGTTGGTTTTAGGCACTTAGAGAATGCAAGACTTCTGATTTTAAGGCTTTCACCTAGATTTCAGAAGAGCTGGGAGGCCAGGCAGTATGCCTCTGAGAGGGCAGTGTGTGAAGCAGAGTGAGAAGCCTAACCTGCAGTGGAAACCCCGGAAGTTTGGAAAAGCCAGGACTGGATCGTCTGAGGAAAGCTGCAAGGAGGGAGCAAAAGCCAGCCCAAGAGAAAAGCCTTGGGAGTTAACAACTAGCAGCAGTGCCATAGTGGTAGAGCCACATGGAACATACAGTTTGCCACAGGTTGCTTCAAATGTTCCACATGGAACTGTTTTCCCTCCTGGATTTTTGACTTGCTTTGTTCCCAGTGCTTTATATCCTGCACTTGTGCCATTGAATGTTGGAAGCATTTAACTTTTCATTTGTACGGAGGCTCACGGGTAAGACTTTGCCTCAGGTTTTGGTGGAGACTTGGGACTTGAACTTTTCAGCAGTGCTGAAACTGTTAAGAGTTTGGCAAATCTTAGAGGTAGACTAAAATGCATGAGTCTTTGGGGGGCTAGGGGTGAGATGTTATGGTTTATGTCTAGTTGTCCTATCAAAGCCTAATGTGGTCCGTGTGGCTTTTAGAGTTTGTGATCGATTCATGATCCAATGTAGAGATCATGGGTGTGCGTGGTAACAACATCCCTGGGGTATGTAATCTGCATTACAATGTAAGGAGGAAAGAGGCTTAGCTCCTCCCTTTGCTCTTTGCTGTTTTCCACTGTCAGGAACGGCTGCCCTCTGCCTTGTGCCACTCTGCCTTGGAGCAAGCTGAGTATGGGCTGAAACCTCCACTAACTGTGCTAATAAAAAAACCTTTACTTCCTTAATTTTGGGTGTCAGGTATTTTGTCCCAGCAATGAGAGAAAAATAACTGAGACACCAGGTATTCCTCAGTACTCTTCTGTAATAGTTTACTCCAGATCTGTAAATAAAACTTTTTAAATAATCCAAGTGTTTTTCTTCAGGAAATCTTAAGGTTTTGTAAATCAATGTGCATTGAAGAAGTTTTGTTAATACAAAATGTGTGAATCTGTTAGGATAGTGGTAGCAAATTTGATGGGCCTAGGGCAACTAGATTTTGGTTTGTTGGATTTTTTAATCTTGTATTTTTTAAGTGGATTTTTTTTTCTATATTTTAAGGAAGGATGCTCAGGGTCTCACTACTACATCAGATTCGGAGTGAGTCTGTTTACAGCCTCCCAAGTGCTGGGATTACAGGCATGCACCACCATGCCCGGTCTCAGTTGCTCTCAGCATGCCCCTGGGTTGGGGCTGGCTGCGAGATCAAACCCCCGGCCCTTGTGTCTGCTTGCAGGTGCTTTAATTTGTTGAGCTATTTGGCCAGCCCTTAAGTGGATGTTTTTAACATCTGTGTCTAATGAAGATATTTGAACTTTCAACCTATCTGGGGGGCTTAGGGTATGGCATAGTGTCAGGACACGTGCTTAGCTTGCACAAAGCCTTGGTTTACCCCCAGCACCAAAATATATATAGAATGTATATTTTAAATATATTGAAGTCTAGGATTAGGTTCCTTGGTTGCCTTTTCACTATTTGACTGTTGGCATTGTAGCTTTGTAGTGTACCAGCTGTAAAGCCTATGTGCCCTAGACCTAACATCGCAGAATGCCTTGTGTGCCACAGTCACTTCAGTGTTTCTCCTTTATTTTACCAGCACGAGTTCATTAGTAACATGTAATGAAATTCTGCCTGTGAAGTCCTCAGATTTGAGATTAATTTAAATTCAGGATTGAACTTTTTCTAATTTTCCCTTTTTTGTATATTAACATTTATTTATATTTTCATGGCTTTGGCCCTGAAAGATCTTTGAGCTCCAAAGTGAAGTGGTTATAAATATGCTTGATTCTACCCAGGGTATAGTTGATTGTATAGTTGCTCTAGCAGTTCAAGCAAAGGAAGCTTTATAATGTACAGTGAAAAACTTTAAATTTGATATCTAGGAAGCCATTTAAGTCACTGAAACATTGATTGTCAGGTTCAGGAATCCACACCTAAAGAAGCTAAGGGGGGCCAGGGACATAGCTCAGTGGCACAGTGCCTTCCTGGAGAGCATGAGGTCCTGAGTTCAATTTCCAGTACACAAGCTAAAAGAGCTCATTGGTATGTCTCATTGGTAGACTCCTTGCCTAGGACAAGGTTCAATTCCTATTATTCCAATGAAAATGGAAGAAAATAGAGTAAATGAAGATTTTACATGCTGTCTTTCATGATCACTCTGAATTCTAGATTCAGGATAAATTGAAAACATGAATTAGTCCCATTAGTCTTGGGATTAAGTTGCCATCCTTTTGTGCTCTTGCTCTTTGCTGGCCACAATGAAAGGTTGACTTCTGTTGCTCTGCCTTGGAGCCAGCTGAATGTGAACTGAAACCTCCAGTAATTGAGCTAAATAAACCTTTCCTTCCCTAATTTGAGTGTTGGGTATTTGTCTCAGCAATGAGAGGAGTAACTGAGACAGTGAGGTTTCGAGAAGCTAGCTGACTACAACCTGATTGTTTCCTTGTTCCACACAAAATCATTTTCTGTATACTGTTGCTACCATTAACAGAGACAGTGTCTCTTCCTCTTCCGAGGAGCACTAGCATCAGGTGGGTGTTACAGGCTCTGAGAAGGCTACAGACTCATAAAAGGGTGGACTGGACTGTATACACATCCATCAAGCTTCTACTGACTTAGGGCTAGGCAAATTTAGCAAATAGTGGATTTCACTAAGCAATTGATAGATTTCAGACTTAGCTCCTAGGCTGCCTGATCCCGTTTTTGGGGGATTGGGACTTATGACTACTGGACCAGTATCTTATACACGATGCAGTTCTCCAATCAAAGCTGGGAAAGGACACACTAATTTTCAATTCAAAGGGTTGTCTCTACCTAGGTGATTTTGATGAGCATTGCTGGGTCATATCCTAAGATTATGCCAAGGTAAAAGCACACTCCAGTGTGAATCTGCTAGACCAAAGAGAGTCATCAACATTTTTTGAAACAATTCTGACTTGTGTGCAAAACCCATCTGAGTACTCAGTGTGACAACCAGTACTTTTTTCCTGGTACACCTCAGTACATTTTGTATCCACCAACTGGTTAAGGGGTTCAGGTGTCTGTGAGGATTTCCTTCAAAAACTCCTCCTTTAATCCTGATTGTCTCACAGCCCAATTTGGGCAGTATGCCTGCCTTTTTCACAATACCCTCCCATTACCTTTGGGCACACATATAGCTCATGCTGGACTATAGCTAGGTCTGGGTTTTTACCTTCATGTGCACGGGAGTGAGGATCCCCTTTTTTTCCCCCCGTGGAACAGGGAATTGAACTCAGGCCCTCAGGGAAGCGCTTATTCCACTGAGCCATCTCCCCAGCCCCCAGGAGTGAGGATTGATTGCCCACTTTGGACCTCACAGGCAGCAAAGGAATATTTTGCTGGGTCAGCTTTTTCCTTCCAATACTCCAGGTTCTATAATTTAAATATTGGGACAACACATACTGCAATCTGTTGCGCACAAGCAAGGCACAAGCATGGCCTGCCTGAGTCTGATAGAGTCCATCTGTGGTAATTGCAGAGGTGTTTTCCTGGAGTCTCTGAGCTGACGGCAGTTAGCAATCCCACAGTAGCTGCTGAGATCAGTGTTGCCTCAAACAGGTTCATTGT
>NW_004524622.1:7704908-7716230 GCF_000260255.1 Octodon degus
TTATTTATTTATGTGTGTGGCCAGCCCAGCCCACCAGGGGGCGGGGCTGGCTGGCATGTGGTGCTGGGGGATCGAACCGCGGTCTCTGTGCTTTGCTAAGCTTGTTCAAAGTAAGTGCTTTAGACCACTGAGCCATCTCTCCAGCCCTTCCCTCCAGCTTTTGATTAACACTCAGTCCCCTGGTTCAAGTGTGTACAGGACTATGAAGGGGGAGTGAGTGACATTCTAACAGTTTTTTTTGTAGTTCATTCTAAATCCTTTGCAAGGCCTGCAGTTGCTATAGCAGGCTCTAAGTCCCAGTCTCTTGCTGTCCCTCCAATACTGGCACTAAGAGTGGCAGTCTTCCAAAAAGGATTTCAAAAGGAGTGAACCCAACCCAGTATGGAGTGCAGTGTGACTGCAGCAGGGTCATCTAAAGCATAGACACCCAATTTGCACCTGTTTCTTGGCATAGTTTGGAGAGGTTGCTCTTCAGGGTACGGTTTTGCTGTTCTACTTGGCCTGAGCTTTGGAGTTGATAGGCAGTATGTAGCTCTCATTTTAGGCCCACAACACTGGAAAGGCTCTGAACTCTACCCACGAAAGCAGGACTATTATCTGAGCCTACCATCATGGGGAGCCCATACCGGGGCATGATTAGTTCCATCAGTGCTTTTCTACTTCTCTGGAAGTCTCAGTTCTGGTGGGCAGGGCCTCTACCCATCCTGAGTAGGTGCAAATAAGCACTAACAAATACTTTTTGTGTCCAACCATGGATTTGACTTCAGTAAAGTCCACTTTGACATCTTCAAAAGGGAGTTTTCTCTGTCGGTGGATACCTGTTTCACGCTGTGGGCAAGAAACTGGATTACTGTTAGCACAAGTCACACATTTGCTGGTCACTGAGGTGTACAAGGTCCAAAGCCTGGAGATACAGAAATAGTGGCCAAGTCTTGCCCAGATGGGTCTTTCTTGTGTAGTTCCCACATCATGAAATGTCCCATGTGTTCAGGCAAAAACACTTTCCCCTGGCAAGATTTGCCACCCATTTTTTTTTTTTTTAATTTTTTTTAATTTTTTTTAGGCCCTTTCTGACTTGGCCTACCATAGCTCATTCTCAGAATATTTGAGTACCATGATATGTGTTTCTGGCAGTGAGTCCCCCACAGCAGCTTGCTTTGCTGCCAGGTTGGCAGTCCTATTGCCTCAGGCCTCAGTGGGGTATACTTTTTGATGTTTAGGATAGTGTATCACTGCCACTTCAGTGGGCCCCTATACTGCCTGGAACAAGTTTAAAATCTGGGAGATTTTGATGTCTTTTCCTCCTGTGGTTAAGAGGCCTGTTTCCCAGTAGATGGTGCTGTGCACATGTAAAGTGGCAAACTCATACCTGGGGTCTGTAAAGATATTCAGTCTTTTGTCCTTTCCCAACTTCAAAGCCCAGGTGAGTGCCATCTGCTCAGCCTTTTGTGCGGAAGTCCCCGGGGCAGTGCGCCTGACTGCACCATCCTTTCCACAGTCACAACTGTTGCTTCTTCCCTCTGTACCCCATCTATTACCATACTGCTTCCATCTGTGAACAGGATGAGGTCGGGGTCTCAGAGTGGTGTGTCCTGCAGGTCAGGTCTTAGAGAATAAATAGCCTCAATGGTCTCCATGCAGTTGTGTTCTGGGATTCCAACGATGTTGGAAGGAGGGAGGCAGGATTAATGGCCTGTCTTAAGAGTTAGATGTGAATCTTCAAGGAGGGCTGCCTGGTACTGGACCAGCCAAGTACCAGACAGCCACCTTCCACTTGGGCCCCAAGACAGTGTCTCCACTCCATGGGGCACAAACATGCTCAACTTTTTTTTTGTCCCAGAGTTAAGTTGTCAGCCTTCTTTATCAGTGTAGCAGCTGCTGCAGTGGCTTGCAGGCATGATGACCACCCTGTAGCCACATAGTCCAGTCTTTTGGACAGATAGGCTATGGGGTGCTTCCATGGTCTGAGTTAAGACTGCCTTGCAACTCCTTCTTTGTCATGAACAAAGAGCTGAAAGGGTTTAGTAATGTGTGAGAGGGCCAGAATGGGAAACTTCAACAGCTGCTTTTTAAATCCTCAGATGCTTTTCACTATTCTGAATTCCAATCCAAGGGAGGCTATTACTTCCCTTAGGGCTTCATACGAGGCTTTAGCAATGGAAGCAAATTTTGGCACCCACAAACAACGATAACCCACCATTTCCAGGAACTCTCATAACTCTTTTTGGGTCCTTGGCTCCTCTAGCCCTTGAGGAGCTTGGGTCTGGGAGCTTGAGAGGGCATGGGTTCCTCCTTTCAGGGTGAATCTGAGGAATTTCACAGTTGGAACACCTATTTGAGCCCTCCTCTTAGAGACACATTACCCCTTATCTTGCAACAGCTCTAGTAACTTCTTCGTCCCTCTTTACACAACTCCTGTATCTCTGCGGCTAACAAATCATCTATATCCTGTAAGAGAGAAAAGTTAGGATTGTTTTTACCAGAAGGTACAAGATTCTTCGATAAAGCTTTTCCAAAAATAGTAAGCGAATTTTAATTCCTTGGGAAACCATGTCCACATCATCTGTCACTTGTGTCCACCCTCTGGATCCTTCTGTTTAAAGGCAAACAATTTCTAGGAAGCAGCTGACAAGGGAATACAAAAGGAGCTATCTTTAAATCTAAAACAGCATATCAGATCCAGTTAGGTGGGAGCACTTAAGCACCTTAAAATATAAAGTGTTACCAGAGAATTATTACTTCTTATTAACCATGAACTTTTTACTAGTTAAATCCCTGTAGAAAGTTAACACACAATAGTGATACTTTTATAGAGAACATTTGACATCAATGGTTACATATAGGGCTGACCAGATAGCTCAGTGGAGTAAAGCACCTGCTTAGGCAGACACAGGTCAGAGGTTCGATCCCCGGCCTGCTATGCTGGCCCCGTTTCTGGGGTGCGCTGAGACAGCGATTGAGACTGGGCATGCTGATGTGTGCTTGTAATCCCAGTGCTTGGGAGGCTGAAAATAGAATAACTACAAGTCCAATCTGTGTAGTGATACCTTGTAAATCCTGCACAAAAAAAAAAAAAAAAAAAAAAAAAAGTTACATATAGCAGTGTAACAGCAGGATGAAATGTCTATTTTATTTTTTATTTTTTTGCGGAACTAGGGATTGAACTCAGGCTCTTGTGCTTGCCAGGGAAGCGCTTATTCCACTGAGCTATCTCTCCGGCCCCCTGAAATGTCTATTTTAGTTAGCATACATATCACCTACATTTTTGTTAGAAAATTATCATTTGCCCACGCTGTGGGAAAGAAACTGGATTACTGTTAGCACAAGTCACACATTTGATGACATCACGTTGGCTTGACAAGAACATCTTATAATTTTTTAAAAAAACTTATCTTTTAACCAATGACCAAATTATTGGGGGTGTCTTTTAAGGAAATTATTGGGGGTTTTCCTTTGATGAACAAAGGTTGGCCACTCCTCTATCCACCAATCAAGAATCCTGTCCAGTAATCTCTTCCCATTTTAATGATTTTTTAAAATTATAAATCAATTTTGATGTCACTTAGACCAGCTGGTAACTCAGGAGAAAGCATGCTTTAGCATTTATATTTTAAAGTTCAAATAAAAGAGGAATAGCTATTCACTAAATGACATATAAATCTATAAATAAATACACAGGTCACATCAAATAAACACCTTTACAAAACCAGAATGCACTCAAATATAATTCTGGCCAGGTTAAATTATGATGCCCTTTTTTAACTTTATGAGAGACTAGTCAGAACTCATAGGTCAATCAGCAGAAATCTCTTGTAAGAATTTGAAAAACATAAATGTCTAATTTATACTTACTACACTTTAGTATTTTAATATCCACATTTTGTTGAGGGAGATGTCTAAATTAGTGGCCTTTACAGCTATTGGGTGTTGTCTCAAATTAATTGACCATGTACATCTCGCCAATGTTATTATTACTGGGGGAACTGTTGACACATTTGTATCAGAGGTTAAAGTCTGACAGGCTATATGTTGGCAGTTAGTGTCCTGGGGCTGAAACTCAGGCAGAGATCAACAACCTCATCAATCTGAAATTTTTTTTTCTGATTCTTTTATGAACACTTTCCTGAAACTTCCTCTGATTTCATTATAAACACTTTCTTTGTCCCTCTCTAGAAGCTTTTGCTTGAAATATCTCTTTCCTCTGTAATAGCCTTTCTCTATGGGCTGCCAGCATCACTTTTCTCTTTTCCTGTCTATATTTTTATTCTGTATTTTCTCTACTATGAAGCAGTAACTTATTCCTGCGGATTTTTTTTTTTTTTTTAGCTTTGCAATCTGCAGCGGATAACCAAATGAAGCACTGGATGGGGGAGGGGGCTCAGAATCTCTCCTTGTGGAGGCAAGAGGGGACCCGCTGCCGAGGAGGATAGGGGGCAGGAAGAGGTGAGCAGCAAGCCCCACCAGAAAGGGCAGGACTGATAAGGGCCTCTGAGTGAGTTGTTGAGCTCAGTGGGCTGCTGTTATCCTGCCATCAGCTCAACTGTGGAGGGAGGGGAAGTAAAGAGAAAGAGCTCAGAAGATGCAGTGAGAGCAGTGGCTGCAGCTCCAGTGGCTGAGGCTCCCTAGGGGTGCGACAGCTCTCAGGATGGGATAGCAGAAATCACCAAAACACTCCCCCTAAGAAGCAAAATGCAAGGCTAACAATTTTGAGTAACTATCATAAAGTGAAGCAGCAGGGTCTGAGTTTTTCAGTAAACAGCTCCAAATGGCAGAAAGGGTAAGAGCATGACATTTAGAAATTCCCATCCCAGATAACTGATTTGGCTGTAATCTGAGAATGCAAATGTGTTAGGTAATAAAGGTGCATTGGGAAAGACAGAGCAAACAATTCAGATAAACGGACAACATCCCAGGAAAGAATTTGGTTTCACTACCCAGTTTGGACTAGTGATTCTCCTGCTTTCAGCCTCCCCAGCACTGGGATTACAGTTATGTGCCACCATGCCCAGTCTCAGTGGTGGGCTCAGCCTGCCCAGGGGCAGGGCCAGCATGGCATGTGGTTCTGGGGATCAAATCCCTGGTCTCTATACTTGCCAAAGCAGGCACTTAGTCTGCTGAGCTATCTCTCTTTCTCTCTCTTTTTTTTCCTTGCAACCTCAGAATCCCATGTTTATTACAAAGGCAAATGGTGATTCTTATGGTGAGCTTATCGGTAGGATTTCTGGTAACAAGCATGGGCACCAGGACCTCCAAACTTTTTGGATTCGCAGTGTTGGGGGTCAGCTACCAACTGGGTCCGGTTGTACTGGATGAGAATATCTTTGATCTCTTTCTTGGAAGCCTCATCAACATACTTCTGGTAATAGGCCACCAGGGCTTTGGAGATGGACTGACAGATAGCATAAATCTGGGCAACATAACCACCACCCTTCACATGGACACGGATGTTTTCAACACCAGCAAACCGCTCCTTGCCCAGAAGCAGAACAGGCTCCAGTAACATATTGCAGGGTGCGCGGCTCGATCATCTCCAGGGGGCGCCCATTCACCTTGATGAGGCCATTGCCCCGCTTGCAGTGTGCCGCCACTGTGGCTGTCTTCTTGCGACCGAAGACTTGCACGGACTGCAGCGGTCCCTTGGATGGCATGGTAGCTAGTGCAGACTCTGGAGCTTTTCACCATGCTGCTGAGCTATCTCAATAGTCCACCAATACACTTCCATAACAAAAATCTTTGCTACAATTGTCATATCCACGACAATCTGCACATATGACAACTGCATATTCCATGCAAATGTCTTGCTTACACTGACAGCACATGTGCTTTCTTTTCCTATGTGGCAGGCCATTCTTGTCACCTCTCTTGTTTTTCTGTTTTTTAGGATCTTCCTACTACATTGTACAATATACCCTTAGCAGGAATATAAGATATTAATAAAATATCAAATGTAATGAGTGCTTAGACATTAACATTTTCAGATCAGCAGTGTACTTTCTTACAAAACCTAAAAGTTAATATCAGAAGCAATCTATGCAAGGGCCGGGAAGATGGCTTAGGGGAATAAGTGCTTCCCTGGCAAGCGCAAAAGCCTGAGTTCAGTCCCGGGTTCCACTAAAAACAAAACAAAACAAACAAACAAACAAACAAACAAACAAAAAAGACCTATGTGAAGTACAATGTAAGTACAAATAAAAGTCTACCACAGAAAAAGTCTTTGCTTCAATTGTCACACTCAAGGCACTCTTCACACATAACAACTACATGTTCCATACACAAGTATTGCTTATATGTATATTTTCCTCTTTTTTTTTTTAATGGGACACAGCTGACATATTTTTTGTTTTCCTGTTGTCATAGTGGTGGTAGTTCTTTGTGATGCTACGCCTGCATATTCATGTGTCTGATCACTAGTTTGCTCCACAGTTAATTTTTTTATAGTTACCTTGGTAGAAACATTTTGTCTTTCCTCTGCTGAAATGATCTCTTTTAAGTTCCAGTTCCAGTCCTCTAAGAAAATTTCTCTGTGGTACTTTGCATTTGTTATTTTCTTTGTAAAAATTATTTATGGGACACATGTTTAGACTGAGTAATACACAACCATGGCCAGTGCTTTGTATTTTGAGTGACATCATCATTGCTGCATAATTCAACATCTACTTTGTTTTTAATTTTGTTTTTAGAATGTTTCCATCTCACATTTTCACTTCATTGAGGTCTATCAATACTTCCATCATGCAATATTGCCGTCAGCACTACCAGTTTGTTTATATATGTGAGGCCAATGCTTTATTTTTCTGAAATCCAAAGTTTGTACTATAAAATTATTTTGAAGTTGCAATATTTCATTCATAATTTCTGCTTTTTCCTGCTTGCTCTTCTTGTGCTGGTCCACTTGTGCTCTGTTAGCAAATGTAACATCAGGTGGAAACTGGTAAACCAATTGTTGACTCTCATATTCTGATTAGTTTGAGAGATGGAAGCAACAAGCCTGTGCACAGAATCATTCTGTTTGTGACTGTGTGAATAAGGACCTCGTGTCTGAGTTTCAGGATACCTCTCTAAATTGAAAGCATAATAAATCTTCGCATCTACAAGGGAATAAATTTTTATTTTTAAAATTTTTATAAATTTTAATTTTTTTTTTGCGGAACCGGGGATTGAACTCAGGCCCTTGTGCTTGCCAGGCAAGCACTTATTCTACTGAACCATCTCCCTGGCCCCATAAATTTTAAATTTTTAAGGATTTTTTTGTTTTTGTTTTGTTTTTGCATATACTGCTTGGAGCTACAGGCCCTTGACATGCTGCAAGATGTGTATCAATAGTCGCTTATTCAAGTGGTGTGTAAATTGACAATTACCCGCAAATCTCTCAGTCAGAGGGTAGCAACCAGTTTGTGAACTATTTTTCTCTTTTAGCATGTGGTTTTGTCAGGCACTGTCTTTTTATTTTTACCTCAGGCAATTTTGAAGGAACTGAAATCTCATTGTCAGTGTTTATTCTACAAACCTCAGGCCCACACCCATTGCTTTTCCATAAGTCTTTTACATTCCTGTGAATACTGTGAAAAAGTTCAAGTACAGCAGAGCTATGAATGCTTTCAGTTCAGATAGTGAAGTAGAGGATGCTAGTGATCCTCCTGCTTTCAGCTTCCCTGTAGCATTTCATGTTACAGTTTCTAACATTGAATGGCAATCCTGGATTCTGTCCAATAGATTCCACCCCCCAATAATTCTCACTGTATTTTTGGACCTAGTTCTAACATTGGGTCATTCCAATTTGTTGCGTGATGATTTTGTTCTTTCTTTCTTTCTACTCTCTCTCTCTCTCTGTCTCTCTCTCTCTCTCTCTCTCTCTCTCTCTCTCTCTCTCTCTCTCTCTCTCTCTCTCTCTCTCTCTCTCTCTCTCTTTTTGTGGTACCACAGATTGAACTCAGGACCTTGTGCTTGCCAGGCAGGTGCTTATTTACTGAGCTATCTCCCTGGCTGCAATTCTGTACCATTTCAACTAGCAAATATGTACTCACATTGTAGTTTACTTACTCATCTTAATCAGAGAGGTCTGCATTTGCTGTGTCTGCATTGGCCCATTTTTGCTCCACTTCATTGTCACAGGAACTTTGGCTCACATGGCCGACATCCGAGGCATTATCTTCATCATCCATGCATGAGTAATCTGCTAATTCACTTTTGACCTCCAAAACTTGCAAATCTGGGTTTTCTTGTGCCATTCTACTAAATTGCTCTACTTCTATTGCGGCTTTGAAGCTCTTATATATACCTTGCCATTCATCTGCCAAGTCTGCTATACTTTTAAATTTTTTTTTTTTTTTTTGTGGAACCGGGGATTGAACTCAGGCCCTTGCACTTGCCAGGGAAGCGCTTATTCCTCTAAGCCATCTCCCCGCCCCCCCCATACTTTTAAATCAATATTTTCTGTTCTATCTTACTGAAGCATTGCAATATACACATATATTTTATTTACAATAAAATCTAGGCAATCTGCTGGAATGTAGCTCAGTGGTAGATCTCTTTCCTAGTATTCATGAGGTCCTGGGTTTCATCCCCAACACAACACCACCTACAGAAAGGCTTTCCAATATAAAGGTTGCCTGTAAATGCTTCTCCTCCTAAGCAGAAGATCTCTTTGACTTGTGGGAATTTATTGTCCCTTGGATATGAGTTCCTGATCACCTAAAACAATGATGCTTTTGAATTAAATTCCACGGAAGCTGGTGGCTACACATGGCTCCAGTAAAGCTTTGATAAAAATCTGTAGGAAATATGAGGCGGACTTGAAGATTATTAAACTTGCCGGACCAGTTAGCTGCTTACCCCTGTGGTACTAGGTACTCTGCACCTAGGATGAGGTGGGTTCTTGGATGCTTTCCGGTTCGAATCTAATCCAGATCACCTTTGTGACCCTGAATTGTGTGAAATGAGGTGGTAACCTCAACTGTGTCATAAGGAAACATTTTAACATGGAAACTGGCACTAATTGGACTGTTTGTGGGCATAACTGAGACACTCATGCTTCCCTAGAGAACAAAAAGAGGTGAGCAAAAAACAAGTATCACATCTCAGCTCAGCACGTTGGCTGGAAGACACAACAGCTACCATTTATTTCTCTGTTCTTCCAGCAGTATCTAATTTGTAAATCAACTGGCCTTCACTATAATGTCCACCATTTATGCACAATAATGCTTCTTTATGATAATTCTGTTCTTTTCCTATAAAGCTGTCCCTACACTGAGGGACACTCAGGGCCAGTGATCTGCAAACCTTTTCTGAAAACGCCTGAGAGAAAATACTTTAAGATGTGCAGACATATAATCTGTTGTAACCACTCAACTTCACCAGTGTTCCAATAAAACTTTATTTGTGAACACTGAATTATAAACACCAAAATTTCAAGCCAGAACTACCAGCATTTCAGAGGCTGAGGCAGAAGAATCTCAAGTTCTAGTCACTGCAGGACAACTTAAATGAGACCCTGTCTCAAAATAAAAAATAAGGGTCAGTCAGATAGCTCAGTGAACTAAAGCGCCTGCTTAGGCAGAGTGCAGGGGCCAGGGTTCAATCCCCAGCATGCCATGCTGGCCCTGCCCCTAGGGCACATGGCAATGGAAACTGGGCATGGTGGTGCATGCCTGTAATCCCAGCTCTTGGGAGGCTGTAAACAGGTGGATCACTATGAGTCTGACCTATGTAGTGAGGGCCCTAAAGACCCTATAGACCCTGTACTAAATACAAAACAAAACAAAACAAAACAAAAAACAAAATAAGAAATAAACCTGGGCATGGTGGTTCATGTCTGCAATCCCAACACTCAAGACTGAAAAAAAAAATGTGATTTTGAAGACATCCTGTGCTTCAAAGTGAGTTCGAGACCGGGCTGGATTATTAGTAGAACTCTGTCTTAAAAACATCCTGGTGGGCCAGGGAGGTGGCTCAGTGGAATAAGTGTTTCCCTGGCAAGCGCAAGGGCCTGAGTTCAATCCCCGGTTCCGCAAAAACAAAACAAAACAAAACAAAACAAAACAAAACAAAACAAAACAAAAAAACCCAAAAAAAACATCCTGGGGATGTGGGCATGATATCATAAATTTATAATCCCAGCACTTTACGAGACTGAGAAAAAATGATACAAGTTCCAGCCCAGGCTTAACAATTTATTGACTTAGCAAAAACCCTTTTTAAAAAAGTAAAAAAATGAAAGGCCTGGGCTGGGGAAATACCTCAGTGGCTTAAAGCTCCTGCTCAAAGTCCTGAGTTTGATCCCTGGTACCAAAATAATAAAATAACAAAATAGGGCCGGTATGGAAAAAGAAAACAAAACACTTCACTCAACAACAACAACAACAACAACAACAACAACAACAACAACAACAACAAAAAGGGCCAGGGAGATGGCTCAGTAGAATAAGTGCTTTCTTGGCAAGTGCAGGGGTCTGAGTTCAGTCTGCGATTCCACAAAAAAAAAAAAAAAAAAAGACTGACAAATGTGGCTCATTGTGAAGGCCCTGAGTTCAGTTCCAAGTATCACCAAACAGGATGACACACACAGTTTTAAATTTCTTACAAGTTTTCACATCAACAGTTCTTTCTTTCTTTCTTTTTTTTTTGTAAAAGAAAAGAATGTTAATTAATATATTTTAACCCTAATGGTTACCAAGTACTGTGCCAAGACTTTTGGACCTTTTTTAAGATCTTCTTTGTCCATTTTCAGATGAGAAGATTGAAGTTTGAAAAAATAATCCTGTGCCCAAGGGACACAGTGTTGAGAGGATATGCTGGAATTCAAACTTGCTTTGCTTCGCGACACACAGGTTTCCCCTTGGAAGCACAGCTGCGTCAAACCCTGAGATCATTAACTGCATCCTTCAATGCATGCTGGATGTTTTGTGTGGCTAACACACACCTTCCTTTGCCACTTCTCCCAACTCCACACTGGCCACTTGGGCAGATTGTAGGGTACATGTCACCATCTCATGCCAAAGACAGCCAGGTCTTCAGCTGATCCAGCATTACTTGCTACCAATGAAGTAGTCATGGGTGATCACCCGTCCAATGACACATCTACAGTTCTTGAAAAACAAGAACAAAAAACAGCTCTTATTCTCTTTGCCTATAAACATGTTAAAACTGTGAAAATCCTTTTTTTGCTTTCAGGCAGCCTAAATTTGGGCTGCAATTTGCAGATTTCTCCTGTAGACCACAGCATCAGATCTCTGTCTACAGTGGGCACCTGCTTATCTTCAGCTTCTTTATCAAGTGTTTGGACAGAATGAGGGGGAGCAGAATAGATGAAACAGTAGACACATG